>NC_086447.1:142685447-143044848 GCF_028390025.1 Pseudophryne corroboree
CATACCTTCTCAAGAAAATACAGTATCATTGAAATGTGTCAAGGAAAGGACCTTGTTCTGCTACACCACTCACACATTGTATTGGCACTTTTGTTTTGAAGGCCACAAAGCAGCTGTTTATCACTCACATTTGCAGGTGCTTATACACAGTGGTGGATTTTACCTATGGGCTGTAGGACTGAAGCCCCCCAGCAAAATCTGCCACTTCTGTGAGCTCAGCTGAGACTGTACTGGCTTCACTTTGCCTGGCAGTGGCTTCCTATTGGAAGTTCTACCTGCTAGTCACCCACAGGACAGGCAGTCCCATTGGGAGGTGGTTCCTAGCCGGCTTCTATGGGCTGCAGCCGAGGCAATCCATAGAAGCTGGGGGTTTTGTGCATGCACAGTCAAGCCGCCACTTGTGTGCATGTGCCGGTCTCGATGCCTGCAGATCCATTGTGGTGGTGGCTGGACAAAGCCGTTTCTTCATCTCCTCCTCCTCTCTGGGCATGGGTAGTGGAAGCCCCACTGCCCAAAATAGGTAGGAGCAATTGCTGCTTATACAGGACATCAGAGACAGATAAATGAACTTACCAGACAGACATGTGCACAAATTGAGCCGTTACCATCATTATTAAAGCTATACAAATCCCATAAGATAGTCTCTATATTCTAGTCTAGTTATTTTCTTTCTTTTTTGTGCTTTATAGAATGACCTTTTTATACTTAAGCACAGCAATACACTATAGGACAAAGTCATTAGTTTAAGATTTTGGATTATTATATAAGTATTATTTATCATAGGGCAATTGCCACATGGTATAAGTGCGTTAGCCTGCTATTCTCTTTTGATCCCCCCCGGGTGGGCTGGAACTCTTCTCAGCTTTATCACTTTGCACAAGAGCAGCCTGCTGCCAGCACATGTACACACTCAGCAGATGAGTGGGGGTCAGGGGTGGAACTCCCAGAGGCAATGGAGATATCTGCCTCCGGGCTCCAAGTCCTAAAGGGGCACCTGCATGTACAGTAGCATCTGAGTGGTTCACAGCAGGATCCAAGTGTGATCGCTACTCTTCCAACGGAGCTCTGCGGCGCACCCACTGCTGCTGCAGAATTAATCGGCTCTGACCCAGAAGCCCTGCTAACACCTGCAATAGGGGACAGGATGGTTCCTGTCTGGTACTGCTCAGCCTGTGCTGCAGCAAGCACGGTGCACCAACTGCTGCCACTGGACTGTGTGATGGCACCTCATGGTGAACGCTGATTCTGCATGCTGCGGGCAGCTGAATTGCATGAGTCTGACTCGACCCACCAGCTGTTGTCACACAGCGTAGTTGGAGCCCTGCTAATTTACTGCAGGCTCCGTTCCCCGTAGAACGGCTGTGAGTGCTATCTATATAATTCTGTAAGTCATGTGTGTTTATACATATAATCTCCTATATAATTGCCCAGATCAGTCACTCTGTGACTGTGTGGCTAACGCTGGATGGAGTCTCAGCGATGGGCGGAGTCAGAGTCACAGAGTTGGGCAAATAGGAGATTAGGTAATCAGGCTGCAGCTGCAGATGTTGCCGCCTCTCAGCTCATGTCCCTTCCCCTCCACGTCCCTGGAACTCAGCCCCTCCATTCGTGTCAGTGTTCACCCACGTGTCAAAGGACACCATGAAGTATGACTGCACCAAAGGTGTCAGTACTCCCCACAGTCGCCAATGGCCGTGCCCGCGCCGCATGACTGGCTGCTGCCCCCCTTCTCCAGGCCCTGTCACTCTTACCGTCCGGTGTTGCTGCTCTCTCCTCAGCTCCAGGACACCGCGGCTGGACGGAAGGATCCGGATAAGGCCGATGTGCAGGGGCCGGGGTACGGAATGGGCAGGGTGGAGGAGGGGCGTGAGGATGTCAGGTTGCGGGAATCACCCCAAGTCCGCCGCTGTATGAAAGTGACCGGCAGTTCCCTGTCACCCGTACAGGCCCAGAACTCTATGCTCTGGCACCAGGGTACGGAGTAAGACATCTGGGGCAGCCGGTGATGACATTGCCTCATCACTGCCAGACCCAGAAGCCAGGGAGGGCGGAACTTGAGGTGTCACCTAACGCCGGCATTTGTGGACATGTCTACAACTGTCATTTTATGTTACCACCCTACTCTTACTATATGATGGCAAGGCATCTGTGAGGTGTCTCCATACTCCACAGCCCTTCACTGGAGGGCTGCCAGCTCAGGTGGCTGTGACATTCAGTATTACCCCACACACACACACACACACACACACACATTCTCTCCATTACTGCCAGCCCAGGTGGCTGTGTCATTCAGTTAATCCTCCCCCCACACACACACTACTACCAGCCTATGTGGCTGTGTCATTCAGTGTCCCCACACACCACCACTACTCTCTATTACTGCCAGCTCAGATGGCTGTGACATTCAGTGTTACCCCACCCCCACAAACAAACACACACACACTACATACCTGCCCCTCCCCCACCTGCGGCACCCCCGCCTGCTACACCTCCGGATCTCCTACACCACCCGCGGCACCCCCGCACCCACCCCTTCCCTACCCGCAGCACCTCCGGAACCCCTCCCCATCCGCAACAGCCCCGCACTTGCCCCTCCACCACCTGCAGCACCCCCATCCCTCCCCCACCTGCAGCCCATCCAGACCCCCATCCGCGGACCTCACTCTCCTGACCTCTCCCCATCGCAAAGGGCTGCACCCCCTTCACCAACGTACTCCCTTTCGTCGTGCAATATTTAACCACTAACAAAACTAGGAATGCAGGTAATACTCCATATAATACAAATATTGAACACCAGAAAGGCGTGCAGGAGTTAAGGGGGCATAGTCTCTTGCGACGGTGTGAAGAGCACCCGTAGGGCGCGATGGGTCACCTAGTGTATGTATATATATTGTACTGTACTGAGGGCACCAAACTCCAACTTGCCTCCGGGCGACTGGAATGTACTTACACCCCTGGTGAAGGTGGATTTGATCCATATTACACAGCACAATCCATCATGCCGGGACAACAGTTTTCAGAGGCGTTGTCCTGAAACATTACATGAAGAATGATAATTTCCAGATAAAGATACATTTTTTGCTGGGGTAATTGTGGCAAGTTTGTAACAAAATTAGCATGATACTGTAAATAGACACCTATACCCTATGTAGCCTTCATTTCTGTCTTTGGAACTGATATTGATGTTGTTTAGTGCTTTTTGCTAGCATCGTGTATCACCAATTATACAGATACCTGGGTAGATATTTAGTCGTATGTGTGTCCATCTTTCTCTTGAAGTGACTTGAAAGTAATTGTGACAGCAATCAGGGTATCCTGGCTTTAGCTCTGTCATTTCTAGAAGGTAGTCCCACTTTTCTGAATGCAGCTATATAGAAGGAAGAAGGAAGTGTAAGTATTACATTCTGAGAAACTAAAATATGTTCTTTAAATAGAATCCCCAGGATAACTTTATTTGGGATAATTTTCTCTTTCAACCAAGGTGCAGGACATCAAGGCTCCCATGTCCGAGATAATAATATCTTCTTCTTTAGGTGGTATACTGAAGCTTAGTGCACCATGAACAAGTAAGTACCAGATCACGTATCAGGATCACGTATGTCATAGTAGACATGTAAAGAAAAGTTTGGTTTCTGGATATTACTAGTTAAAACATACTCAATATTTTGCTGTAGTCTTATCCATCACATCATCCTGCCAATTTGAAGACTGTGTTGTGACTGGAGGAGGCCAGCATAAGCATTACAGTTTCAGCTATATGTCTTCAGGATGGTCCCACACAAGACAACACACAACTATGAACTTTTTGAATTTCACTCCAGATTTTTTGGTATCTGAATCTTTTTGGTTTAATAGCTCTACGTTATTTTTTCACCTTTTATGCCAGTTTTTACATTTAATATATTCATTCATGGCCAGGACGTGAGATAAGGCAAGTTCCTGGGACCCCAGGCTTTTATTTACTTCCAGAGCCATTGGTAGCACTTTCTGGATGGTGGAATTATCCATCTGCTTATGCTGCATATAAGCAATGTTCGAGAGTTCCAATCCCACAGCTCCACCATATACATACATGCAATGCCATCAGGAACTTACATTTACAATTTGTGAAAGGTAAGTTTCTTGTCAGATACTCATGGGCATTAAGCAGTGTCAAAGGAGATATTCATTTTGTTAGTTTTCTCTTTGAAGTAATATTATTGGCAAATCGCATCTACACTAACTGTTTGTTTTGTCTGTCATTATACGTGGTCGAGTCACATTGTTATGACCACCATGAATCACGTGTCGTGCGCTGACTTGGTGGGTATATAAGGTGTGTGATAGGCCGTCTGCACACATATAACTTGTTGCTGTCATGGGTAAAAGGGGCGATTTATTCGAGTTGCAAAAAGGGATGATTATCGGCTTCAGGCCAAGGGTGGCAGTATTACTGAAACAGCGCAGTTTGTGAACTGTAAGCGTGCTGCTGTGGTGAAGGTGTATCTTGACTGGACAAATGGCACCATTGTGAATAACCGATGTGGAATCTGCAGAGCACCACGTGCCATTGATGTGAGAGGTAAACGTCAGCTACGAAGGTGCGTGACACCCTACAGTGGGGCAGCTCACCAGCAAAAATGTACATGTGCCAACCTACCAGCACCTTATTGAGTCACTCCCAGCCCATCTAGCTGCTGTCTGTGCAGTTACTCTGGCTATCAGCTGGTGGTCATTATAATGTGACTCGACCGTGTAATTCACTGCTTAAAGACCAATGTTTATAGAGTCACAATGATATTAGTACATGTGTATACATCTTAACATTTTATTATACCGCTTCTCTTATTGTCTATACCTGTTCCACAGCATTAAAGTCTTTCTCTGATGCAGCAGTTCCCAATCTGTTTCCCCGTGGAGAGAATGCTGGCTTTTCTTAGGAGAGGTGATACGATTGAGAAAAGTCACACACAAAACATCTTCCTGTTACTTTCTTAGGATAATAATAATAATAATAATAATAATAATAATAATAATTTAAAAAAAATACTAAATTTAGCATACAAAACAATCAATTGTAAGGGGTCAATTCAATTAGGAGTGATGTAGGGGGAATCTGACATTGTGTCTTTGTGATGTTGTTTAAACACTGACAATGGCACCTTACATCTCACTCTAGCGCCCCACATCGCCCACTATTTCATGCATTTTAGTTTGCAGCCTCGTTGGGATGCGCAGTACAATGCATGAATTCAGTCTACTGTATGTATGGGTTTTGGGCGCACTGCAAATCACACTGAATTTAGAGATTGTGCATCGTTCCCTATTGTATAGACCCATCCAATGTGCGTACTAAGGCTTATATTCCAGATAATGGTAATAATGTTGCAGGCCAGATTCCTGAGAATGCTTTAATGATGCAGATTTTTTACTCAACTTAAACATGAAACTATGTTTCACCATCCATCCTACAGCCAAACTGTATGTTATATTGGTAGCAGGTCCTTCCATGGGATCAGTACGAGATCCCGGCGGTCAGGAGACCGATGCCGGGAGCCTGACAGCCGGGATTCCGGTGGCGAGTGCAGCGTGCCCCCTCATGGGCTCGCTGCACTTGCTACACTTAGGGCCCAGTAGCGACCTTCAGTCACCACAAGTTTCTATTCCCCTCCGGGTAGTGGCGTGGACCACCATCCAAGAGTGGTAACCAGCCGGCGGTCAGAACTTCGACCGCCGGTATTTCAGCTGGTGTCGGGATACCGGCATCGATACTCTGACTGCCACGATCCTGAAAGGCGGCCAATTGACTGCCTCCCCCTTCCATAACCTTTCCCATTCTCCAGTATTCCATCCAATGCAACATTCACATACAACCACCCACTGGCAGCCCAGTGGAAATAGTTCCACGGTGAAAGCAGAGCTAGTTGTAAGTGTTTTTTATGAATACAGTGGTTTATTTAAATAACAAATAGATGCACAACTTGTTAAAGCAGAGTGCATTATGTCAATCTACTTCCGACGAGACAACTTACTATAAGTTTGGCTAAACACTGCTGTAAATATCATTGCCATAAAACAATTATCGCAAACACATTTGATGTCATTTTCTAAAAGCAATAGATACCTTGTAAGCTTGCCGCCTGGACTGAAATGCGTGGAGCATAGTTTCCAGTGAAGAAATGCGTGTCCACATCAAGTCCCAGAATTATCCCTGGTATTCCCAGCTCAATTAAACACCAATCGTGACCTAGGGGGAAATACATTGTCTTGTTACACTTTTCTCAGTGAAATATATACAAGTGGCATTTCTGATGTGTTCTACAGGTGTCATTCATAAATTACAAGATGCATTATTTGAAGGATCCACTGGTAACTTGTAACAATCTTCAGCTATCATATTAACATTATATGAGATTGCCAGAAGGTAAGAATTCTGTGGATGGAGCAATTCTGTAAATTACAAAAAAACATTTTCTTATTTTGTATATAATTTTACTTTAAGTTTACTGATCACCTGAAGGAAGTCACTGTGAGCAAATGATGGAGGATTGTTGCATTATTATGTGACTTTTTCATAAAGTTCTGTAGAACATTATATCATAACTTATATATACATAATGATGTCTGACTGTCCCCTTCGGGAGTCCAGAAATTGTTTCCCGTGGTAGAACGTCTAAGTTGCACCATGCGTCTTGCGTCATATGGTACATTTAGTATAGGTGAATGAGGATGCATCTGTAGCTTATTGATATTTATCTTTGCAAGATTTTAATAAATTGGCTGATATGTTTCTCACCTGGAATTCTCTTCCTCCTAGTCTCCCACCCATCCATCCATTTCCCATACTCTGTAAAGAGACCAGTTTTGAATTCTGGATCATGTTTCTGTCAAGTAAAAGTATTATACATGAGACAAGTTCTGGGACCAGCTGCATATCTTCCAGTGGGTCACTCTACAGGCGGTATTCAAGTGATATATCACGCCTAATCTCCTTTCTAAAGTGATCCTCGTTATCGCGCATATCGCGCCCATAGTATTTAGGTTTAGTTGCGTAAAGGGTTCGGCGCCTCTCTACACCAGGGGTAGCGAGCTGAAATAATGATACCATACCCGCCAGCAGAAACAGAACAGGTGTGGAAGGGAGCGGAAAGACTTGAATACCGCCCTAAATGTTAAATTCCTTTGTGACTGTTGGAAGCAATTGAAGCAATCGCAGGAGACTGTAACACGACTAGGCGCTCCCGTATCAGTCCAGCTGTTACTTGTTTTTGTATTTCTTTTTTATTCTCTTTATTGTTATCAACTGGCTGCACATAATTTTAAACCTAGCATTAAAGGTCTTTAAAATAACACAAAATTTGAGTGACTGTGAGTGTATAGTATAGTGAGCTATAACTCCTGCCATTATATTTACTAAAGTGCGGGTTTTTAGAAGTGGAGAAGTTGCCCACAGAAACCAAATAGATTCTATCTATTGTCTTCTAGAAGGTGCTAGATCAGGGATAAGTAGAACTGATTGGTTGCTATGGCCAAAATCTCAACTTCTAAAAATCTGCACTTTAGTAAATATACCCCCTAAGGTCAGTTTGTACAAGTGACAGGTCCATCTCTGAGCCATAAAGAAAAGTGTAGAACTAGCACACCATAAAAAAGATCAAAAGATTTCTATATTTACTTAAATATTTTGGGTAAACAACTTTCTAATCACTGGAGGGGGGGGGGGGGGGGCTTCTATAGATTGCAAGCAATGTACAGTCTGTCTGTCTGTTATTACCCAGCCTTGTTTTATTACTGTAATATTAGTTCTATTACTGATTTGTTCCCAATTATAAAGCATAACATAATACGATAGCATTATACAAGCAAATGTTAATGATGATGATGATGATGATGACGATAATAATAGTAGTAGTTTAAGCCTATTATGCTTGTTTCATTATTCCTTGATAAAGGGATTTTAAGTGCCCGAAATTCAGATTAATCAGACTTGCTGAACTACTTGTTCCCAAGCCTTTTCAAAATGTGTACCCCCTTCCCTGTCTTTGAAAACAGCCCAGTAAAAGCATTCTGTGCCTCCTTCTATGCTTCTATGCACATCTGGGTGTACAAAAAAGCTTTGGCAGATGATGCACTTCGTGGAAACTTTGCGAAAATCACTTTTTTTCGGAGCAAATTTTAATATTAAAGTCCGGCTCCGCTGGATCATTAAACCCCTTGCAGTGTCTGCGATCACCCAGCAAGGAACACACTGTTGGATCTGTACTGTATCTGTACACCACACTATCCTCCTCTGAGAGCTGCACTCAAGATGTTAGGGCTCAGCCGGAGCAGCAACATGGGGACCTCTAAGCTTCCATGTTCCTAAGAAACTGCTACTTTTGCTACCCCTCCTATCCCAGTAATTACATCTTCGTTACCATGTAAACAATCTTTAGTATTATAAACTTACGCTTAAAAGATTTTCTGCAGCAGCAAACCAGTCATCTGTTGCAAACAGCACCTGCAAAGATAAGGTCAGAATTGTCCTGCATCCTGGAAATGCAGTTTGGAGAGTTAGCTATCACCTTTCAGATAGATATTATGATTTTGTATTAGTGTATTAACAAATGCACCTCAATGAATTTTCTACACTGGTGTATTAGTTAAACGTCTTCTTGGTAATAGAGGAGCTACAGGTCTAATGGCACTATTCGGTCTTTAATCATTGATAATCTACATTCTAATATAAATTGTGCAGACTGGAAGAATGTACCTGTAAGACTGTAGGGAACATGGGTAATATTTACAAGTGCGGAACATTAATGTTTAACTGACCTTTCCTGAGCTGGCTGTTTTCAGTCCATTGGATGAAAAAGTTTGGACTGTTGTAACAACATGTTTACAGATGTTGCAGGAGAGAACTGTGATTGCTCAGCTAATTCAATAGAGAGAGTAAAAATGTACTAAACCATTTAAACCTGATTTAATAAAAACAGAACTTATAAAGTGTTCCCAGGGATCAGTGTCGGACTGGGGCATGAAAGGCCCACCGGTGGGGATGCGGTTGTAGGGGCCCATGTCTAGGGGTGTGGCCAGTTTCCAGAGGTGGGAGGTCAGCCAGTGCAGATGCTTGGCTAACCATGATTAGACAGTACATGTTCTGGGCCCCTTAATGGGTGGTCTTCAGTATGCCAACTGACGGGATCCCGGCGCACAGTATACCGGCGCCGGAATCCCGACAGCTGGCATACCGACACTTATTCTCCCTCGTGGGGGTCCACGACCCCCCTGAAGGGAGAATTAAATAGCGTGGCGCATGTAGTGCGCCACCGTGCCCGCAGCGTGGCGAGCGCAGTGAGCCCGCAAGGGGCTCATTTGCGCTCGCCACACTGTCGGTAAGCCGGCGGTCGGGCTCCCGGCGCCGGTATGCTGGTCGCCGGGAGCCGGCCCGCCGGCATACCATACTGAACCCCCCCTTAATAAATATATATAGCAAATACTGTAGTGCATGCATGATAATGTACCAGATTAATAACAGCAATGCACTGTAAAAAAGAGTCAATATTATTGTGCAGTATAAGGTAACTTATGTATATAATGCAGTGGCGTAAGTTCATCCCCAACGCCCGGAGGCAAGTTAGAGTTTGATGCCCCTACCCCTCGGAAAAAAAGGGAAAATTATATACAGTATAATTTGTGGATAGGACAAAGGCGACAGGAAGAAGAGGGACAGTGGCAGGACAGGGGTGACAGGGCCAGTACTGAGATGAAAGGGACAGTCCAGTGGGACCACGACAGACTAAGACAGAGGGGACAGGCGCAGAACAGGGGTGACAGGGCCAGGACAGACCAAAGGGGACAGGAGAGAAGGGTGACAGGGCCAATACAGAGATGATAGGGACAGTACAGTGGGAAAGAACAGAAATGACAGGGCAAGAAAGAGAACCAAGACAGGTGTGACAAGGAAAAGAGAGAGATGACATGGCCAGGACATAGGTGACCGAGGGTAAAGGGACAGGACAGGGGTGACAGGGATAGTAAAGAACACAGGACACAGGAGAGAGGGGCAGGACAGAGCTGACAAGGACCAAATAGAGGTGACAGGGGCAGAACAAGGACAGAACGAAAGGGATAGGCGTGAGGTTTAACAGGGTCAGGACAGGGGTGACAGGGACAAGACAGGGGTGACAGGGACAGGACAGGGTGGCAGGGACAGGAGAGACAGGGTCAGCACAGGGGTGACTGGGACAGGACAGAGGGGACAGGGACAGAATATAAGGGTCAGTAGAGAGAGATGATAGGTCCAGCACAGAGGTGACAGAAAAGGAGAGATGGAAGACAGGGCCAGGCTTAGTAAATGGACCCTGTGAGCCGTGACAGCAGCGTGCGTTGTGGGCAGTTACCTGACACTCAGGTACAGTACCTAACAACAGGCCAAACGCTCAGCCACTTCCCAGCCCTGCATCCTGCGCCGTTCTCCCATCCCATACCAGTGCCTCTCTGCTCCCCCACTGTCACGGTCATAATCGCTTTCCTCCGCCACTTACTCTTTGTTTCCCACGAGGCACTTACAGCAGCTGGCTCCTGGATCACTTCACTTGTGGACTGGGAGACGAGGCAGCAGCATCGGAAGCCAGTACTCAGTCCGGAGGGAGTGGAGCATGGAGGCCAGCAGCTGTAGCGCTGCTCAGCTGTCTGTGGCGAAGCGAGAAGGAGCCTGGCTCACCCCACTGCTGGCAGTGTTGTAGCTAGCGGTGGCGGCAGCAGGCCAGGGCTGTCAGGATGGGTCACTTAAGGGGTGGATAATAGTGCAGCGTGGGCCGCGGCCATAAGTAGGGCCCCGGGTTGTATACACTGCCAGTCACTGCTAAGGTGGCTCATCTGTATATTATAGTGGGAAGGGCATGGAACAGCTGGGGGACAATGGAGAAAGTGCCCCCATCATGGCTGGAGCCCGACTGCCACTGACTCCATTGTCTCCAGCAGTTCCGCTCCTGATATAATGTAGAATTCAGGTGCACAGTCTGGAACCTGTTTTTTAGAGAAGAAGGGGGGGGAGGGGGCAGGCAAGGAGGCCTAACGGGGGAGGGGTTTCCCTGTACCCTTGTGGGCCTGTCCAGCCCTGCCAGGGATTGATTTCAACATTATTACAGCGTGCATCAAAGAAGAACTTTACACAAAACAAATGATAGTTGTGTTTGGGTAGAATTAAAGGTGCTAATATAGAAAACAAAAGTCCATACTTGGGTTCACTTAGTAATGGTGACCACATTAATAGGGCTGCTCAATGTGATATCTACCTGCAGGTTACCTTACCGACACCGTACCTGATTGGATAGAGTGCAGAGCACTCACCGGGGGATGTGGTTAATATCTCGGCAGTTGGGATCCCAGCGTTCAGGATCCCGATGCCGGAATCCCGACAGCCGAGAATGACAACAGCCTCGCCAGGGCTATTCCCACTCATGGGTGTCCACAAGAAGCAAGCGCTCGCCCTGCTGCCTGATGTTGGGATATTGACAGCTGGCATCCCATACGCCGGGATTTCATATCCAACCCCTCACCAGCTGTGGCCAGAGTAGAGCTGGTGCAAGGTTTTTCGGCACCCTAGGCAAAGACGTCATCACCTGTCGATCTATTATTCGTTGCATTATCAAGCCGCTGTCTGGTCTGGAGTCTGTGCCGCCTGCAATTGCACTGGGTCACTGCCGCTCGTGGTGTGTGCTGAACGCCGCGGACACCTGTTGTATCTATGGCACGTCCGTGCACGGCGGCCTTTGGACTGCGCTCGCTATTGCGCCGGCCACCAGCTACGATCTCCACTGCCTCCCGTTGTGTGCTTATACGCTGCCCACCAGCTGGATCCTTTGAAGGATCCAGCTTTGCACTTGTGCCATAGTGCTTAATTAGAGGACACTTCCAGAAGGGGGTAAATATAATCCCGATTAGTCGGGTAATAACACTGAAGGAGGACTGACTCTGCACTGGGACGCCAGTGTTAGAGTAAATTGGAGACATTGTTCCTTTATATTTGTGCTGTAGCAAACAAAATCTATCTTGTGGCACTAGCGGCAAGTAGAAGACCCAATTGACCTTTTTAAGCTAACAGGCTATTTTTGCATATATTATAGGCTGAACATAATTCCAATTGAACTGATATTGCAATATATACTGACTGTTTTGTGACAGTTTAGAGCTGCTACATTTTATGACATTATTTTAGACAACTGTAACAATATTAAGTGTGATGTTATTGTATCAGTAAACGTTTACATTATTAGCAAGTCTCCTGGTTTTATGAGTGAAAACAGACATCTATCTAATATTCACTGTGTTTTCAGTCACTAAAGTGCATTGACACCTTCCTGTGTAATCTGATGTTGGGATATTGACAGCTGGCATCCCATACGCCGGGATTTCATATCCAACCCCTCACCAGCTGTGGCCGGGTGTGGTATAGCTCATAGACAGTTAAAAGATAGACAGTCATTAGTTAGACACTATATGGTCGACAGTCAAATGTCAGACAGGGTCAAAAGTCAGACAGTCAAAAGTCAGACAGGGTCAAAAGTCAGACAGTCAAATGTCAGACAGTCAAAAGTCAGACAGGGTCAAAAGTTAGACAGTCAAAAGTCAGACAGGGTCAAAAGTCAGACAGTCAAAAGTCAGACAGTGTCATAAGTCAGACACACAAAAAATAATTTTTTTTGTGTTTTTAAACATTTTTAACCCAAAATTGGTGAAATTTGTCCGCTCGCTACGCTTCGGGCTCGGTGTCTCATTCCGCTCCGCTTCGCTCACCACAACTTTACTAAAAGGTAATAGTTTGTGTGACATGGATAGTAAATGAGGCAAAAGTTGTAAAAAACAGAAAAATCTAACATTTTTTTTGCGTCTGACTTTTGACTGTCTGACTTTTGACCCTGTCTGACTTTTGACCCTGTCTGACTTTTGACTGTCTGACTTTTGACCCTGTCTGACTTTTGACTGTCTGACTTTTGACTGTCTGACTTTTGACCTTGTCTGACTTTTGACTGTCGGCCATATAGTGTCTAACTAATGACTGTCTATCTTTTAACTATCTGTCTATAGACAGGAACCCCTGTGGCCAGAGTAGAGCTGGTGCAAGGTTTTTCGGCACCCTAGGCAAAAATTTTCTCTACTGCCCCCAACCATTACTAATACCCACTTGCTTGCCCCTTGGGTGACAGTGCAGAGTTGGCATCTTGTAAGTTCCATAGCTACCGCCAGCATTAAGACCACCAAAGACTTCCAGAGACATCTTAATTTTTTGCTGCCCCAAGATCCTGGTACCCTAGACAGCTGCCTAAATCTGCCAAAGGGTGTAGTATAGTATGCCGGCGGCCGGGCTCCCGGTGACCAGCATACCGGCGCCGGGAGCCCGACCGCTGGCATACCGACAGCATGACCAGCGCAAATGAGCCCCTTGCGGGCTTGCTGCGCTACGCACGCCACGCTATTTTATTCTCCCTCCAGGGGGGTCGTGGACCCCCATGAGGGAGAAAAAGTGTTGGTATGTCGGCTGTCGGGATTCCGGCGCCGGTATACTGTGCGCCGGGATCCCGACAGTCGGCATACTGAAGACCACCTCTGCCAAATGGTAGAGCTGGCCCTGGGTCATAGGCTGTTTTTCTAAGAGCAGGATAAGAAATGAGTTAAGGTAATGCAATTTGTGATCCATTCTATTATAGTTACATTATGGCAATTAGCTCAGATTTGTGGAGATGTTACAAAACCAATAACCTTCAATTTCAGGATATTTACATGGAATTTAGCATGTTTTTGTCTGTATGTTTTATCGTGACAGGTGCTAAATGTATAGCTGTGCTCTGCTAAATACACTGATGCAGGAAGAGGCAGATGGAGACCAATCACGGTGCATCTCCACCTGTTCTAAGTGTACTAATGAGCTCATTGGCGACTGTAATGGACACTATGCTGGCACAGAATCACCACAGGTTCAATGACATGGATGCAACCCAAATGAGAAGGAAAGTGATTAGTATTAATAAGATGTGCGGTTCCATCAGCCACCAGTTTTGGGAATTACATAACTCTTCTCTGTATCTTTATTGATTCCACGGTTGGGGAAAAAACATGTTTTAAAAAACAAAACAAAAGAAAAAAAACTTTTTTGTTTAAAACTTTTTTTGTTAAAGAAAAAAGATTGAATTATGTATTAGAAAGATTGATTAACCATGTTTTAATCCTTTCTAACATTAATAACGTTATTAGGCTTTTGATTTGATTTATTTGACATCTTTCAATAAAACATCTTTAAATCAAAAAGACACCTGTTGTGTTGAAACATGTCGGAGAAGTGACCATGGCAAAGGCGTGCGCACAGGGGGTGCCTGGTGCGCACGAGCACCCCCTAATATCCGGCACCACCCACATGCCACGTCTGCTGCAGCAGTCAGTGAGCATCGCCCCGGCCTTCGAGCCGCCGCCGACCCAGTGCAGCTCATTGACGCACTGCGCCTCCCCCACCGCTGCGCCCGCCGCCCGCTTTGAACGATATGCAGCATATACTGCCGCACGGGGGGGGCACTGACGTGCGATGTGACATGTTGATGTCACACCGCGCACCCTCCCTCCCCACCCGTCCGCGCTCTCAATCAACTGTGCGCTCTGCGAACGCCACAGCCCAGGAGGACTCGGAGCTGCTGCCGGAGCTAAGGACACACTCGGCTGAGCACTGACTTCATCAGAGAGTGAGACTCAGTGTTACATTATTTTTCACATATATACTGTATACTAGCTGGTCCAAGCATTCAGTAGCTTTTGTGAATGCACTTATAGTCTATAGGTGCACTCAGTAAACTACTGAATGCTTGGCTCAGCTTTTATATATATATATATATATATATATATATACACCCTGCTCAAAAAAATAAAGGGAACACTTAAACAACACAATGCAACTCCAAGTCAATCACACTTCTGTGAAATCAAACTGTCCACTTAGGAAGCAGCACTGATTGACAATCAATTTCACATGCTGTTGTGCAAATGGAATAGACAACAGGTGGGAATTATAGGCAATTAGCAAGACTCCCCCAATAAAGGAGTTGTTCTGCAGGTGGTGACCACAGACCACTTCTCAGCTCCTATACTTTCTGGCTGATGTTTTGGTCACTTTTGAAAGCTGGCGGTGCTTTCACTCTAGTGGTAGCATGAGACGGAGTCTACAACCCACACAAGTGGCTCAGGTAGTGCAGCTCATCCAGGATGGCACATCAATGCGAGCTGTGGCACGAAGGTTTGCTGTGTCTGACAGCATAGTGTCCAGAGCATGGAGGCGCTACCAGAAGACAGGCCAGTACATCAGGAGACGTGGAGGAGACCATAGGAGGGCAACAACCCAGCAGCAGGACCGCTACCTCCGCCTTTGTGCAAGGAGGAACAGGAGGAGCACTGCCAGAGCCCTGCAAAATGACCTCCAGCAAGCCACAAATGTGCATGTGTCTACTCAAACGATCAGAAACAGACTCCATGGTATGAGGGCCAGACGTCCACAGGTGGGGGTTGTGCTTATAGCCCAACACCGTGCAGGGCGTTTGGCATTTGCCAGAGAACACCAAGATTGGCAAATTCGCCACTGGCGCCCTGTGCTCTTCACAGATGAAAGCAGGTTCTCGCTGAGCACATGTGACAGACGTGACATAGTCTGGAGATGCCAAGGAGAACGTTCTGCTGCCTGCAACATCCTCCAGCATGACCGGTTTGACAGTGGGTCAGTAATGGTGTGGGGTGGCATTTCTTTGGGGGGCCGCACAGCCCTTTATGTGCTCGCCAGAGGTAGCCTGACTGCCAATAGGTACCGAGATGAGATCCTCAGACCCTTTGTGAGACCATATGCTGGTGCGGTTGGCCCTGGGTTCCTCCTAATGCAAGACAATGCTAGACCTCATGTGGCTGGAGTGTGTCAGCAGTTCCTGCAAGATGAAGGCATTGATGCTATTGACTGGCCCGCCCGTTCCCCGGACCTGAATCCAATTGCGCACATCTGGGACATCATGTCTCGCTCCATCCACCAACGCCACATTGCACCACAAACTGTCCAGGAGTTGGCGGATGCTTTAGTCTAGGTCTGGGAGGAGATCCCTCAGGAGACCATCCGCCACCTCATCAGGAGCATGCCCAGGCATTGTAGGGAGGTCATACATGCACGTGGAGGCCACACACACTACTGAGCCTCATTTTGACTTGTTTTAAGGACATTACATCAAAGTTGGATCAGCCTGTAGTGTGTTTTTCCACTTCAATGTTGAGTGTGACTCCAAATCCAGACATCCATGGGTTAATAAATTTGATTTCCATTTATAATTTTTGTGTGATTTTGTTGTCAGCACATTCAACTATGTAAAGAACAAAGTATTTAATAAGAATATTTCATTCATTCAGATCTAGGATGTGTTATTTTAGTGTTCCCTTTATTTTTTTGAGCAGTGTATATATGCAGGGCTGAGTATGCGGCACAGGGAGGGCTATGAAAGCCTTCCACTGCGCCGCTTTCATACACATCTATGCCGGTGGCCGCAGCAGCTTTTGTTCCACCTGCGCAGTGGCTAGGGAGTGGGGATTGTTGATGCCGGAGGGGGCAGGCGGACTGGCAGCAGGACGTAGGACGCTGCAATAAAAGGATTTTTCCCCCCTATCTACAGTGCAGAGACTTGCTGCATATGCAGTGGCATACCCTCCAACTATACCTTTTTGGCAGGTACAGTACCTTTATTTTATGGTCTGTACATACCCTCCAACATTTTGCACATAAAAATTGGTACAAATTCGAAAAGGGACCCTTTTCCTATACTTTCAATGGAAGTTTGGAGAGCCAAAAATCGGTACAGATCATAAAAAATGGTACTGTACCTGCCAAAAAGGTACAGTTGGAGGGTATGTCTGTTCCGATTTTGGGCTCTCCAAACTTCCATTGAAAGTATAGGAAAAGGGGCGTGACCATGCTGTTAGCCGTGGCCACGCCCCCTTTTCGAATTTGTCCCGATTTTTGTTGGAATTTTGGCTCATACCGTGTGACGTAATGTGAATTTTGGCTCATACCGTGTGATGTAATGTGAATTTTAGCTCATACCGTGTGACATAATGTGAATTTCGGCTCATACTGTGTGCTGTAATGTGAATTTTGGCTCATTCCTTGTGACATAATGTGAATTTCGGCTCATACTGTGTGACATAATGTGAATTTTGGGATATAATGTGAATTTCGGCTCATACCATGTGACATAATGTGAATTTCGGCTCATACCGTGTGACATAATGTGAATTTTGGGATATAATGTGAATTTTGGCTCATACCGTGTGACATAATGTGAATTTCGGCTCATACCGTATGACGTAATGTGAATTTCGGCTCATACCGTGTGACGTAACGTGAATTTCAGCTCATACAGTCTGGTGTATTGTGAATTCTGGCTCATACCGTGTGGCATAATGTGAATTTCGGCTCAAACTGTATGGCAAAATGTGAATAAGTTGCACTACTGTCAGTTGCTGGTTAGCATGGGGACATGTGTAAAAGTGCTGGTGTCCTGCGGGGGGGGACTGATGCCATAGAAAGAGGCAGATGTGGATGTGATGGCATAAGTGTACATTTTAAAGTTTACTTGTGTTATATTAAAACTCAAATGTTTGGTCCCCTAAATCTCCCATACTTTTCAGAGCAGAAAACTCAAAATCAGGCTGTAGTTGCTCGGGGTGCAAGGCGTGCGGTGTGGGGGGGGGGGGCGAATGCATGTGCACCTTGGCCCACCACTCTGTAGTTCCGCCACTGGGTCAGGGATAGGCTGGGGAAGTGTAAGCAGCGATATGTTGCAGCGGCAGCTAGGGCTCGGGGTTATGCCATAGCGGCAGTCAGTATCAGCTGGCGGTCACACCATTAAGTTTCATTTTATTTCTCTGGGATGTATTATATCTACTTTATTATTAGGAACTAGGGAGCAATTAGATTAAGCCGTGAGATTTTACTGCAAGAATGTAAAATAGTGCTAGACACGCCCCACCTGCTGTGCACCGCCTAATAAAATTAGCTGCGCACGCCTATTACCATAGGATTGCCTCTTTTACATCATCACCTGTACATCTTGCAGCCGCACAAATACCCAGGTTCCATCTGCATTGCTGCCGTATGTCCACAATATCTGGTACAGAGGCCATTCCATATCCTTAGTTTTTATATATTAAAATGTTTTAAATTTCTACACTGTGAGAAGTTTCTGTTTTTTATCTATATGTTTGGTGAGAATACCGATCCACACGGGATAAAATAAACATTTATATGCACATTCCAGCTGCTTTCAAGTAAGAGAAAGTGTGAGCATCAGCTAACATTTTTATTTTGTGATATGCCTGCACACTGATTACCTGGTCAAAGATACCTTTATGTGTTTTTGCAAAAATGTGTTAATGTAAGCACATATGTGAGCATTCATTTATAATCACACCTAGGGTCCAATTCAAACCTGATCGATAGATTGCACATGCATATGCACCGCAATGCGCGTGCGCATCTCAAACAACAACAGACATCGCCAAACAGCGACTAGCTGGTGCGAAAATTTCAATTGCACAGCCATTTGCAAGCTGATTGACAGGAAGAGGACGATTGTGGGTGGTAACTGACTGTTTTCTGGGAGTGTCAGGGAAAACGCAGGCATTCCCAAACGTTTTCAGGGAGGGTGTGTGACGTCAGCTCCGGACCCGATCAGCCTGTTCTCATCGCAGTGTAAGAGTAAGTCCTAGGCTGTGCACAGACTGCACACAGTGGTAAAAACAATCGATGGTGAGTGTGGTGTGAACGGATTTGCAGCTGTACGCTGACTGAGGGATTTTTTCAGCTCGGCGTACACATGCGATCGCACACTTGCACGGGGTGAATATACACTCCCCTTGTGCGGCGACTATCTGAACGCAGGGCAGCAAAATTAGCAGCCCAGCGATCAGGTCTGAATCACCCCCCTAGTACAGGTGTGTTTTTGGTGAGTCCGTGAACTCTGATCACAGCATGTAGGTGGTCTCCTTGGTGATAAGCCTGCATCTTCCAGATTTTCTACTCTACAATCTAATTTATCAATGATAACAACACTAATCAGTTATCCTTTTTTGTGTTGTCTTTTTAAATGAACCATTGCTCATTCTGAGACGGAATGGAGCATATGAGTGAAAATCACATGGACTTCTGCTATTGAAACAAAGATTGGCACAAAGACTGATTATCACTTTTTGTGGAACTATAACAAACATCACAGTTGAATTACCAGAGCTTCACACCTCTGTAAAATGGCCTGATCTCTACAAAACTGAATATGCAAAATAATTACTATGATTTTACTTATCTCTTATTAAATCATGAGATATAAAAATACCATTCACATGCATATCTGCATTATTATTATTATTGTATGCAGAACAGATGGTGTAATGGTTAGCATTACTGCCTCACATCACTGAGGTCATAGGTTTGATTCCTACCATGGCCCTAACTGTGCGGAGTTTGTATATTCTCCCCGTACTTGCGTGGGTTAACTCTGGGTTCTCCGGTTTCCTCCCACAATCTAAAAAATATACTAGTAGGTTAATTGGCTCCCAACAAAATTAACCCTAGTGACTGTGTCTGAGTGTACATGTGGTAGAGAATTTAGATTGCAAGCTCCACTGGGGCAGGGACTGATGTGAATGGGCAAATATTCTCTGTAAAGCGCTGCGGAATATGTGTGCGCTATATAAATAACTGGTAATAATAATAATATCTTGTCATTCAAGCAGCCAAGTACTGGAATGAATTTCCAACTTAGCTACAGTGTTCTACCAGATTGGACAGGTCCATCCGTTTGCATATTCTCCATCTAGTTTTATTTTAGTTGGACTATATCAATTTGTGTTGCCAGCATTATGATAAAGCTCTGTACGATCTACAGAGTCTATAATATTTTTCCAGTGTAATAAGTAGGTAGTAGAGACATTTTGTTTACTACTTTCTTTTATCTCATTTGGATGTCTCATCATAAGGTTGTTACAGCTAAAATATTCTTTAAAATGTATACCTTTCCTCCAACAGTCTTGCAAGCCAGGTTATTCATCTGCACAAATTCTGGAGCAGATTCTGGAACTCCATGTTCTGTGGTAGCAGCCATTTTGGTAATTTATTAGGATTTACTATCCTTTGACTGTAAAACAAACAGTGATTTGTATTTGTAATTACTTTGTGCTCACTCCCTTATTCTGAATATGCTATTGTCACCACGCACAACCATTAATAGAAGAACACAAGACTATCGGTCTCTATGACAAGCATTGATAGAAAAACAAGACACTTTCGGTATCTATGGTTATACAGTTTCAGTGGGTGCCTGTGTCAGCCAATAGGTTGCATTGATTAGAGTACATGACCAACATATTCACAGAGGACCAGTGAACACAAGAATGAACATGTCACCAAGGGAGGAAAGAAGAGGAGGTGGTTAGCTGCCTTCAATCCCCTGCTAAGGGTGTAGTATGGTATGCCGGTGGCCGGGCTCCCGGCAACCAGCATACCGACGCCAGGAGCCCGACCGCCGGCATACCGACAGCGTGGCGAGCGCAAATTAGCCCCTTGCGGGCTTGCTGCGCTCACCACGCTGCGGGCACAGTGGCGCGCTACGCACGCCACGCTATTTATTCTCCGTCCAGGGGGGTCGTAGACCCCTACGAGGGAGAATATCTGTTGGTATGCTGGGTGTCGGGATTCCGGCGCCGGTATACAGTGCGCCGGGATCCCAACATTCGGCAACCTGAAGACCACCCCCTGCTGGGTGTAGTATGGTATGCCGACGGCCGGGCTCCTGGCGACCAGCATACCGGCGCCGGGAGCCCGACCGCCGGCATACCGACAGCGTGGCGAGCGCAAATGAGCCCCGTGGAACTTTGGGAAGTGACATCTCTGCTCTTACAGATGTCTTGTCTCTCAGAGAGAACACCCACACTCACAGTGCTTGTTACAAAGAGACCCACTGAGAAAGCCCCAAATTGGTGGTGAAAATAATTTGAACCTACAGTATCTTTGCACACCACAGACTACTCCAGATATACAATGGGGTAAATGTAATAGTCTACAATCATGCTGGCATCGGCAGATGTATCAAAGTAACATTTTGAATAAATAAAAAAATTATTTTATTGAAACAAAGTTACAATTAAAGATACAACAGCATGTGGTGTATATGTTCTGGGTTTTGTACATAAGTATGACTTACTTACAGTTTAATACTGAACATAGAAATTGAAAGTATTCACTGTAACAGGAAACAGAAAATGCAACCTCACAGAACAATAAATCTAGGAATCATTATGTTTACAACAGATCTATATGTATGGGTATAAAGTAGAGATGTGCGGGTTCAGAGTTACTTAGTTCTTAATGCCAAAATTAATGCGAGTTTGGATTTATCTAGATTTTTCTTATTGGCTATCCAAAACACGTAAAATCCCAGAGCCAATAAGATGCTGTTTTGAGATCCATTTAAAACCATGTAAATCCGGACCCGCACATCTTGAGTATAAAATAATAATTTAGATACACAAAAAGGATGACTGCAATTTTTATTCACCATTTATAAGATGATGTATTGATTCAAATAAAGAAGAAGAAAAGAAGAAAAAAGGGGAGAAAAAAGCAAAAGTGGGAAAAATGAGGGAAGAGTTTCAGTGGGGATAAAAAAAGAACAGGGGCTTAGTTATGTGTGTCCAGGCCCAGAGCCATCATCACCATTTAAGTGTAGGCAATTGGGGGATCGTTCAGGAAATTTCTGGTTTTATACCTATTGTGGTTTTAAAACAATGTTGTTTTTGTCTGAGTTTGTTGTGTAAAGTGTGAAATGTGTACATAGAATTGTTTAGTTTTTTGTTCCTTATGAAGAGAGGATTCCACCAAATCCATTTTGAAGATGTAGAATAATTTATCTTGAAACACAGATAAAGAAAGAGGGGTACACTGAATCCATTGTTGAAGAAGGCATTTCTTTTGCAATGGCCGAGATGATTAGTAATAGTTTTTTACATCATGGAGATATTCTAGTAGTCCCTGGGAGATGTCCAGATATTTCCCATTCTGGAGTTAGAGGCAGATAATTAACCAATAACATAGACCAGTGGTTCCCAAACTCAGTCTTCAAGGTACCCTAACAGTCCAGATTTAAAGGTATCTATGCTAAAGCACAGATTACTTAATTAGTACCTCAGTTTTCTTATACCACCTGTGCACATGCATGGATATCCTTAAAACCTGTATTGTTAGGTTGCCTTGAGGAGCGAGTTTAGGAAATAGTGCCATAGACTGTGGTATAAGTATGCTTCTAAATGGGCACATTTTGGGCAATCTGGCGAGTTATCAATGCCAATAAGGAGAAACGGTTGGGGGATAAATAGCTTCTATAAAATAACCTATAGAACATCTCTCTGTAACTAGTAGCAGGGATTGTTCTAAGGGAGTATTGTAGAGTACACAGTTACAGTATCTGATTTAAGCAAGAGTCTTCTTTATTTTTCCACATAAATGTAGAGAACCCCATGTCCCTAACAACTAACCCTGTGACTCTGGGGAGCACCACCAACACGAGAAACTAGGACAAGACCATTTGGTCGATTAGACTGTTACGGAAATGTTGGTTTAAGCATCGTCCTTTATTGCAAACTGACAATCCTGTGCGGAATCCCCAGTCAGACCCTTGCAGAGCACGCAGTATGTCCTAACACATTCGGCCTCATGGTTGTCCACAAGGGAAGGTGTGTGCGGTGACATTTCCATAAAGTTGCAGACGGGCATCGCCCAGTAGATGCACCTACTTGCACTTTTGCGTTCGACCCGAAATCAGACCCTAAGATTCTGCCATCGCTTACATCAAGCAGTTCCCACATGTTTGTATCTTACAAGGGGCATAACATTTATCTGTATCTACATATGTCGCAATATATTTATATTATGTAAATTAAATTAACTGGGGTACACCCATTGCCACCACTTATTATTACTATAAAATTTATGTACGGTACCATGCCACACTATTATAAAACAAAATCACAGCACAAAGTTAATACAATGAGTAGACAAATTGTTGCAAACTTTTTTGCTGCCTACTGCTAGAAAAATAATTATATATTAAACTAGCTGAATACCCGTGTGTAGCTATGGAATTTCAAGTATAATTACACAGAGATGAAAAGTGCTGGTATTTAAACAAATTTAATACTGCTTTTAATAATTTTTTACATATATCTTTGTCAGGCCGCACCTCCAGACGGGCCTTCCCCATATTGATGCTGTCAAAAGGCTGGCGCTGAGGAGAATAATCAGCCTCTTTCTCTGTCCCGTACCACCTCTGATGCTGCCCTGCTCGGTGCTGTAAATGCGGGGACGACAGCCCAAGCTCCGCCCACTGTATGTTACATATGGAAGGTTTGCAAGGATATGCTGACTCTATTCCAAAGGGCCCTAGGTCTCCTTGCTTATCTTCTCGCTCTCCTTAGGGCTCCTCCTTTGAGGTAAAAAGGTAAAGATTTTCTTATAACACGTAAGGTCACTGGAAGAGCTGTTGGTACCCTTTACAAAGCAGATAAGCAGTTGCTGACTATCAAGCTTTCCTTTAATGCATTTAAGAGTCAAGGGCTAGATGCATTATCGCTTGGAGAGTGATAAAATGGTGATTGAAAAAGTACCAGCCAATTGGGTCCTAACTGCCATGTCATAGGCTGGGTTTGAAAAAATGGCAGTTAGGAGCTGATTGGCTGGCATTTTTTAACTCACCATTTATCACTTTCCAAGCAATGATGCATCTGGCCCAGTATATCTATCTCTCCTTTCCTCCTATTGCTCTCTGAGAGGTTCGGCAATGTTTAGTTCAAGTTACAGGTTAACCTCTGATAATTGAGCAACTATCCTCTCATGACTGGAAATAGGTTGGTTAAGTACTTAATCTGAAATATACATTTCAATCCAGAAACAGAGCATTGTGCCCTCCCCCCTTTGCGACTTGGTATCGCTGGCACCAAGCATTCTGTATAGCTCCAGCTGGGTGGGCTGTCTTAGCTATCCTCTGTGAGGGAGAAATTCCCAATAATCATCTCACTCCTTTTAAACCCTTTGTGGGTGGAAGCTGCTGTACAAATGTCAAGGTCCTGTCATTATGGTGCAGGAGATTTTCTGATGAGTCAGTGGTATTTGACTTATATATATATATATATATATATATATATATATATATATATATATACAGGTTGAGTATCCCTTATCCAAAATGCTTGGGACCAGAGGTATTTTGGATATCGGATTTTTCCGTATTTTGGAATAATTGCATACCATAATGAGATATCATGGCGATGGGACCTAAGTCTAAGCACAGACTGCATTTATGTTACATATACACCTTATACACACAGCCTGAAGGTCATTTTTGCCAATATTTTTTATAACTTTGTACATTAAACAAAGCGTATGTACATTCACACAATTCATTTATGTTTCATATACACCTTATACACACAGCCTGAAGGCCATTTAATACAATATTTTTAATAACTTTGTGTATTAAACAAAGTTTGTGTACATTGAGTCATCAAAAAACAAAGGTTTCACTATCTCACTCTCAGTCAAAAAAGTCTGTATTTCGGAATATTCCGTATTTCGGAATATTTGGATATGGGATACTCAACCTGTATATATATATATATATATATATATAGAGAGAGAGAGAGAGAGATTTGTGTCAAGCAAATTTAGTTGTGGCTGAAGTCTTCATATGGAGCCCTTCAATCAATATATAATAAGCACAGTGTATTTCTGGCACATGTCTCAAGAAAGCAAGACAAATATGTATACCTTTTGCCTTGCTGCCCTCTCCCACTATTGCCAGAAGACTCCAAGTGAAGTGCCAATTTATAGCTGTAAAGGTGCATACATACGGTGAGATCCTTGCTATGCCTGATTTTGACTTTGCGATTTCCCTTGAACTCCTCCAGAGCCCAGAAGCACCGATTTTGACTACCTGTACTTTCGATTTTCTCTATGTACGATTTTGACTAAGTGCCAATTTTGACCATACTTTGTACCAGATAGTACAGGGCCGGCTCCAGGCCTACTAGCACCCTGTGCGAGAAAATGTAAAAGCGCCCCCTAACCCCTATGCGCGCGCCGAAGGCGCGCGCGCTTCGTGAAAAGTGGGCGTGGCCTCCTGGGAAAGTGGGTGTGGCCTCGTAACTTCATATTATTAAACTATAAATAAATATATTTTTTCACACCCCCTCTATGCACACAATTAGCAGCCTTATGCAGAACAGCCACAGTAGTGTTCCTTACACACAATGTCTCCAGTGTAGTGCCAGCTACACATGACATGCCCCGCAGCAGTGCCAGCTACACATGACATGCCCCTCAACAGTGCCAGCTACACACAATAGACCCCCAGCAGTGCCAGCTACACATGATAGTGTTCACGTTTTAGGGCAGGGTGCTGATCACAAGGAGGGCACATTTTTAAGTAAGGAGGGCAAAATGATGTACATACTGTAATACTTGGTGCTCCTCCACCCACATGCTGAAGCAGGGACAGTGCGCGCCGAAGGCGCGCAGCAAAAATTTAGGGCCGTTGCTTCGTGGGGAAGGTGCATGACCACAGAGTAGTGGCAATTCGCATTACACCACATAGTAGTGCAGCTAATACACATTGCACCAGGTAGAACCTCCTACACACTTTGCGCCAGGCAGAGCACGTTAGACACTTTGCGCCAGGCAGAGCACGATAGACACTTTGCGCCAGGCAGAGCACGATAGACACTTTGCGCCAGGCAGCGCACGATAGACACTTTGCGCCAGGCAGCGCACGATAGACACATTGCCTAGCCACAGATGCCTAGTAGATACACTACATGATATGCCCCCCAGCAGTGCCAGCTACACGTGACATGCCCCCCAGCAATGCCAGCTACACGTGACATACCCCCCAGCAGTGCCAGCTACACGTGACATGCCCCCCAGCAGTGCCAGATACATAAATGGCCACACAGTGCAGATATGCCCCCAGTGCCAGATACATAAATGCCCCCACAATGCCAGATACATAAATGACCACACAATGCCAGATACATAAGTGCCCCCACAGTGCCAGATGCATCAATGACCCCACAGTGCCAGATACATAACTGCCAGATACATAAATGCCCCCAGTGCCACAAAACATAAATGCCCCCACAGTGCCAGATAAATAAATGCCCGCCGTGCCACAAAACATAAAAGCCCCCACAGTGCAGATATGCCCCCACAGTGCCAGATACATAAATGCCCCCAGTGCCAGAAACATAAATGCCCCCACAGTGCAGATATGCCCCCACAGTGCCAGAAAATTAATGCCCCCACAGTGCAGATATGCCCCCACAGTGCCAGAAAAATAATGCCCCCACAGTGCAGATATGCCCCCACAGTGCCAGAAAAATAATGCCCCCACAGTGCAGATATGCCCCCACAGTGCCAGAAAAATAATGCCCCCACAGTGCAGATATGCCCCCACAGTGCCAGAAAAATAATGCCCACAGTGCAGATATGCCCCCACAGTGCCAGAAAAATAATGCCCCCACAGTGCCAGAAAAATAATGCCCCCACAGTGCAGATATGCCCCCACAGTGCCAGAAAAATAATGCCCCCACAGTGCCAGAAACATAATGCCCCCACAGTGCAGATATGCCCCCACAGTGCCAGAAAAATAATGCCCCCACAGTGCAGATATGCCCCCGTGCCAGAAAAATAATGCCCCCACAGTGCAGATATGCCCCCACAGTGCCAGAAAAACAATGCCCCCACAGTGCCAGAAAAATAATGCCCCCACAGTGCAGATATGCCCCCACAGTGCCAGAAAAACAATGCCCCCACAGTGCCAGAAAAATAATGCCCCCACAGTGCAGATATGCCCCCACAGTGCCAGAAAAATAATGCCCCCACAGTGCCAGAAAAATAAACGGCCCCACACAGTGCCAGACAGATTTTAACTTACCTGTCTGTCACTGACACTGCGGTGCTGCTGGGAGCCGGGAATACTGCTGTGGGCGGGCCGCGGACGGAGGAACAAAACTGTGTGCGCGCTATGCACGCTGCGCGGCGCCGGCGTCCAACGTCAGACGCCGGCGCCGCACAGCGCGCTGCATAGCGCGCACACAAGCGGCCGGGAGTCGGAGTCGGACACACAGAGGCTGGCTCCAGGCAGGAAAATGGCGGCCGCAGCGTGCGGCGCCCTGTAAGAGTGGCGCCCCGCGCGGCCGCTCTAGTCGAACATGCCTGGAGCCGGCCCTGAGATAGTACACATAGGGGGTAATTCCATGTTGATCGCAGTAGGAATTTTGTTAGCAGTTGGGCAAAACCATGTGCACTGCAGGGGAGGCAGATTTAACATGTGCAGAGAGAGTTAGATTTGGGTGGGGTGTGTTCAATCTGCAATCTAATTTGCAGTGTAAAAATAAAGCAGCCAGTATTTACCCTGCACAGAAACAAAATAACCCACCCAAATCTAACTCTTTCTGCACTTGTTATATCTGCCTCCCCTGCAGTGCACATGGTTTTGCCCAACTGCTAACAAAATTCCTGCTGCGATCAACTTGGAATTACCCCCATAGTCAAGATTGACTTGCCTGCACAGTCTATCTAGCCTTGTGATACTGACCCCGCAGGACCGCGCATCGGGATCGAATCGGTATCGCAAGCGGCATAACACCTTCTGATTTGCACCAACTTTCCTTCCGATTTTGACTATATAGTCAAAATTGAAAGGATTTATCTCACCGTGTGTACACACCTTAACATGATCTTGTCTTAATACAATACTGACTACTGCATCTCCCAAATGCATAGTGATTGCTTTGGCCTGTGAAATTACAGATACGATTTTAAAGAAATGTCCTTCAAAGTTGATGTTTGTCATTAATAACAAACACCAGCTAATTTTATTTCATAATATTACAGCTGCATATTATTCATAAAAAAAATCCATATGTACAGTAAAACACTATTTTTTCTAAATGAGTAAAATAAAGTCTACCTAAAATTGTACAACACATAGAGCGAAAGATGATAATGAAGTATCAGAATGTTACTATATTAAAATTAACTTGTTAATATATTAACATACTAGAGGTCTTAATATATTTATATACTGTAGGTACCAAAACTCCAATCAACAGTGCTAAATTTAATTCAGTCTTACCTTATAAGCAAGAGTCCACATATAGTGTTATCTCGTATCAGTTAAAGCTTCTGGTTAAATAAATACAGTAACAGACAACGTTAACCACCCTGTCAATCAGTTACTTCTCTAATTGATTTTTTTTCTTAAATGTAAATATTAACGAGACTGTCATATTGCTAGGGCTATTTAAGACATTAGTGAGATCGGGCCAAAAAATCCCATCAGAGTCCTCCAATACTTTTGCAAAAGAGGTGAAACTTGCAACATTATCTTCAATTTAGATTGTATCAAGTGTTCCCACTTGCCTGGCATGGTCGCATCAGATGCGACCATGCCTGCAAGTGCTCTATCTGACCTGATCGCACGGGATGCGACCAGTCAGAGAATGTTAGCAGCGGCAGGGAAGAGAAACTTCGCTCCGCTGCTGCTGTCCCTCTGCCTCCCTGCACTCCCCCCTGTGTCTGCCGTGCTGCTGATCGGTCAGCACGGCAGGAAACCCCCCTCCCTCCAGCGGTTGCAGACCATGGCAGCTGCTGGTGAGTGTAACTGAATCCTCCCAAGCCACCCCCAGACACCCCCCCCCCACCCTTGCATACTTGCAGGCTGTCCCGGCTTTCAAAATGAAAGCCGCGATAGTCGATGGTCGCGATGTTCCCAATCGATGTTTCGATGTTTGGGGGTTATTTTTTTTTAAAAAATCTTTTTTTTTTTTTTTTTTTTTTTTTAAGCTTAAATCATTTGGGATAGGGTTAAAGTCATGTTCTTTACTTAATTCACTCATAAAAAAAATAAAACAATTTCGGAGCGGTTTTCGGCGAAATAAATAGTCAGTTAAGTGGTTAATAAGAACAAACACTATTTCCAATAGCACAGGTCTGTACGAGGGGTATTTACGTTTTTAGCATTTAAGGAGCTAGAGCAGAGACCATTAGAGGATATCATTAGAAAAGAAGCTAGGTGATAGTTAGCCTTGGGTTAGAGCTTGTGGCAAGGTTACGTTTCAAATTTGAAGGTTCAGATCAGAACTTGTGCAATAATTCTGCCAGAGTTTAGATGATAAATTAGGGCCTAGTATTTTGAACTTAAATTTTTTAACTTTACATTCCCATCTAAACGTTTATTCATGCAAAACAAGCCCACAGTGTACACAAGCTACGCCCAAATCTGTAAAACTTTCTGACAAAGGGCTTTATTCAGAGGTGTATGCAAACCCAATGTTTAGGTATGTCTCCAATGTTTTGGATTTGCATATGTGCAGAAGCTGCACAGCGAATGTACAAATTCAAGGCTGTGATGTCGCTCATAGTACCCCAAACACTGTTGTATGGGGGCAGCGAAAGGGCAACAGGCAGCATTGCAGAAAACGGGGCGTCCGCAGGGCCGTCATAACAGCATTATGGGCCCTGGGCAAAGCAATGCCCTAAGGACCCTACACACCCATTCACGGGAACCAATTAAAAACATGCCCCTACCACTGTCTCTCCACATGCTTACATACAGTAAATAGCTGTCAGCACTCTGATTTTTAGATAGCTCCCGCCATCCACCAATCAGACTGCTACCTCGCCACTCTGATTGTGTGACCAACACCCCTCCCTGCTCGAAGGCCCATGGTATTGTGGGGCCCTGAGCAGCTGTCCAGTGTACCTATACGTTAAGATGGCCCTGGGTGTCAGCCCTATCTTGTGGGCATACTGAGGCCAGTGGGTGCGTCCTTGGATGCAGCTACACTGTCTTTAGCAGCGTGAATTTCCCAGCCATCCCAAGTATCCTAAGGGTTACTCAGATGACCGATGGTCACGCAGATGATCAGATGCTGCGTCCTCGGATCACAGAAGCCAGCTGGAGGTGTCTATTTACATAAGAAGCCTCCTGCAGCATTAGCATATTTAGCACAGCCGCTTAGTACAAAGATGAATGAGCCCCAAAGTCATGGCCTCTCCTTAGTGTAACCCCCTTTTGGTGGTAATTATATCTGTTATATGTAAAGTAAATGGATTTTAATGTTGTAAATAATAATTATATATGTGTAAATGCATTTAATGGTTAATTTAGAATTAATAACCAGTGAAGGGTTAATGTGGGTGTGTCCGTAACGGCTGTTGGGTGATCTGAAGGTTTCCATGACAACCCAAGAGGAACTATAAATAGACCTGAGGCCGAGACCATGGACAGTTGGTCTGAGGAAATTGATTGGGCAGGTAGATTCCTTTCAGCTCCTCTAAATACGGTGAGGGGATAGAGGAGGTAGCTTCCCGGTGAGTGGAGAGGAGATCCGCTGCCAGGCAGTGATCCCTGCTGCCAGGAAGTGAGGGATGCAGCCAGGCTGTGCGACTCTTGACAGAACAGTATCCCCCTGCACCACCTCCTGGTAAAGTCAGCACTGACAGGACAGGGAGAGTCTGAAGGCAAAGCGGCTCTGCTGAGGAGACTGGAATGTATGACTGAACACCTCCCAGTGCCTAATCATGGGAGACAGAGGGACTGGTGGCATGCCAGAAGCTCATAGAGCGTTGGGCATACTCCCACAGTGACAAAAAATGGGGGCGTGGCTCGTAATTGCAGCATTCCCATGAAGCCACACCCCATTTGCCGAGGCCACACCGCTTATCGGGAGCACATGCCACAGTGCGTGAGATGTCCCGACTCCTTCTTTCAAGTTGGGAGATGCTACTACTGTACTTTGAGTTACTGCAGGGTAAGGGGTAGAATATTACACAGTAGAAACATATATTTAGTGTATTCAAGAAAAGGAGCAGAAGGTAAGTGGATGACACTTATACTTGGCTAAACCTGCAGCCTGTCACAGAACTGGATTTTACGAGATGACATTAATCTTTTCTAGGCAATGTGAAAGTATAATAACTACATCATAACTCAACAAACAAACAAACTGTAGATAAAGATAATCCAATACAACTGGAAGTCTCTATAATAATGCCCTGCATGCCTGAATTTGTGGAAGTTGCAAATAAAGCAGTCTAAAATGAGGATCTCAACCATTACAGTACAGTATGTGCACCACCATTATTGTGACATGTCTAAATGCTAAAAACACGTAAGAGTCCAGGGCTTATACTTCAGTATTAGAATGTGTTTAGAAGGTAGTGATATATTTGTAGCTGTAAATTTTGTTTCATTTAAGTGTGGGATGTTATTTACAGGAGTGTGAAATTAGAATGTAAATCCCATAAGGATTGAAGGATATATTCAATATATATTGGTACCTGAATTCATATTTTCTTACCCGTGTGTCTTCTAAGCAGGGCCGGCTCGAGGCACATTCTTTAGGAGTGGCTACGGTGGGCGCCAGATACCTAAGGACAGCCATCAGCCGTCTGTCCTTTCAAATCAGTCACCGGTTTGTCAACCAAGCAGAGCTCGCAGACCGACTCCTGATTGACTGATTTTTTCACATACCCATGGCCGGAGACCAGGCTGAGGGGCAGGAGAGATGTGCGCTGTGCTCTCCTCCCCTCGGACACAGCAACAAGCATTGGACCTCAGCAGTGGGAGCAGTCAAGCCTGGCAGTGGCAGAAGAGCCCCGGGGGTGAGCAGCACTACTGGAGGCATAACATGTGTATCTGGCACTGTGATGGCATATCATGTGTATCTGACACTGTGGGGGCATATCATGTGTGCCAGGCTTGACTGCTCCCGCTGCTGAGCCCCCTATACACACTGCACAAGGTGGAGACCCTTAGGAGAGAGAGAGAGAGAGAGTGTGTGTGTGTGTGTGTGTGTGTGTGTGTGTGTGTGTGTGTGTGTGTGTGTGTGTGTGCGTGCGTGCGTGTGTGTGTGTGTGTGTGTGCGTGCGTGTGTGTGTGTGTGTCACTCACCAGCTCTCTGGACAAAGTTACTAGCAGGACAGCATAGTACGGGAAGCGGACAGTGCCACGCGGACCTGGAGATGTACAGTGCGGTGCAGACAGCGGGGGGCAAATCAGAAGGCTCCCCCAGGCAGTGCCTCACTCACAGCGGTGACCAGCACCATGTAGAGCTGCCAACAGCGGCAACCACAGTTCCTCGCGCCGGTGTCCAGCACGGCCCTAAAATCAAGGAAATCTACATAAACTACAGCTCCCAGTAGCCCTTACTGTCGGGAGCTCCTGGGCTCTCAAGGGCTGCTGGGAGATGTAGTTTATGTAGCATTTCTTGATTTTAGTGCAGTGCCGTGGCAGACACCGGTGCCAGCTGTACATGTTGCCGGGCGTCACTGCGGGGGGAGGCACACACAGGTACTGCCTCTAAAAATCCTCCCCCGGCGCAGCATGGCTCCACCAGGCATCGCCCCTCCTTTGCTGCCCACCCTGGCGAGTGCCATCCTGGCCAATGGGTAGATAAGCCCCTGTCTGGCACTTTTGGGGGCATATGCGTATCTGGCACTGCACTACTGGGGGTGTATGAGTATCTGGCACTGCACTACTGGGGTCACTATGTGTATCTAATACTCTACAGGGGTCATTATGTGTATCTGGCACTATACTGGAATCAGGTTTCTAGACAATGAGGCTCCCAGTGCGAGATTTAAAAATGTGCGCCCCTCCCCCCCACATTGCAATTAAAAATGCCAAAAAAAAAACATAGATATAAAAAAGACAAATTTGTACACGTGCTCCTGGCAAGGAGGCGTGACCTTGCTAAAATGGGCATGGCCTCGTAGGAAAAGACTACCTTACACCCCAGTTTTTGACCCTGCACCAACAGATCTTGGCCACCACAGGGAAAAAGAAATTCCACCATATTAAGCCCCGCACAGTAATGCCACGTGCACCATACTATGCGGCCAAAACCTAACTGCATATATGTCTTTTTCCTCTCACCCTCCTCACCTCTTCCTATAAATATTTTAGGATTTTGTGTTCCCAGACCCCTTCAACAATATATATATATATAAATATATATATATATACACTGCTCAAAAAAAATAAAGGGAACACTAAAATAACACATCCTAGATCTGAATGAATGAAATATTCTTATTAAATACTTTGTTCTTTACATAGTTGAATGTGCTGACAACAAAATCACACAAAAATTATCAATGGAAATCACATTTATTAACCCATGGAGGTCTGGATTTGGAGTCACCCTCAAAATTAAAGTGGAAAAACACACTATGGGCTGATCCAACTTTGATGTAATGTCCTTAAAACAAGTCAAAATGAAGCTCAGTAGTGTCTGTGGCCTCCTCGTGCCTGTATGAGATCCCTACAACGCCTGGGCATGCTCCTGATGAGGTGGCGGATGGTCTCCTGAGGGATCTCCTCCCAGACCTGGACTAAAGCATCCGCCAACTCCTGGACAGCCTGTGGTGCAACGTGGCATTGGTGGATGGAGCGAGACATGATGTCCCAGATGTGCTCAATTAGATTCAGGTCTGGGTAACGGGCGGGCCAGTCCATAGCATCAATGCCTTCGTCTTGCAGGAACTGCTGACACACTCCAGCCACACGAGGTCTAGCATTGTCTTGCATTAGGAGGAACCCCGGGCCAACCGCACCATTACTGACCCACTGCCAAACCGGTCATGCTGGAGGATGTTGCAGGCAGCAGAACGTTTTCCTTGGCGTCTCCAGACTCTGTCACGTCTGTCACATGTGCTCAGTGAGAACCTGCTTTCATCTGTGAAGAGCACAGGGCGCCAGTGGCGAATTTGCGAATTTTGGTGTTCTCTGGCAAATGCCAAACGTCCTGCACGGTGTTGGGCTGTAAGCACAACCCCCACCTGTGCGCGTCGGGCCCTCATACCACTCTCATGGAGTCTGTTTCTGATCGTTTGAGTAGACACATGCACATCTGTGGCTTGCTGGAGGTCATTTTGCAGGGCTCTGGCAGTGCTCCTCCTGTTCCTCCTTGCACAAAGGCGGAGGTAGTGGTCCTGCTGCTGGGTTGTTGCCCTCCTACAGCCTCCTCCACGTCTCCTGATGTACTGGCCTGTCTCCTGGTAGCGCCTCCATGCTCTGGACACTACACTGACAGACACAGCAAACCTTCTTGCCACAGCTCGCATTGATGTGCCATCCTGGATGAGCTGCACTACCTGAGCCACTTGTGTGGGTTGTAGGGAGGTCATACAGGCACTTGGAGGCCACACACACTACTGAGCCTCATTTTGACTTGTTTTAAGGACATTACATCAAAGTTTGATCAGCCTGTAGTGTGTTTTTCCACTTTAATTTTGAGGGTGACTCCAAATCCAGACCTCCATTGGTTAATAAATTTGATTTCCATTGATAATTTTTGTGTGATTTTGTTGTCAGCACATTCAACTATGTAAAGAACAAAGTATTTAATAAGAATATGTCATTCATTCAGATCTAGGATGTGTTATTTTAGTGTTCCCTTTATTTTTTTGAGCAGTATATATATATATATATATATATATATATAGAGAGAGAGAGAAAGAACAGAGGCGGCACTCACGCAGGCTTTTGCAGGTGTAGAAAAGTCAATTTAATGTACCGACATGTTTCGGGGACTAACCCCGTCCTCAGGGCCCTTAGGACGGGGTTAGTCCCCGAAATATGTTGGTACATTAAACTGACTTTTCTACACCTGCAAAAGCCTGCGTGAGTGCCGCCTCTGTTCTTTCCATATGCATTGAGGAGTATTACCTCTGGGAGGGCACCGCAGCATCTATTATCTCAAGGAGGAGTGCCGGGACTTTTGTACATATATATATATATATATATATATATATATATATATATATATATATAATCCAGAGGGGGCGAACGGCACTCATAAGAGAAGCTGTCATGAATCATAACAATGGCATATATCCAGACGATTAGAGTCCTCTGAAAAGCTGACCTCAGATATATGCCACTGTTGTGATTTTCCATCCCCCTTTTGTTTTGTAGTACTATATGGGAGCAGTTACTATACTTTGGAGGAGTGCCAGCATATTGTATGAAAATATACGGCCGGCCAGCTCTAGGAAGAGTCCTGGTGGTGCCAAACTTATTCCATTTATGGATGATGGAGGCCAATGTGCTCATTGGGACCTTCAAAGCAGCAGATATTTTTCTGTACCCTTCCCCAGATTTGTGCCTCAAGACAATCCTGTCTCGGAGGTCTACAGACAATTCCTTTGACTTCATGCTTGGTTTGTTCTCAGGCATGCACTGTCAAGTGTGGGACCTTATATAGACAGGTGTATGCCTTTCCAAATCATGTCCAATCAACTGAATTTACCACAGGTGGACTTCAGTTAAGCTGTAGGAACATCTCAAGGATGATCAGTGGAAACAGGATGCACCTGAGACCAATTTTGAGCTTTATGGCAAAGGCTGTGAATACTTATGTACATGTGATTTCTTAGTTTTTTTTATTTTTAATAAATTAGAAAAAATCTCAAAAAAAACTTCTTTCACTTTGTCATTATGGGGTATTGTGTGTAAAATTTTGAGGGGAAAAAATTAACTTATTCCATTTTGGAATAAGGCTGTAACATAACAAAATGTGGAAAGTGAAGTGCTGTGAATACTTTCTGGATGCACTGTATATATAATAATTATTATCCTCCACCAAAATAATTCTTATCCTCCACGTCTAGCGAATTAATAAAGTCCTTGACACCCACACATTAATTTTTCTCTTTTAAAGATTTTACCCCTGGAGAAGTCCTATGAAAGGATGAAACGCGTAGGTTTTCAGGTGATTGGACCCATTCTTTACATTAAGAACACCCCTAGGGTGATTGGTGGCATTCCATAACATCTGTTCGTGTGTAAAGGGGTGTACACACGGAGAGATCCGTATTTAAAATCTAAGCAATCTGACTAGATTGCTTAGATATTAAGCACGGATCTGCCGTGTGTATGCCCCCAGCGATAGCGACCTTTTTATGATATAAGACCAAATTTTCTTAGGTATCATCTTTTTATGTATCATCTTTTCTGAATGTTATGAATAAAATTTGGATGTTTGATTAATATTAGGCCATTGTGCCATGTTTTTGGGTGTCAATTTTGGTGTGAGTGTATTTTTCAGGTGAAATACCCATTGGTGGCTAAAAATAATCCATCTAACAACAGTACCAGATTGGGGTTTCAATCAAGTCTCTTCGGGGAACACTGAAATATTTGGACATTGGGCTTTTAATTTGTGTATGAACTCCTCCTTGGACAATAGTGTGGAGTCATAGTGCTCTCTGATTCACATTTCCATATTGTTTTGTTGTTTCCGCTTACAGGGGGATTGCTGTGAGGTGCTTCTGATTGAAGCGCGTGGAAAAGGTGTTTTTATATATATATATATATATATATATATATATATATATAAAAAAGACAAAGTCCAGAAATGAAGCGCACACACTTAAATGAAATCCAGGGGTGCCGTGTCAATTCCTAATAATACAATTGTTCCTAATGTTTACCCAGCAGGGTCATACATAAGGAGACCAGCACACCACCAAGTAGCAAAAATGAAAAAAGCATTTAATATTTAAGCAGCATTATCGGGCCTTTTGAAAAAAATTGTTATTGGTACTCATCAAAGTTCGCTGAAAAGAGTCTATAATACATCATAACAGCCATCCCAACGGCCCGTTTCGGTTGTCACACCTTCATCATGGGGTCAGCTACAACATACTGTTCAAACATAGGTCCTTATAAAGCTACATAATCAGTGCAAATAGAGTACACCTGCTTAACCCAATTAACTAATATTGAACAACACCTCCCAAACAATGCGGCGAGCCAGAGTGGAACCTAAAGAACAGGACAAAATTCCCAACACCGTTGTCACTGGTTCCGCCGTGCAGGAAGTGACGTCACGCGACCGCGACTATCAACATCCGCAAGAAGCGGAACCCAGGCGCCAGGAAAAGTTATCCTGGACACTCGCATCGGTGCCGCTCTACCGGAAGTGACGTCGCGTAACCGCGACAGTCAACTTCCGCCAGGCTATAGACCAGCCTCAGGTCATGGGCAATGTCACTGTGCACAGGCTCAAAACACAGGGCTCGTTGCATGTTACAGGTGGAACAAATCTAATTGAAATTAAATTATAATAACAAAAGTGCAAATACAGTGAATAAAATGAAAAATAAAAAAATAATAAATAAAAATATAAATAATAAATAATACTGCCTGGGCGTCAGCATTTTTGTAACCAAAAAAAGGGTAAAAAGGTTATTATAGTTGTTGGCAAGTGTTTGCACAAACTGCAAACTTATAAAAATTTTGAAAAAACATAATATTCAACTTGTGTTAGAAAAATGTTGATGCAACGGCATGATGTCATCAATCACAAATTAACATAAATATTAGTGAATAATAATGGTAATGTTTCCATAAAAATTCCAAAGAAGAAAAAAGATTGTCAACAATAACAGCATGACTTAATCTCTCTGTTTGATGTTAATAATCACAGCAAGAAAAATTAAAGGAATGGAGTCATAATTAATTCTTCATTTAGACCAGTGGGAGCAATAGAGTTGAGTTTATATATCCATTCACATTCACGTTGTAGAAGTATGCGATGTCTATCTCCTCCCCTACGCAATGGGGGAATGTGGTCAATAGGCATACATCTAAAATCCGACAATGTATGTCCGCAGGTGACAAAATGTCTGGCTACCGGTGGTGTGCTAGAATCTAAAACATTGAAGGCCTTTTTGATTGAACTCCTATGCATGGATATTCGTTCCTTTAGCATGCGGATGGTTTTACCCACATAAAGTTTGTTACATGGACAAAGAATGATATATACCACGTAGCGAGATTCACAGGTCAGGCGATGTCTTAACGTGTAGTTGCTATTAGTAATTGGGTGTTTGAAGGTCTTTCCTAATAAAAGAAATCTGCAATTGGCACAGCCTGTACACTTATAGGCTCCTTTTTGCAAGGAAAGCCAATGCGAATTAGTGTATACACCAGGACTAATGTCAGAGAAGGTAATACGTTCCTTTAAATTGCGGCTTCTCTTATAGCTAAAGAGAGGCGGATTCTTGCAACTTGGTCCAAGGATCGGGTCTGCTTGCAATATGTGCCAGTGTTTAGTAATGGTCTTTCTGATGAGACCAGAAGTAATGCAGTATGTTGTCGGAAAAACCAATCTTGTGGAAGTGGCATCATCACGCCGTGAAACCAGCAGATCTTCTTGTTTCAATAACAAGCATTGATCAATTGCTTCTGCAACTTCGTTTCTGCTGTAACCCCGCTGGATGAAATTGTCGCCCATTTTTTGAAGAGCTGCTTCTAATTTAGAAGGATCGGACGTAGTTCTCACAACTCTAACAAGTTGTGAGTATGGAAGTCCTTTTTTCAAGGGCCGAGGGTGAAAGCTGTCTGCAAGAAGCAGTGTGTTTTTGTCCGTGGGTTTTTTAAAGAGTTCTGTATGAAAAATGTTGTTATCAATGGATACTAGAACATCCAGAAATTCTATACTAGTGGCACTACTCCTACATGTAAAGGAAATGTTGTCGACTTTATGGTTCAATTGCTCCACAAAAATATCTAAATCTACTGCTGTCCCTGACCAAACAAAAAACAAATCATCTATATAATGAAAATAACAACTAATAAATTTAGAGAAAAGAGGATCTGACACAATGTACGTTGTTTCAAAATCATACATAAATATGTTGGCATATGAAGGCGCCATGTTTGAACCCATAGCGGTTCCTTGGAGTTGTAAATAGAATGCATTATTAAACAAAAAATAATTTTTATGTAGAATAATCTCCATAAGCAAAATCAAATAATCAACGGGTGGACCCTTGTAGTTGGAACTGGCTGTCACTACTCGACGCACAGCATTGATGCCTTCAGTATGAGTGATATTTGTATACAAGCTGGTTATATCTAAAGAAACCAAAAGACAGTTTTCTGAAGGAACACCAAACTGTTTCAATTTCAACAAAAAGTCAGTGGTGTCTTTAAGATGATAAGGATTTTCTAATACCACGGGTTGTAAAAAATAATCACAAAACTGTGAGAGAGTTTGGCACAAAGAACCTAGAGCCGATATTATCGGTCTACCAGGCGGAGAATTGAGAGACTTATGTATCTTTGGTAAAATATATAGGAGGGGAATTTTGGGAAAGTCTTGTGTCATAAAGTTTCTAGTGTGTTCATCTATCCACCCATTAGAAAAACCAAGGTCAATGATGGTGTCGATTTCCCTTTTGTAGAGACCCGTGGGATCGAAGGACAGTTTTTTATAACATGATTGGATGGACAATTGTCTGTCCACCTCCCTGATATAATCACTTTTGTTAAGGACAACAATACCTCCGCCTTTATCTGCGGGACGTATTATAATTTGTTGATTATTCTTTAGGGACTGTATTGCCTTAATTTCATCAGTGTGTAAATTCTGAAAGAGTTTTTTCTTACTCCTAATCTTGGGTATTGTATCTCTCTTAACTAAACGTATAAATGTTTCTATTGCGGAATTATTACTGGGTGCGTCAAAAGTACTTTTTATTGAAAAGGGTAAGTGTTTAGTGGTATTAGTTGTGTTGCCTTGTTTAGAAAAAAAGTCCTTGAGTCTAAGTTGTCTATGAAATCTATATAATTCGGTCTCCCATTGGAAATCCGTTTGTTGGAAAGTCTGTACAAAAGATAATCCCTTAGTTAGCACTGACTGTTCAGGCCCACTAAGGACATAGTCTGAAAGATTGAAGACAACTATTTCTTCAGTGTCTTTGGTAACCTGTCTGGGCCCCTTCTTATGTTTGGCCCCCCCTCGTCTGCAAGGTCTCGTTCTATATGGTTTTTGTTGCGTGTGGATGTTGGTTCACTTAAAAAAGACTTTTTGGATGAAGACGACTGATCTGAGTCACTGTGTGATGTATGGGACTCTATGTCAGTAAAAGTCTGGTTTCGTCTATATTTGTTAGGTTGTCCACCTCTCCAAACCCTTCTGGTACTTTGATTCAAGAGCCAGTAATAGACTCGTGAATCTTTGTAGTCCTCTTTGACTTTTCTATATTTGATTTTTTTTTTAAAGCAATTAGCTCATTTTTAAATTTGGATATATTATCATTCAGTTTAGTGAACCATTCAGTATTACCGTCCTTCCTCAATATGTCAGATCCACTTTCCTCACAAGAACTAATTTCCAATTTAAGACTATCCATTTCAGTATTCACTTGCTGTATGACTAATATCATCAAATCAAAGCTGCATTGGTTTAAGATAAGGCACCATTGTCGGCAAAATTCTTTATTGTTGCGACCAATAGTTGGTTGGTTCTTGATGCGGAAGCCACGTGGAATTAATTTATCTTTGTGGTATTGCGAAAGTGTCAAACCATGAAGTTCTAGTTCCACAAGACGTTTATTTAATTTTAATAGATCAGAATATATATCATTAGGGCTATCCGCATCAAGAGCCAGTTGTTCTGTATCTTTAAAAAGTATCTTAGATATATCTTTATCCAAGAACCGTTTGGTGCCGGTAAGGTCGCCAAAAATCAGAATCCATAGCAGCTAATATGGGAAAAGTTGGTGTAGTAAAAACACCAATAGTTAGGCACAAACAAAAAAAAATATATAACAATATACTAAACTAAACCTTGTGGTGCAATTCATGAAACCAAGTCATATGGTAAAAATAAAGTCCAGAAATGAAGCGCACACACTTAAATGAAATCCAGGGGTGCCGTGTCAATTCCTAATAATACAATCGTTCCTAATGTTTACCCAGCAGGGTCATACATAAGGAGACCAGCACACCACCAAGTAGCAAAAATGAAAAAAGCATTTAATATTTAAGCAGCATTATCAGGCCTTTTGAAAAAAATTGTTATTGGTACTCATCAAAGTTCGCTGAAAAGAGTCCATAATACATCATAACAGCCATCCCAACGGCCCGTTTCGGTTGTCACACCTTCATCATGGAGTCAGCTACAACATACTGTTCAAACATAGGTCCTTATAAAGCTACATAATCAGTGCAAATAGAGTACACCTGCTTAACCCAATTAACTAATATTGAACAACACCTCCCAAACAATGCGGCGAGGTTCCAGCTGTTGGGATCATGGCCGCCGGTAACAGCTATGCATTTCTATTCAGAGTGTGGGATAAGTCACTCAGATTCTTTAGAAGCTGCTAAACCCATGTGGGGCACACTACTTCATTCATAAATTGTATTACTAAAGTACCTCATATTAATGTAGTTCATTGCAGCTAAAACTCCATGTTGGTTTAGCTGCTTCTAACTAGAGATGTGCGGGTTAAAATTTACTCATTCTTAATGCCTAATTTAACGCAAGTTCGGATTTATCCAGCAGCACGGCGAGCGCTAGAAAGCCCCTTGCAGGCTCGTTGTGCTCGTCACGCTGCAGACACAGTGGCTCACTGCGCTCCCCACATGATCTATTCCACCTCTATGGGTGTGGTGTGAGAAAAGTCTGTGGCACCGGTATTCCAGCGTCAGCCTGTCGGGATTCTAGAATCGGCATTGTGACCGCCGGGATCCCGACAGGCAGTCTCGTGATTGCCTCTCCTCTGATCATTCAGAGAAAAAACACTTATTATTTAATTAGACAGACTTTAACGTTGGTCATGCTGCGCCAATTTATGTGGGGGGTTTTTGGGGGGTGGGGTTTGTCGGTGACCTGTGCAATTCCCAGGGCACCCCTAGTTGGCATGATGCCAAAATCCATATATTGCCAGGTTATGATACATTTTTTATGGACATAGGGAATCTAGCAACGCCCAAAGAACACACCTGGTGATATTAAAAATAACATGTAACAATAACATTTTAAACACATATTATACACATATAATTTATACAGATATACTGCTACTACTGGGGACAGAGGGAGAACCATGATGGATTGGGAAGCAGTTAAAATACCGCTAGTCGGGAACCCCGAGGTCCCACTGTCAATGCCAGAATCCCGACTAGCGGTGAAATGCTGCTGCTAGAATACCAGCGACACAGGCTATTCTCCCTCTGCGGGGGTCCACGCAGCGAGCCACCGTGCCCGCAGCATGGCGAGCGCAGTGTGGCAAGCGCAGCGAGCCCAAAAGGGGCTTTCTAGTGTTCGCCCCGCTGCCAGCATACTGGTGGCCGTGATGCCGGCTGTCAGTATACCGGCCACCGGTAATTCATACTGAACCCACTGGATTAACATTTTCAATATGTCTGGCAAACTACTCTTGCCACAGTTGCCCACAGACAGATTCAACTTTAACCCCGTTGAACTAAGCTGAGTAAAAAGTTCATTGATCACTACAAAAGTCTTCAAATGTCAAATCCTATTACAAATCATCTTAAAACCCGTCCATGCTCAGAGTCATTAACAGGGGCAGATTGGGATCGAACACCAGCCCGGGAAATTTATGGAAGTAGCCCTAATGGGGGCAGAGTCTGTTGAGGGGGAGGGGCCTGTCAAGAGGGCAGGGTTACTCATCAGAGGTCCTGATTCTGAGATAGACACAGTTGGGGCCTCCTTTGCTTTACGTTATGCTAATGTTTACCTGTGACTGTGGCCCTCATTCCGAGTTGATCGCTCGCTAGCTACTTTTAGCAGCCATGCAAATGCATTGTCGCCACCCACGGGGGGAGTGTATTTTTTAGTGACGGAGGTCCCGGAATTGACGTCAGATACCCGCCCAGCAAATGCCTAGACACGCCTGCGTTTTCACTAACACTCCCACAAAACGGTCAGTTGCCACCCACAAACGTCCTCATCCTGTCAATCTCCTTGCGATCGGCTGTGCGAATGGATTCGTTGCAAAAAGCATTGCACAACAACGATACTCTTTGTACCCGTACAACGCGTGTGCGCATTGCCGCGCATACACATGTGCATTGCAGCGCATATGCATGCGCAGTTTTGCCGTTTTTATACCAGTGCTGTGAAAATCGGCAGCGAGCGATCAACTCGGAATGACCCCGTATGCTGCTACAATACCCTTCCCTGATGCACATCTGTACGTCTGAATATACAAGGACTGATATGCCCACTGTCAGTGTCTACTGACACTGCAGTCATGCCTTTAATCTACTTCTGATTTTATTGATTTTTCATTCTACAAACCCCTTTTTTTAACCTTATATGTTTCAAAGTACAGGGAGGGAGCACACACTACATCCAGCACAATACAGAGAGGGGAGCACACACTACATACAGCACAGTACACGGAGAGAGCACACACTACATACAGCACAGTACAGGGAGGGAGCACACACTACATACAGCACAGTACAGTACAGGGAGAGAGCACACACTACATACAACACAGTAAAGGGAGGGAGCACACACTACATACAGCACAGTACAGGGAGGGAGCACACACTACATACAGCACAGCACAGTACAGGGAGGGGGAGCACACACTACATACAGTACAGGGAGGGAGCACACACTACATACAGCACAGTACAGAGAGGGGAGCACACACTACATACAGCACAGTACAGGGAGAGAGCACACACTACATACAGCACAGTACAGGGAGGGAGCACACACTACATACAGCACAGTACAGTACAGGGAGAGAGCACACACTACATACAGCACAGTAAAGGGAGGGAGCACACACTACATACAGCACAGTACAGGGAGGGAGCACACACTACATACAGCACAGCACAGTACAGGGAGGGGGAGCACACACTACATACAGTACAGGGAGGGAGCACACACTACATACAGCACAGTACAGGGAGGGAGCACACACTACATACAGTACAGTACAGGGAGGGAGCACACACTACATACAGCACAGTACAGGGAGGGAGCACACACTACATACAGCACAGTACAAAGAGGGAGCACACACTACATACAGTACAGGGAGGGAGCACACACTACATACAGCACAGTACAGTACAGGGAGGGAGCACACGCTACATACAGCACAGTACAGTACAGGGAGGGAGCACACGCTACATACAGCACAGTACAGGGAGGGAGCACACACTACATACAGCACAGTACAGTACAGGGAGGGAGCACACACTACATACAGCACAGTACAGGGAGGGAGCACACACTACATACAGCACAGTACAGGGAGGGGGAGCACACACTACATACAGCACAGTACAGGGAGAGAGCACACACTACATACAGCACAGTACAGGGAGGGAACACACTACATACAGCACAGTACAGGCAGGGGAAGCACACACTACATACAGCACAGTACAGGGAGGGAGCACACACTATATACAGTACAGGGAGCGGGAGCACACACTACATACAGTACAGTACAGGGACGGAGCACACACTACATACAGCACAGTACACAGAGGGAGCACACACTACATACAGCACAGTACAGGAAGGGAGCACACACTACATACAACATAGTACAGGGAGGGATCACACACTACATACAGCATAGTACAGGGAGGGAGCACACACTACATCCAGCACAGTACAGAGAGGGGAGCACACACTACATCCAGCACAATACAGAGAGGGGAGCACACACTACATACAGCACAGTACAGGGAGGGAGCACACACTATATACAGCACAGTACAGGGAAAGAGCACACACTATATACAGCACAGTACAGGGAGGGAGCACACACTGCATACAGCACAGTACAGGGAGGGAGCACACACTACATACTAGAGATGAGCGGGTTCGGTTTCTCTGAATCCGAACCCGCCAGAACTTCATGTTTTTTTTCACGGGTCCGAGCGACTCGGATCTTCCCGCCTTGCTCGGTTAACCCGAGCGCGCCCGAACGTCATCATGACGCTGTCGGATTCTCGCGAGGCTCGGATTCTATCGCGAGACTCGGATTCTATATAAGGAGCCGCGCGTCGCCGCCATTTTCACACGTGCATTGAGATTGATAGGGAGAGGACGTGGCTGGCGTCCTCTCCATTTAGATTATAAGAGACTGAGAGAGATTTACTGGAGCTGACTAGGAGGAGTACTGTTACTGTAGAAGTGTAGAGACTGAGTGGAGAGAGTTTACTAGTGAGGACAGTGCAGTTTACTTTATAATCCGTTCTCTGCCTGAAAAAAGCGATACACAGCACACAGTGACTCAGTCACATACCATATCTGTGTGCACTGCTCAGGCTCAGGCCAGTGTGCTGCATCATCTATTAACTATATATAATATTATATATATCTGTCTGACTGCTCAGCTCACACAGCTTATAATTGTGGGGGAGACTGGGGAGCACTACTGCAGTGCCAGTTATAGGTTATAGCAGGAGCCAGGAGTACATAATATATTATATAGTGAGTGACCACCAGACACACAGTGCAGTTTATTTAATATATCCGTTCTCTGCCTGAAAAAAGCGATACACACAGTGACTCAGTCAGTCACATACCATATCTGTGTGCACTGCTCAGGCTCAGGCCAGTGTGCTGCATCATCTATATATATTATATATCTGTCTGACTGCTCAGCTCACACAGCTTATAATTGTGGGGGAGACTGGGGAGCACTACTGCAGTGCCAGTTATAGGTTATAGCAGGAGCCAGGAGTACATAATATTATATTAAAATTAAACAGTGCACACTTTTGCTGCAGGAGTGCCACTGCCAGTGTGACTAGTGACCAGTGACCTGACCACCAGTATATATAATATTAGTAGTATACTATCTCTTTATCAACAACCAGTCTATATTAGCAGCAGACACAGTACAGTGCGGTAGTTCACGGCTGTGGCTACCTCTGTGTCGGCACTCGGCAGCCCGTCCATAATTGTATATACCACCTAACCGTGGTTTTTTTTTCTTTCTTTATACATACATACTAGTTACGAGTATACTATCTCTTTATCAACCAGTCTATATTAGCAGCAGACACAGTACAGTGCGGTAGTTCACGGCTGTGGCTACCTCTGTGTCGGCACTCGGCAGCCCGTCCATAATTGTATATACCACCTAACCGTGGTTTTTTTTTCTTTCTTTATACATACATACTAGTTACGAGTATACTATCTCTTTATCAACCAGTCTATATATTAGCAGCAGACACAGTACAGTGCGGTAGTTCACGGCTGTGGCTACCTCTGTGTCGGCACTCGGCAGCCCGTCCATAATTGTATATACCACCTAACCGTGGTTTTTTTTTCTTTCTTTATACATACATACTAGTTACGAGTATACTATCTCTTTATCAACCAGTCTATATATTAGCAGCAGACACAGTACAGTGCGGTAGTTCACGGCTGTGGCTACCTCTGTGTCGGCACTCGGCAGCCCGTCCATAATTGTATATACCACCTAACCGTGGTTTTTTTTTCTTTCTTTATACATACATACTAGTTACGAGTATACTATCTCTTTATCAACCAGTCTATATATTAGCAGCAGACACAGTACAGTGCGGTAGTTCACGGCTGTGGCTACCTCTGTGTCGGCACTCGGCAGCCCGTCCATAATTGTATATACCACCTAACCGTGGTTTTTTTTTCTTTCTTTATACATACATACTAGTTACGAGTATACTATCTCTTTATCAACCAGTCTATATATTAGCAGCAGACACAGTACAGTGCGGTAGTTCACGGCTGTGGCTACCTCTGTGTCGGCACTCGGCAGCCCGTCCATAATTGTATATACCACCTAACCGTGGTTTTTTTTTCTTTCTTTATACATACATACTAGTTACGAGTATACTATCTCTTTATCAACCAGTCTATATATTAGCAGCAGACACAGTACAGTGCGGTAGTTCACGGCTGTGGCTACCTCTGTGTCGGCACTCGGCAGCCCGTCCATAATTGTATACTAGTATCCAATCCATCCATCTCCATTGTTTACCTGAGGTGCCTTTTAGTTGTGCCTATTAAAATATGGAGAACAAAAATGTTGAGGTTCCAAAATTAGGGAAAGATCAAGATCCACTTCCACCTCGTGCTGAAGCTGCTGCCACTAGTCATGGCCGAGACGATGAAATGCCAGCAACGTCGTCTGCCAAGGCCGATGCCCAATGTCATAGTACAGAGCATGTCAAATCCAAAACACCAAATATCAGTAAAAAAAGGACTCCAAAACCTAAAATAAAATTGTCGGAGGAGAAGCGTAAACTTGCCAATATGCCATTTACCACACGGAGTGGCAAGGAACGGCTGAGGCCCTGGCCTATGTTCATGGCTAGTGGTTCAGCTTCACATGAGGATGGAAGCACTCAGCCTCTCGCTAGAAAAATGAAAAGACTCAAGCTGGCAAAAGCAGCACAGCAAAGAACTGTGCATTCTTCGAAATCCCAAATCCACAAGGAGAGTCCAATTGTGTCGGTTGCGATGCCTGACCTTCCCAACACTGGACGTGAAGAGCATGCGCCTTCCACCATTTGCACGCCCCCTGCAAGTGCTGGAAGGAGCACCCGCAGTCCAGTTCCTGATAGTCAGATTGAAGATGTCAGTGTTGAAGTACACCAGGATGAGGAGGATATGGGTGTTGCTGGCGCTGGGGAGGAAATTGACCAGGAGGATTCTGATGGTGAGGTGGTTTGTTTAAGTCAGGCACCCGGGGAGACACCTGTTGTCCGTGGGAGGAATATGGCCGTTGACATGCCTGGTGAAAATACCAAAAAAATCAGCTCTTCGGTGTGGAGGTATTTCACCAGAAATGCGGACAACAGGTGTCAAGCTGTGTGTTCCCTTTGTCAAGCTGTAATAAGTAGGGGTAAGGACGTTAACCACCTCGGAACATCCTCCCTTATACGTCACCTGCAGCGCATTCATAATAAGTCAGTGACAAGTTCAAAAACTTTGGGTGACAGCGGAAGCAGTCCACTGACCAGTAAATCCCTTCCTCTTGTAACCAAGCTCACACAAACCACCCCACCAACTCCCTCAGTGTCAATTTCCTCCTTCCCCAGGAATGCCAATAGTCCTGCAGGCCATGTCACTGGCAATTCTGACGAGTCCTCTCCTGCCTGGGATTCCTCCGATGCATCCTTGCGTGTAACGCCTACTGCTGCTGGCGCTGCTGTTGTTGCCGCTGGGAGTCGATGGTCATCCCAGAGGGGAAGTCGTAAGCCCACTTGTACTACTTCCAGTAAGCAATTGACTGTTCAACAGTCCTTTGCGAGGAAGATGAAATATCACAGCAGTCATCCTACTGCAAAGCGGATAACTGAGTCCTTGACAACTATGTTGGTGTTAGACGTGCGTCCGGTATCCGCCGTTAGTTCACAGGGAACTAGACAATTTATTGAGGCAGTGTGCCCCCGTTACCAAATACCATCTAGGTTCCACTTCTCTAGGCAGGTGATACCGAGAATGTACACGGACGTCAGAAAAAGACTCACCAGTGTCCTAAAAAATGCAGTTGTACCCAATGTCCACTTAACCACGGACATGTGGACAAGTGGAGCAGGGCAGGGTCAGGACTATATGACTGTGACAGCCCACTGGGTAGATGTATGGACTCCCGCCGCAAGAACAGCAGCGGCGGCACCAGTAGCAGCATCTCGCAAACGCCAACTCTTTCCTAGGCAGGCTACGCTTTGTATCACCGCTTTCCAGAATACGCACACAGCTGAAAACCTCTTACGGCAACTGAGGAAGATCATCGCGGAATGGCTTACCCCAATTGGACTCTCCTGTGGATTTGTGGCATCGGACAACGCCAGCAATATTGTGTGTGCATTAAATATGGGCAAATTCCAGCACGTCCCATGTTTTGCACATACCTTGAATTTGGTGGTGCAGAATTTTTTAAAAAACGACAGGGGCGTGCAAGAGATGCTGTCGGTGGCCAGAAAAATTGCGGGACACTTTCGGCGTACAGGCACCACGTACAGAAGACTGGAGCACCACCAAAAACTACTGAACCTGCCCTGCCATCATCTGAAGCAAGAAGTGGTAACGAGGTGGAATTCAACCCTCTATATGCTTCAGAGGTTGGAGGAGCAGCAAAAGGCCATTCAAGCCTATACAATTGAGCACGATATAGGAGGTGGAATGCACCTGTCTCAAGCGCAGTGGAGAATGATTTCAACGTTGTGCAAGGTTCTGATGCCCTTTGAACTTGCCACACGTGAAGTCAGTTCAGACACTGCCAGCCTGAGTCAGGTCATTCCCCTCATCAGGCTTTTGCAGAAGAAGCTGGAGGCATTGAAGAAGGAGCTAAAAGGGAGCGATTCCGCTAGGCATGTGGGACTTGTGGATGCAGCCCTTAATTCGCTTAACAAGGATTCACGGGTGGTCAATCTGTTGAAATCAGAGCACTACATTTTGGCCACCGTGCTCGATCCTAGATTTAAAGCCTACCTTGGATCTCTCTTTCCGGCAGACACAGGTCTGCTGGGGTTGAAAGACCTGCTGGTGACAAAATTGTCAAGTCAAGCGGAACGCGACCTGTCAACATCTCCTCCTTCACATTCTCCCGCAACTGGGGGTGCGAGGAAAAGGCTCAGAATTCCGAGCCCACCCGCTGGCGGTGATGCAGGGCAGTCTGGAGCGACTGCTGATGCTGACATCTGGTCCGGACTGAAGGACCTGACAACGATTACGGACATGTCGTCTACTGTCACTGCATATGATTCTCTCAACATTGATAGAATGGTGGAGGATTATATGAGTGACCGCATCCAAGTAGGCACGTCACACAGTCCGTACTTATACTGGCAGGAAAAAGAGGCAATTTGGAGGCCCTTGCACAAACTGGCTTTATTCTACCTAAGTTGCCCTCCCACAAGTGTGTACTCCGAAAGAGTGTTTAGTGCCGCCGCTCACCTTGTCAGCAATCGGCGTACGAGGTTACATCCAGAAAATGTGGAGAAGATGATGTTCATTAAAATTAATTATAATCAATTCCTCCGCGGAGACATTGACCAGCAGCAATTGCCTCCACAAAGTACACAGGGAGCTGAGATGGTGGATTCCAGTGGGGACGAATTGATAATCTGTGAGGAGGGGGATGTACACGGTGATATATCGGAGGGTGAAGATGAGGTGGACATCTTGCCTCTGTAGAGCCAGTTTGTGCAAGGAGAGATTAATTGCTTCTTTTTTGGGGGGGGTCCAAACCAACCCGTCATATCAGTCACAGTCGTGTGGCAGACCCTGTCGCTGAAATGATGGGTTGGTTAAAGTGTGCATGTCCTGTTTTGTTTATACAACATAAGGGTGGGTGGGAGGGCCCAAGGACAATTCCATCTTGCACCTCTTTTTTCTTTTCTTTTTCTTTGCATCATGTGCTGATTGGGGAGGGTTTTTTGGAAGGGACATCCTGCGTGACACTGCAGTGCCACTCCTAGATGGGCCCGGTGTTTGTGTCGGCCACTAGGGTCGCTAATCTTACTCGCACAGCTACCTCATTGCGCCTCTTTTTTTCTTTGCGTCATGTGCTGTTTGGGGAGGGTTTTTTGGAAGGGACATCCTGCGTGACACTGCAGTGCCACTCCTAGATGGGCCCGGTGTTTGTGTCGGCCACTAGGGTCGCTAATCTTACTCACACAGCTACCTCATTGCGCCTCTTTTTTTCTTTGCGTCATGTGCTGTTTGGGGAGGGTTTTTTGGAAGGGCCATCCTGCGTGACACTGCAGTGCCACTCCTAGATGGGCCCGGTGTTTGTGTCGGCCACTAGGGTCGCTAATCTTACTCACACAGCTACCTCATTGCGCCTCTTTTTTTCTTTGCGTCATGTGCTGTTTGGGGAGGGTTTTTTGGAAGGGACATCCTGCGTGACACTGCAGTGCCACTCCTAGATGGGCCCGGTGTTTGTGTCGGCCACTAGGGTCGCTTATCTTACTCACACAGCGACCTCGGTGCAAATTTTAGGACTAAAAATAATATTGTGAGGTGTGAGGTATTCAGAATAGACTGAAAATGAGTGTAAATTATGGTTTTTGAGGTTAATAATACTTTGGGATCAAAATGACCCCCAAATTCTATGATTTAAGCTGTTTTTTAGTGTTTTTTGAAAAAAACACCCGAATCCAAAACACACCCGAATCCGACAAAAAAAATTCGGTGAGGTTTTGCCAAAACGCGTTCGAACCCAAAACACGGCCGCGGAACCGAACCCAAAACCAAAACACAAAACCCGAAAAATTTCAGGCGCTCATCTCTACTACATACAGCACAGTACAGGGAGGGGGAGCACACACTACATACAGCACAGTACATGGAGGGAGCACACACTATATACAGCACAGTACAGGGAGGGAGCACACACTACATACAGCACAGTACAGGGAGGGAGCACACACTACATACAGCACAGTACAGGGAGGGGGGACATACTACATACAGCACAGTACAGGGAGGGAGCAAAAACTACATACAGCACAGTACAGGGAGGGAGCACACACTACATACAGTACAGGGAGGGAGCACACACTACGTACAGCACAGTACAGGGAGGGAGCACAAACTACATACAGCATAGTACAGGGAGGGGGAGCACACAATACATACAGCACAGTACAAGGAGGGAGCACACACTACTTACAGCACAGTACAGGGAGGGAGCACACACTACATACAGCACAGTACAGGGAGGGAGCACACACTACATACAGTACAGGGAGGGAGCACACACTACATACAGCACAGTACAGGGAGGGAGCACACACTACATACAGCACAGTACAGGGCGGGAGCACACACTACATACAGCACAGTACAGGGAGGGAGCACACACTACATACAGCACAGTACAGAGAGGGAGCACACACTACATACAGTACAGGGAGGGAGCACACACTACATACAGCACAGTGAGGATGCACACTACATACAGCACAGTACAGGGAGGGAGCACACACTACATACAGCACAGTACAGGGAGGGAGCAAAAACTACATACAGCACAGTACAGGGAGGGAGCACACACTACATACAGCACAGTACAGGGATGGAGCACACACTACATACAGCACAGTACAGGGAGGGAGCACACACTACATGCAGCACAGTAAGGGGGGGGGGGCACACGCTACATACAGCACAGTACAGGGAGGGAGCAAAAACTACATACAGCACAGTACAGGGAGGGAGCACATACTACATACAGCACAGTACAGGGAGGGAGCACACACTACATACAGCACAGCACAGTACAGGGAGGGGGAGCACACACTACATACAGTACAGGGAGGGAGCACACACTACATACAGCACAGTACAGGGAGGGAGCACACACTACATACAGTACAGTACAGGGAGGGAGCACACACTACATACAGCACAGTACAGGGAGGGAGCACACACTACATACAGCACAGTACAGTACAGGGAGGGAGCACACACTACATACAGCACAGTACAGGGAGGGAGCACACACTACATACAGCACAGTACAGGGAGGGGGAGCACACACTACATACAGCACAGTACAGGGAGAGAGCACACACTACATACAGCACAGTACAGGGAGGGAACACACTACATACAGCACAGTACAGGCAGGGGAAGCACACACTACATACAGCACAGTACAGGGAGGGAGCACACACTATATACAGTACAGGGAGCGGGAGCACACACTACATACAGTACAGTACAGGGACGGAGCACACACTACATACAGCACAGTACACAGAGGGAGCACACACTACATACAGCACAGTACAGGAAGGGAGCACACACTACATACAACATAGTACAGGGAGGGATCACACACTACATACAGCATAGTACAGGGAGGGAGCACACACTACATCCAGCACAGTACAGAGAGGGGAGCACACACTACATCCAGCACAATACAGAGAGGGGAGCACACACTACATACAGCACAGTACAGGGAGGGAGCACACACTATATACAGCACAGTACAGGGAAAGAGCACACACTATATACAGCACAGTACAGGGAGGGAGCACACACTACATACAGCACAGTACAGGGAGGGAGCACACACTACATACAGCACAGTACAGGGAGGGGGAGCACACACTACATACAGCACAGTACAGGGAGGGAGCACACACTATATACAGCACAGTACAGGGAGGGAGCACACACTACATACAGCACAGTACAGGGAGGGAGCACACACTACATACAGCACAGTACAGGGAGGGGGGACATACTACATACAGCACAGTACAGGGAGGGAGCAAAAACTACATACAGCACAGTACAGGGAGGGAGCACACACTACATACAGTACAGGGAGGGAGCACACACTACATACAGCACAGTACAGGGAGGGAGCACAAACTACATACAGCATAGTACAGGGAGGGGGAGCACACAATACATACAGCACAGTACAGGGAGGGAGCACACACTACTTACAGCACAGTACAGGGAGGGAGCACACACTACATACAGCACAGTACAGGGAGGGAGCACACACTACATACAGTACAGGGAGGGAGCACACACTACATACAGCACAGTACAGGGAGGGAGCACACACTACATACAGCACAGTACAGGGCGGGAGCACACACTACATACAGCACAGTACAGGGAGGGAGCACACACTACATACAGCACAGTACAGAGAGGGAGCACACACTACATACAGTACAGGGAGGGAGCACACACTACATACAGCACAGTACAGGGAGGATGCACACTACATACAGCACAGTACAGGGAGGGAGCACACACTACATACAGCACTGTACAGGGAGGGAGCAAAAACTACATACAGCACAGTACAGGGAGGGAGCACACACTACATACAGCACAGTACAGGGATGGAGCACACACTACATACAGCACAGTACAGGGAGGGAGCACACACTACATGCAGCACAGTAAGGGGGGGGGCACACGCTACATACAGCACAGTACAGGGAGGGAGCAAAAACTACATACAGCACAGTACAGGGAGGGAGCACATACTACATACAGCACAGTACAGGGAGGGAGCACACACTACATACAGCACAGTACAGGGAGGGAGCACACACTACATACAGCACAGTACAGGGAGGGGGAGCACACACTACATACAGCACAGTACAGGGAGGGAGCACACACTATATACAGCACAGTACAGGGAGGGAGCACACACTACATACAGCACAGTACAGGGAGGGAGCACACACTACATACAGCACAGTACAGGGAGGGGGGACATACTACATACAGCACAGTACAGGGAGGGAGCAAAAACTACATACAGCACAGTACAGGGAGGGAGCACACACTACATACAGTACAGGGAGGGAGCACACACTACGTACAGCACAGTACAGGGAGGGAGCACAAACTACATACAGCATAGTACAGGGAGGGGGAGCACACAATACATACAGCACAGTACAGGGAGGGAGCACACACTACTTACAGCACAGTACAGGGAGGGAGCACACACTACATACAGCACAGTACAGGGAGGGAGCACACACTACATACAGTACAGGGAGGGAGCACACACTACATACAGCACAGTACAGGGAGGGAGCACACACTACATACAGCACAGTACAGGGCGGGAGCACACACTACATACAGCACAGTACAGGGAGGGAGCACACACTACATACAGCACAGTACAGAGAGGGAGCACACACTACATACAGTACAGGGAGGGAGCACACACTACATACAGCACAGTACAGGGAGGATGCACACTACATACAGCACAGTACAGGGAGGGAGCACACACTACATACAGCACAGTACAGGGAGGGAGCAAAAACTACATACAGCACAGTACAGGGAGGGAGCACACACTACATACAGCACAGTACAGGGATGGAGCACACACTACATACAGCACAGTACAGGGAGGGAGCACACACTACATGCAGCACAGTAAGGGGGGGGGGGCACACGCTACATACAGCACAGTACAGGGAGGGAGCAAAAACTACATACAGCACAGTACAGGGAGGGAGCACACACTACATACAGCACAGTACAGGGAGGGAGCACACACTACATACAGCACAGTACGGGGAGGGAGCACACGCTACATACAGCACAGTACAGGGCGGGAGCACACACTACATACAGCACAGTACAGGGAGGGAGCACACACTACATACAGCACAGTACGGGGAGGGAGCACACGCTACATACAGCACAGTACAGGGCGGGAGCACACACTACATACAGCACAGTACAGGGAGGGAGCACACACTACATACAGTACAGGGAGGGAGCACACACTACGTACAGCACAGTACAGGGAGGGAGCACAAACTACATACAGCATAGTACAGGGAGGGGGAGCACACACTACATACAGCACAGTACAGGGAGGGAGCACACACTACATACAGTACAGGGAGGGAGCACACACTACGTACAGCACAGTACAGGGAGGGAGCACAAACTACATACAGCATAGTACAGGGAGGGGGAGCACACACTACATACAGCACAGTACAGGGAGGGAGCACACACTACTTACAGCACAGTACAGGGAGGGAGCACACACTACATACAGCACAGTACAGGGAGGGAGCACACACTACATACAGCACAGTACAGGGAGGGAGCACACACTACATACAGCACAGTACAGGGAGGGAGCACACACTACATACAGCACAGTACAGGGCGGGAGCACACACTACATACAGCACAGTACAGGGAGGGAGCACACACTACATACAGCACAGTACAGGGAGGGAGCACACACTACATACAGCACAGTACAGGGAGGGAGCACACACAAGTAGTGAAACACAGACACAGGGGACCAACGCAGCAGAATCTGTCCCAGTGGTCAATCCGCCCCTGATTACATACATAGCCACCATATTACATACATAGCCACCACATTATTACATGAATAGCACCACATTATACAAATAGCACTGCATTACATGTATAGTACTACACGTATAGCACTGCTTTACACAAATACCACCACATAACACGAATAACACAACATTACAGGTACAGCACCGCACTACACGTATAACACCACATTATATGACTAGCACCACATTACATACATAGCCACCGCATTACATACATAGCCACCGCATTACATACGTAGACACCGCATAAATAGGCCCATCATCATGGACAGACATTGGGCAGCTATAGGGCTCAAGGACGTTGCATTAGAGATTGTCCCAGGGCTGGCTGTGACTGCAGCCTGATCAGCTGGCATCCTGAGAACAAGGTACATCCTGCTCCTGTCCAGTCCCCAAACCATACACTGTGACCAGGGATGCCCTAACCATTACACTAACATAATAATGCAAATAATGTAATTAAAAATAACCTCTCTGCCGGGTCCCCTTCAGTGCTCAGTCGCCGCTCCGGCCAGTTCAGTGAGAGTGCTGGAGCTGGGGTGGCAGTGGGTGTAGTGAACCCGGCTCCGACCATCACTTTGCTGCTGCTCCTGGGCCGGGCTCATTGAAGAGACCTTTGGCCGGGGTCAGGGAGAGGATGCTGCTGGGCTGGTTAACTTTCTTCAGGTCACCAATTGGTAGAACAGTATCACCACTTTTCACGGCTAGCGGCACCTGGAAGTGTCCGCTAGCCTAACTTCCATATTGTGTTCCAATGAACCACAAGTAGTGGAAGCAGTGTGAGCCAGCCCAGCCTGAGTGTAAATCGGCCTGGCTGAGGGGGATATGGGACCGGCTCATCAAAATCTGTCATGGTGTCCTGGTAGCAGTGGCGTGCGGTGAGGTCAGTGGCTGGTGAGGCACTACCATAATGTCCGTCGAATCCTGGCGATGACCACTACCGCTGCCGAGCCAATGCCCGCTACTGCCTCTGAGCCGATGCATGCTGCCACCGCCAATGGCTTACAAACTCGGCCACCATCAACTGACCCAGCCCTCCGCCACTAATTTGCATCTCAGTCCGATGCCGCCAATGCCCGCTGCCTGCCTGCCTGCTCATCATAAAAAAATAAAAATTAGTGTTTCTGACTGGGAAGGGAGTGGGAGGAGAACATGAATGCAATTTTGTTATCCAGAGCTTCCAGTAACTAGATGTAAAAAAAAAATGCGTGAGGTCCCCCCTCCTAAGTATAACCAGCCTCGGGCTCTTTGAGCCGGTCCTGGTTGTTTAAATACTCGGGGAAAAATTGGACATGGGTTCCCCGTATTTAGACAACCAGCATCGGGCTCTTAGTCCGGTTCTGGTTCCAAAAATACGGGGGACAAAAGATCTAGGGGTCCCCTGTATTTTTAAAACCAGCACCGGGCTCCACTAGCCAGGGACATAATGCCACAACCGGGGACACATTTACGTAGGTCCCTGCGTCCGTGGCATTACCCCCCCCAACTAGTCACCCCTAGCCGGGGTTCCCTGGAGGAATGGGGACCCCTTAAATCAAGGGGGTCCTCCCCTCCAGGCACCCAAGGGCCAGGGGTGAAGCCAGAGGCTGTCCCCAGCACCCCTGGGCGGTGGGTGCCGGCCTGATAGCCATGTGTGTAAAAAAGAATATTTTTCTGTTGTTGTGGAAATACAAGGGCCAGCAAGCCACCCCCGCTTGCTGGTACTTGGAGAACCTCAAGTACCAGCATGCGGGGAAATAACGGGTCCACTGGTACATGTAGTTCTACAACAACAAAAAATACCCAAAAAAAAACACAACACACACACCGTGAAAGTAAAATTTTATTATAACACACGTACACACTCACACATACTTACCTAAATCCCACGCCGGTCACGTCCGCTTTTCCTGTAGAACCCAATAGGGGGACCTGTGAAAATGAGAGAGATTAATTACCTACATCCCACGCCGGTCACGTCCACTTGTCCAGTAGATTCCAATACCTGGAAAATAAGTAAGTTACACATAAATGCTTCAATCCACAGGAGGAGGGAAAGGAGAGAGAGAGAGAGAGAGAGAGAGAGAGAGAGAGAGAGAGAGAGAGAGAGATAGACCAAAAAAAAACCTGTCTGCTGTTGTGTGCGGACGGAGCCGCCAGAGAGAGTCGCACAGAGGACAAGTGGAGTGGCTGTCAGCGGGAGGGGATAACGAAGCCGCCGGACTCTGCCAGGTGACAGCCGCCCAGAGGAGAGACGTCTGGTGCCTGTGTGCGGGAGGGGGGGACGGAGCCACCGGAGAAGGACGGGGAGAGCCGCACAGAGGACAAGTGGCTGTCAGCAGGAGGGGAGGACGGAGCCGCCGGACTCTGGCAGGTGACAGCTGCCCACAGGAGCGACGTCTGGTGCCTGTGTGCAGGAGGAGGGGACGGAGCCAGCAGAGCATGACAGCGGAGAGCAGCAGTCACTGCAGACCCACCGCTGCTCCCGTCCCAACTTCCGCCTCCCGCCGCGTCTTGGTGATTGGACAGTGGATCCAGTGCTGGATCCGCAGTCCAATCACAGCTGCCTCGCTGACATGGGGGTGGTGTCCCTGTCAGCGAGGCACTTTTTTCAGTGCCGCTTTGCCACTGATTTTCAATAGGCTCCGCCCCCCGTTCTCTCCCCATTCCTATTCTGTATGGGAGGCACTGCTATCAGTGCCTCCCAAAGTAATTTCCCCCCAAAAAAAAATATGGCATTACATAAGGAAGATACTTATGACATAGAATATGTGTCATAAGTATCTTCTATGTATTCTTTTACTAATTAATGACAGGGGAAGCACTGCCTCCCCTGCCTCCCCTGACTGCATGTCCCTGCCTGGTGGGCCAATCTGCCCCTGGTAGCTGCACTCCCTGCACCTATAGTAGCTACACCCTTGTATATAGCACATGTAACTGTGACAGGGAAGGTGGCCCCTCTCAGCTGTGAGCCCCATAGCAGCTGCACTCCCTCACCTATGGTAGCTACACCCTGTATATAACACATGTAATTGTGACAGTGAATGTTGCCTCTCTCAGCTCTGCATAGCAGCTACACTCCCCGCACCTATGGTAGCTACACCCTTGTATATAACACATGTTACTGTGACAGGGAAGGTGGCCCCTCTCAGCACTGGGCCCCATAGCAGCTGCACTCCCTCACCTATGGTAGCTACACCCTGTATATAACACATGTAACTGTGACCAGGGGCAAACGCAGGATTTAGTCAGGGGGGTTTCTGTGTGTGTGTGTGTGTGTGTGTGTGTGTGTGTGTGTGTGTGTGTGTGTGTGTGTGTGTGTGTGTATATATATATATATATATAGCACACAAATTCATACATACGTACACAAACATACATATATACATACACAAACAAACACACATACTTAAATAAATACGTCATGCCTACAAATACATACAAACACGCAAACTTCATATACAGTATACATACTGTATATGTTATACATACCAGGCACTAGGGTCTGGGAGGCAGGAGCAGACTGGCGGCAGTCACTGTGAGGAGCTGCTGTGGCTGTCGCTGATCATGCACAGCAAGCACCTTTCCCCCCACCCACCCCCATGGCCGCCCCGACATTCTCTAGGCAGAGAGCTACTGTACGTAGCTCTCTGCTGCAGGAGCAGATCGTAACTTTTACTGAGACGGAGACACTGCTGTCTCCGGCTCAAAAATAAAAAGTCTGGCTCATCAGGGGGGGTTTCCAGGTACTCGGAAACCACCCCTGTGTGCGCCACTGGTGACAGGGAAGGTGGCCCCTCTCAGCACTGGGCCCCATAGCAGCTGCACTCCCTGCACCTATGGTAGCTACACCCTGTATATAACACATGTAATTGTGACAGGGAAGGTGGCCCTCTCAGCTCTGGGCCCCATAGCAGCTGCACTCCCTGCACCTATGGTAGCTACACTAGAGATGAGCGCCTGAAATTTTTCGGGTTTTGTGTTTTGGTTTTGGGTTCGGTTCCGCGGCCGTGTTTTGGGTTCGAACGCGTTTTGGCAAAACCTCACCGAATTATTTTTGTCGGATTCGGGTGTGTTTTGGATTCGGGTGTTTTTTTCCAAAAACACTAAAAAACAGCTTAAATCATAGAATTTGGGGGTCATTTTGATCCCAAAGTATTATTAACCTCAAAAACCATAATTTACACTCATTTTCAGTCTATTCTGAATACCTCACACCTCACAATATTATTTTTAGTCCTAAAATTTGCACTGAGGTCGCTGTGTGAGTAAGATAAGCGACCCTAGTGGCCGACACAAACACCGGGCCCATCTAGGAGTGGCACTGCAGTGTCACGCAGGATGTCCCTTCCAAAAAACCCTCCCCAAACAGCACATGACGCAAAGAAAAAAAGAGGCGCAATGAGGTAGCTGTGTGAGTAAGATTAGCGACCCTAGTGGCCGACACAAACACCGGGCCCATCTAGGAGTGGCACTGCAGTGTCACGCAGGATGGCCCTTCCAAAAAACCCTCCCCAAACAGCACATGACGCAAAGAAAAAAAGAGGCGCAATGAGGTAGCTGTGTGAGTAAGATTAGCGACCCTAGTGGCCGACACAAACACCGGGCCCATCTAGGAGTGGCACTGCAGTGTCACGCAGGATGGCCCTTCCAAAAAACCCTCCCCAAACAGCACATGACGCAAAGAAAAAAAGAGGCGCAATGATGTAGCTGTGTGAGTAAGATTAGCGACCCTAGTGGCCGACACAAACACTGGGCCCATCTAGGAGTGGCACTGCAGTGTCACGCAGGATGGCCCCTCCAAAAAACCCTCCCCAAACAGCACATGACGCAAAGAAAAAAAGAGGCGCAATGAGGTAGCTGTGTGAGTAAGATTAGCGACCCTAGTGGCCGACACAAACACCGGGCCCATCTAGGAGTGGCACTGCAGTGTCACGCAGGATGTCCCTTCCAAAAAACCCTCCCCAAACAGCACATGACGCAAAGAAAAAAAGAGGCTTTTTACTGATATTTGGTGTTTTGGATTTGACATGCTCTGTACTATGACATTGGGCATCGGCCTTGGCAGACGACGTTGCTGGCATTTCATCGTCTCGGCCATGACTAGTGGCAGCAGCTTCAGCACGAGGTGGAAGTGGATCTTGATCTTTCCCTAATTTTGGAACCTCAACATTTTTGTTCTCCATATTTTAATAGGCACAACTAAAAGGCACCTCAGGTAAACAATGGAGATGGATGGATTGGATACTAGTATACAATTATGGACGGGCTGCCGAGTGCCGACACAGAGGTAGCCACAGCCGTGAACTACCGCACTGTACTGTGTCTGCTGCTAATATATAGACTGGTTGATAAAGAGATAGTATACTCGTAACTAGTATGTATGTATAAAGAAAGAAAAAAAAACCACGGTTAGGTGGTATATACAATTATGGACGGGCTGCCGAGTGCCGACACAGAGGTAGCCACAGCCGTGAACTACCGCACTGTACTGTGTCTGCTGCTAATATATAGACTGGTTGATAAAGAGATAGTATACTCGTAACTAGTATGTATGTATAAAGAAAGAAAAAAAAACCACGGTTAGGTGGTATATACAATTATGGACGGGCTGCCGAGTGCCGACACAGAGGTAGCCACAGCCGTGAACTACCGCACTGTACTGTGTCTGCTGCTAATATATAGACTGGTTGATAAAGAGATAGTATACTCGTAACTAGTATGTATGTATAAAGAAAGAAAAAAAAACCACGGTTAGGTGGTATATACAATTATGGACGGGCTGCCGAGTGCCGACACAGAGGTAGCCACAGCCGTGAACTACCGCACTGTACTGTGTCTGCTGCTAATATATAGACTGGTTGATAAAGAGATAGTATACTCGTAACTAGTATGTATGTATAAAGACAGAAAAAAAAACCACGGTTAGGTGGTATATACAATTATGGACGGGCTGCCGAGTGCCGACACAGAGGTAGCCACAGCCGTGAACTACCGCACTGTACTGTGTCTGCTGCTAATATATAGACTGGTTGATAAAGAGATAGTATACTCGTAACTAGTATGTATGTATAAAGAAAGAAAAAAAAAACCACGGTTAGGTGGTATATACAATTATGGACGGGCTGCCGAGTGCCGACACAGAGGTAGCCACAGCCGTGAACTACCGCACTGTACTGTGTCTGCTGCTAATATATAGACTGGTTGATAAAGAGATAGTATACTCGTAACTAGTATGTATGTATAAAGAAAGAAAAAAAAACCACGGTTAGGTCACTGGTATATACAATTATGGACGGGCTGCCGAGTGCCGACACAGAGGTAGCCACAGCCGTGAACTACCGCACTGTACTGTGTCTGCTGCTAATATATAGACTGGTTGATAAAGAGATAGTATACTCGTAACTAGTATGTATGTATAAAGAAAGAAAAAAAAACCACGGTTAGGTCACTGGTATATACAATTATGGACGGGCTGCCGAGTGCCGACACAGAGGTAGCCACAGCCGTGAACTACCGCACTGTACTGTGTCTGCTGCTAATATAGACTGGTTGATAAAGAGATAGTATACTACTAATATTATATACTGGTGGTCAGGTCACTGGTCACTAGTCACACTGGCAGTGGCACTCCTGCAGCAAAAGTGTGCACTGTTTAATTTTAATATAATATTATGTACTCCTGGCTCCTGCTATAACCTATAACTGGCACTGCAGTAGTGCTCCCCAGTCTCCCCCACAATTATAAGCTGTGTGAGCTGAGCAGTCAGACAGATATATAATATATATAGATGATGCAGCACACTGGCCTGAGCCTGAGCAGTGCACACAGATATGGTATGTATGTGACTGAGTCACTGTGTGCTGTGTATCGCTTTTTTCAGGCAGAGAACGGATTATAAATAAAAGTGGTGGTCACTGGTCACTATCAGCAAAACTCTGCACTGTACACTACTGAGTACTCCTAATGCTCCCCAAAATTAGTAAATCAAGTGTCTAAACGGAGAGGACGCCAGCCACGTCCTCTCCCTATCAATCTCAATGCACGTGTGAAAATGGCGGCGACGCGCGGCTCCTTATATAGAATCCGAGTCTCGCGATAGAATCCGAGCCTCGCGAGAATCCGACAGCGTCATGATGACGTTCGGGCGCGCTCGGGTTAACCGAGCAAGGCGGGAAGATCCGAGTCGCTCGGACCCGTGAAAAAAAACATGAAGTTCTGGCGGGTTCGGATTCAGAGAAACCGAACCCGCTCATCTCTAAGCTACACCCTGTATATAACACATGTAACTGTGACAGGGAAGGTGGCCCCTCTCAGCTCTGGGCCCCATAGCAGCTGCACTCCCTGCACCTATGGTAGCTACACCCTGTATATAACACATGTAACTGTGACAGGGAAGGTGGCCCCTCTCAGCTCTGGGTCCCATAACATCTGCACTCCCTACACCTATGGTAGCTACACCCTGTATATAACACATGTAACTGTGACAGGGATGGTGGCCCCTCTCAGCTCTGGGTCCCATAGCATCTGCACTCCCTACACCTATGGTAGCTACACCCTGTATATAACACATGTAACTGTGACAGGGAAGGTGGCCCCTCTCAGCTCTGGGCCCCATAGCAGCTGCACTCCCTGCACCTATGGTAGCTACACCCTGTATATAACACATGTAACTGTGACAAGGAAGGTGGCCCCTCTCAGCTCTGGGCCCCATAGCAGCTGCACTCCCTGCACCTATGGCATCAGGATACTGACCGCTGGGATCCCAACCGCCGGTTACACGATCCCAGCGCATGATAGAGCATATGGTACTTACCTATTCTCCCACAATGTCTTGGAGACTCCAGGATAGCAGTCACCAAGGTGTTGTCATATCTTCAGTAACGCCTCAGTTCCACACGCTGATGCCCACTTCCCGTGTGAAGTGACCTGTCCAGGCGAGCTGATGACGCTATTCCTGCTGAATCCCATCATCATGGCCCCTTCCCCCGCTTTACAATGATGTAATCGTGGCTTTATATACTGTGCCTTGATGATGCGATTCTGCTGTCATGCCCCTGCACTACCCACATGGTTGCATCATACCCCTCCCAACTGGCAGCCAAGAACTTGGTAAGTGTGTGATATCTGGGCCCTGTAGCTCACCAGTAAAAAAGTATCTATTTTTTAACCATTTCATCACCCCCACATCCACTGCATACAATGGGGTCTATGTACTAAGCATTGGAGAGAGATAAAGTGGATGGATATAAAGTACCAGCCAATCAGCTCCTGTCATTTTTCAAACCCAGCCTATAATATGACAATTAGCAGCTGATTGGCTGGTACTTATCTCTGTCCACTTTATCTCTCTCCAAGGCTTAGTAAATAGACTCCAGTATTTGCAACGAGCCCCAAACACCCACCACCACCAATTTTGCAAGTAAACACAGTAAAGCATGAGAGGACATGGCCTGTTATCCGATGTCTCCACTGTACAGCTGGCCACACGTAGGCCCATCCCGCCTCTGGAGCTGCGGCCCAGGATTATTCATCAATTTGACCTCACACTTGGATGGCCAAACCTGACATGGACCAGAAAAACAGCCCCATGGGGTTTCTGGAGGATCTACAGTATGGGGCCAATTCAGACCTGATCGCTCGCTAGCTGTTTTTTGCAGTCCTGCGTTCACATAGTCGCCGCCTACCGGGGAGTGTATTTTAGCTGTGCAAGTGTGCGATCGCATGTGCAGCCGAGCGGTACAAAAAGATTTTGTGCAGTTTCTGAGTAGCCCAGGACTTACTCAGCTGCTGCGATCACTTCAACCTGTCCGGGACCAGAATTCACGTCAAACACCCGCTCTGCAAACACTTGGGAACGCCTGCGTTTTTCCAACCACTCCCAGAAAACGGTCAGTTGATATCCACAAACGCCTTCTTCCTGTCAATCTCCTTGCGATCACCCATGCGAATGGATTCTTTGCACAAACCCATCGCAGAGCAACGAACTGCTTTGTATCTGTGCAACATGCCTGCGCATTTCGGTGCATACGCATGCGCAGTTCTGACCTGATGGCAGCGCTGCAAAAAATGCTAGCGAGCGATCAGGTCTGAATTAGGCCCTATAAACACTGTGTTATGTGCACATTAAGTGGTATAAATGAAAATGTATGGAACATGAGTAATTAATTAAAAACAAATCATCACATTATAATGAAGTCAAGTAAACATGACACGATGGCAGTTGTAGTGCACCAAGGTCCTCCTAGACAGATCCGCACATGACATTCCACCATGCACTGGGCTCAGCCACCAAGCATCCCTGGAACTTGTTATAAAATGTTGCCAAGTATGACAGTCACATATCAAAGTAACTCTAAGTGTATCTACTATATAAAAGCAAAAATCCGTCCTTCTGTCTTTCTATACAAATCTACAGTTTACAAGCGCCGATCGTGAAATTTTACATACGAGCGTATTAAAATACGGTGGAGGCAACTAATACAATTAGAAATCCCTAGCACCCCTCAGGGGGCAGACAGCAGCACAGAGTATATCAGGAGACAGCATAACTCCAGAATTGATGGAGCAATGTACTCAAAACTTGGTACACTCAAAACTTGGTCCCACAATCTGGGAACAAACACTGTGGGAGGAAGACACCCCTAGCACCCCTAGGGATGAGACAGCAGCACTGAGTATTTCAGCAGACAGCATAACTCTGGAATGCCTGCAGCAATTTACAGCAAACTTGGTACACATATGACTTTTACTGTGGAAACAAACACTGTCGGGGTCAGACACCCCTAGCACCCCTGGGGGTGGGACAGCAGCACATAGTATGTCAGCAGACAGCATAACTGTGGAAGGCCTGGAGCAATTGACACCAAACTTGGTACACATCTGACTTACAATCTGCAAACTCTGTGGGGGTTAGACGCCCTTAGGGGTGGGACAGCAGCACAGAGTATGTCAGGAGACAGCATAACCCGCGAATGCCTGGACCAATTTACAATAAACTTGGTTCACATATGACTTGTGAGCTGGGAACAAACACTGTGGGGGTAAGACACCCCTAGCATCCCTAGGGGTGAGGCAGCAGCACAGAGTTTTTCAGCAGTCAGCATAACTCTGGAATGCCTGGAGCAATTTACACCAAACTTGCTACACATATGCTGAGAACAAACACTGTGAGGGTAACACACCACTAGCACCCATAGAAGTGGGCCAGCAGCACACACTATATCAACATACCCTCCAACTGTACCTTTTTGGCAGGTACAGTACCTTTTTTTATGATCTGTACCAATTTTTGACTCTCTAAACTTCCATTGAAAGTATAGGAAAAGGGGTATCCCTTACCCGTGACCACGCCCCCTTTTCAAATGTGTACCAATCTTTATGTGTAAAATGTTGGAGGGTATGCATCAGGACATGCATGATATCTCAGTGATGACAGGGCTGCATGTGACAGGGCCAGTGACATGATGTGAGGTGGGGAATGGAGGCAGCAGGAAGCTACAGACTGAGAGTTGTATAGTGGGAAGAGCAGGGTCCCTTGGGGGACCAAAAAGGGGTGCGGCCACTACACTAGTACATCAGGGAAGCAACATATGCCTATATACCCTCCAACTGTATCTTTTTGGCAGGTACAGTACCTTTTTTATGGTCTGTACCGATTTTTGGCTCTCCAAACTTCCATTGAAAGTATAGGAAAAGGGGCGTGACCATGCCCCCTTTACACGTGACCAGGCCCCTTTTCCTACTTTGAACCGATTTTTATGTGTAAAATGTTGGAGGATATGTACTAGATCTCCAATCAACGTAAATTAACAAACTATCAATCTAATTTACCATCCTCATCCCGTACCAAAGCATGGGTATTCAGCTATCTACAATGTTATTTATACTGTGTGTTTAATATTTCCATTTATTTTTGTAAACAGACATTCTTAAAATCTGGGGCAACGCTGGGTACTCCAGCTAGTATATATCATCTGTCACAGTAGCAATATTCTGAGTATATTGGAAGTCTCGCAACAGAACATTTATAGATGGAGTTTAAGATCATACATGTTAACATTCAACAATATGCTCTGTCGGCATGCCCTCTTATGGAATCTATGTAAGTCATTAGCAAAACCAAATGCTCCGTCTACATACAGTACAGCGCAGGCACAAGGTCGTCATGCAATAAGTGATATGCCGGCCAGACTCTTATACCTAAGTTTCCTTTTGAAGCTTGATCCAAATAATGTATCACTAACAATGACATTACTGTGAAGTGAAGGAGAGATGATTAGGATGGTCACCTGTAACACACATGCAATGTTTCTGTGACATGGAAAAACAATGGAAGAAATGTTATGGAGTCACCTTCATTGTTGTCCTAGTTGATAGGATAATCAGAGGAGTAGCTTTGGGTGGAGTATCATGAGATGAAGTGAAAACCAAAAAGTTATGTACCCTCCAGGTTCTGTTCTCAGCAGTCCGGCTGTCGGTACAATGGTGCCACATGGTTTCACAGGGCACAGCCACTCTCACTGTCCACTCAACCTCTTTCCAACACATCTAGCGGGTGTGAACAAGTCGAGTGGATGTCATCACCTATTCCCTGTGAAATGAATGTCACCTTGCGGGCCTGCCTTACAGTTTTATATATGCTGGTATTGAATAATACATTTCTAGTGCGCCACAAAAAAGACAACTCTTATTTCTTCTCCTCTTTATATGCTCATGCGTTACACAGGTTCTGTGGCTGATTAAACCAGGTGAAATGCAGACTTGAGGTCAGCCAGCCACGGAAACTGTATAATTTGTGAGTTTCCTGGTTTAACGGGATAGTATAGTTAGTATAGCTATCTCTCTCTCTCTCTCTCTCTCTCTCTCTCTCTCTCTCCTTCTCTCTATATATATATATATATATATATATAGATATATATAGATATATATATATATATATAGATATATATATATAGATATATATATATACTAGTGATGAGCGGGTTCGGTTTCTCGGAAACCGAACCCCCCCGAACTTCACCCTTTTTACACGGGTCCGAGGCAGGTTCGAACCGTCCCGCCTTGCTCGGCAAACCCGAGCGCGCCCGAACGTCATCATCCCGCTGTCGGATTCTCGCGAGATTCGGATTCTATATAAGCAGCCGCGCGTCGCCGCCATTTTCACACATGCATTAAGATTGATAGGGAGAGGACGTGGCTGGCGTCCTCTCCGTTATAGTAGAAAAGAGTGACTTAGTTATAATTGTGGGGAGGATTGGGGACGGGGAGCAGCTGTTAGGGAGTACAGTGCAGGGTTTTGATTATAATACCACCAGTGAGTTTAATCCGTTGTTTCTCTGCCTGAAAAAAACGCTCCACCATATCTGTGCTCAGTGTGCTGCACTGCTGCAAGATATATCTGTGCTGAGTGCACTGCTCACACTGCCTAATTGTGGGGACTGGGGAGCAGTTATAGCAGGAGTACAGTGCACAGTTTTGCTGACAGTGACCACCAGTCCAGTATACGTTTGTCTGCCTGAAAAACACTCCTGTGGTGGCTTTTTTTTTTTCATACTAGTTTAGCAGTCTGCTGACAGTGTCCACCAGGTCCGTTATTATTATACAGTATATTATATATATATATAGCAGTACGGTAGGCCACGGCTGTACCTACCTCTGTGTCGTCAGTCGTCGTCCATAAGTAATATAATACTATACTATCCATCCATCTACATTGTATACCTGTGGTGGCTTTTTTTTTCTTCATACTAGTTTAGCAGTCTGCTGACAGTGTCCACCAGGTCCGTTATTATTATACAGTATATTATATATATATATATATATATATATAGCAGTACGGTAGGCCACGGCTGTACCTACCTCTGTGTCGTCACTCGTCCTCCATAAGTAATATAATACTATACTATCCATCCATCTACATTGTATACTTGTGATGGCTTTTTTTTTCTTCATACTAGTTTAGCAGTCTGCTGACAGTGTTCACCAGGTCCGTTATTATATTATACAGTATATTATATATATATATAGCAGTACGGAAGGCCACGGCTGTACCTACCTCTGTGTCGTCACTCGTCGTCCATAAGTAATATAATACTATACTATCCATCCATCTACATTGTATACCTGTGGTGGCTTTTTTTTTCTTCATACTAGTTTAGCAGTCTGCTGACAGTGTTCACCAGGTCCGTTATTATATTATACAGTATATTATATATATATAGCAGTACGGAAGGCCACGGCTGTACCTACCTCTGTGTCGTCACTCGTCGTCCATAAGTAATATAATACTATACTATCCATCCATCTACATTGTATACCTGTGGTGGCTTTTTTTTTCTTCATACTAGTTTAGCAGTCTGCTGACAGTGTCCACCAGGTCCGTTATTATTATACAGTATATTATATATATATATATATAGCAGTAGGGTAGGCCACGGCTGTACCTACATCTGTGTCGTCACTCGTCCTCCATAAGTAATATAATACTATACTATCCATCCATCTACATTGTATACCTGTGGTGGCTTTTTTTTTTCTTCATACTAGTTTAGCAGTCTGCTGACAGTGTCCACCAGGTCCGTTATTATTATACAGTATATTTTATATATATATAGCAGTACGGTAGGCCACGGCTGTACCTACCTCTGTGTCGTCACTCGTCCTCCATAAGTAATATAATACTATACTATCCATCCATCTACATTGTATACCTGTTTTGGCTTTTTTTTTCTTCATACTAGTTTAGCAGTCTGCTGACAGTGTTCACCAGGTCCGTTATTATATTATACAGTATATTATATATATATAGCAGTACGGAAGGCCACGGCTGTACCTACCTCTGTGTCGTCACTCGTCGTCCATAAGTAATATAATACTATACTATCCATCCATCTACATTGTATACCTGTGGTGGCTTTTTTTTTCTTCATACTAGTTTAGCAGTCTGCTGACAGTGTCCACCAGGTCCGTTATTATATTATACAGTATATTATATATATATAGCAGTATGGTAGGCCACGGCTGTACCTACCTCTGTGTCGTCACTCGTCGTCCATAAGTAATATAATACTATACTATCCATCCATCTACATTGTATAACTGTGGTGGCTTTTTTTTTCTTCATACTAGTTTAGCAGTCTGCTGACAGTGTCCACCAGGTCCGTTATTATTATACAGTATATTATATATATATATATATATATATATATAGCAGTACGGTAGGCCACGGCTGTACCTACCTCTGTGTCGTCACTCGTCCTCCATAAGTAATATAATACTATACTATCCATCCATCTACATTGTATACCTGTGGTGGCTTTTTTTTTCTTCATACTAGTTTAGCAGTCTGCTGACAGTGTCCACCAGGTCCTTTATTATATTATACAGTATATTATATATATATATAGCAGTACGGTAGGCCACGGCTGTACCTACCTCTGTGTCGTCACTCGTCCTCCATAAGTAATATAATACTATACTATCCATCCATCTACATTGTATACCTGTGGTGGCTTTTAGTTGTGCGCATTAAAATATGGAGAACAAAAATGTGGAGGTTAAAAAAATAGGGAAAGATCAAGATCCACTTCCACCTCGTGCTGAAGCTGCTGCCACTAGTCATGGCCGAGACGATGAAATGCCATCAACGTCATCTGCCAAGGCCGATGCTCAATGTCATAGTACAGAGCATGTAAAATCCAAAACACAAAAGATCAGTAGAAAAATTACCCAAAAATCAAAATTAAAAGCGTCTGAGGAGAAGCGTAAACTTGCCAATATGCCATTTACGACACGGAGTGGCAAGGAACGGCTGAGGCCCTGGCCTATGTTCATGGCTAGTGGTTCAGCTTCACATGAGGATGGAAGCACTCATCCTCTCGCTAGAAAAAAGAAAAGACTTAAGATGGCAAAAGCACAGCAAAAAACTGTGCGTTCTTCGAAATCACAAATCCCCAAGGAGAGTCCAATTGTGTCGGTTGCGATGCCTGACCTTCCCAACACTGGACGGGAAGAGCTTGCGCCTTCCACCATTTGCACGACCCCTACAAGTGCTGGAAGGAGCACCCGCAGTCCAGTTCCTGATAGTCAAATTGAAGATGTCAGTGTTGAAGTACACCAGGATGAGGATATGGGTGTTGCTGGCGCTGGGGAGGAAATTGACAAGGAGGATTCTGATGGTGAGGTGGTTTGTTTAAGTCAGGCACCCGGGGAGACACCTGTTGTCCGTGGGACGAATATGGCCATTGACATGCCTGGTCAAAATACAAAAAAAATCAGCTCTTCGGTGTGGAATTATTTCAACACAAATGCGAACAACAGGTGTCAAGCCGTGTGTTGCCTTTGTCAAGCTGTAATAAGTAGGGGTAAGGACGTTAACCACCTCGGAACATCTTCCCTTATACGTCACCTGCAGCGCATTCATCATAAGTCAGTGACAAGTTCAAAAACTTTGGGCGACAGCGGAAGCAGTCCACTGACCAGTAAATCCCTTCCTCTTGTAACCAAGCTCCCGCAAACCACACCACCAACTCCCTCAGTGTCAATTTCCTCCTTACCCAGGAAAGCCAATAGTCCTGCAGGCCATGTCACTGGCAAGTCTGACGAGTCCTCTCCTGCCTGGGATTCCTCCGATGCATCCTTGAGTGTAACGCCTACTGCTGCTGGCGCTGCTGTTGTTGCTGCTGGGAGTCGATGGTCATCCCAGAGGGGAAGTCGGAAGACCACTTGTACTACTTCCAGTAAGCAATTGACTGTCCAACAGTCCTTTGCGAGGAAGATGAAATATCACAGCAGTCATCCTGCTGCAAAGCGGATAACTGAGGCCTTGGCAGCCTGGGCGGTGAGAAACGTGGTTCCGGTATCCATCGTTACTTCAGAGCCAACTATAGACTTGATTGAGGTACTGTGTCCCCGGTACCAAATACCATCTAGGTTCCATTTCTCTAGGCAGGCGATACCGAGAATGTACACAGATGTCAGAAAAAGAGTCACCAGTGTCCTAAAAAATGCAGTTGTACCCAATGTCCACTTAACCACGGACATGTGGACAAGTGGAGCAGGGCAGACTCAGGACTACATGACTGTGACAGCCCACTGGGTAGATGTATTGCCTCCCGCTGCAAGAACAGCAGCGGCGGCACCAGTAGCAGCATCTCGCAAACGCCAACTCGTTCCTAGGCAGGCTACGCTTTGTATAACCGCTTTCCAGAATACGCACACAGCTGAAAACCTCTTACGGCAACTGAGGAAGATCATCGCAGAATGGCTTACCCCAATTTGACTCTCCGGGGGATTTGTGGCATCGGACATCGCCAGCAATATTGTGCGTGCATTACATCTGGGCAAATTCCAGCACGTCCCATGTTTTGCACATAACTTGAATTTGGTGGTGCAGAATTATTTAAAAAACGACATGGGCGTGCAAGAGATGCTGTCGGTGGCCAGAAGAATTGCGGGCCACTTTCGGCGTACAGGCACCGCGTACAGAAGACTGGAGCACCACCAAAAACGCCTGAACCTGCCCTGCCATCATCTGAAGCAAGAGGTGGTAACGAGGTGGAATTCAACCCTCTATATGCTTCAGAGGATGGAGGAGCAGCAAAAGGCCATTCAAGCCTATACATCTGCCCACGATATAGGCAAAGGAGGTGGAATGCACCTGACTCAAGCGCAGTGGAGAATGATTTCAACGTTGTGCAAGGTTCTGCAACCTTTTGAACTTGCCACACGTGAAGTCAGTTCAGACACTGCCAGCCTAAGTCAGGTCATTCTCCTCATCAGGCTTTTGCAGAAGAAGCTGGAGACATTGAAGGAGGAGCTAAAACAGAGCGATTCCGCTAGGCATGTGGGACTTGTGGATGGAGCCCTTCATTCGCTTAACCAGGATTCACGGGTGGTCAATCTGTTGAAATCAGAGCACTACATTTTGGCCACCGTGCTCGATCCTAGATTTAAAACCTACCTTGTATCTCTCTTTCCGGCAGACACAAGTCTGCAGGGGTTCAAAGACCTGCTGGTGAGAAAATTGTCAAGTCAAGCGGAACGTGACCCGTCAACAGCTCCTCCTTCACATTCTCCCGCAACTGGGGGTGCGAGGAAAAGGCTACGAATTCCGAGCCCACCCGCTGGCAGTGATGCAGGGCAGTCTGGAGCGAGTGCTGACATCTGGTCCGGACTGAAGGATCTGCCAACGATTACTGACATGTCGTCTACTGTCACTGCATATGATTCTGTCACCATTGAAAGAATGGTGGAGGATTATATGAGTGACCGCATCCAAGTAGGCACGTCAGACAGTCCGTACGTATACTGGCTGGAAAAAGAGGCAATTTGGAGGCCCTTGCACAAACTGGCTTTATTCTACCTAAGTTGCCCTCCCTCCAGTGTGTACTCCGAAAGAGTGTTTAGTGCCGCCGCTCACCTTGTCAGCAATCGGCGTACGAGGTTACTTCCAGAAAATGTGGAGAAGATGATGTTCATTAAAATGAATTATAATCAATTCCTTCGTGGAGACATTCACCAGCAGCAATTGCCTCCAGAAAGTACACGGGGACCTGAGATGGTGGATTCCAGTGGGGACGAATTAATAATCTGTGAGGAGGGGGCTGTACACAGTGAAAGGGGTGATGAATCGGACGATGATGATGAGGTGGAAATCTTGCCTCTGTAGAGCCAGTTTGTGCAAGGAGAGATTGATTGCTTCTTTTTTGGTGGGGGCCCAAACCAACCAGTCATTTCAGTCACAGTCGTGTGGCAGACCCTGTCGCTGAAATGATGGGTTTGTTAAAGTGTGCATGTCCTGTTTATACAACATAAGGGTGGGTGGGAGGGCCCAAGGACAATTCCATCTTGCACCTCTTTTTTCTTTCATTTTTCTTTGCGTCATGTGCTGTTTGGGGAGTATTTTTTTGAAGGGTCATGTGCTGTTTGGGGAGTATTTTTTTGAAGGGCCAAACTGTCTGACATTGCAGTGCCACTACTAGATGGGCCAGGTGTTTGTGTCGGCCACTTGGGTCGCTGAGCTTAGTCACACAGCTACCTCATTGCGCCTCTTTTTTTCTTTGCGTCATGTGCTGTTTGGGGAGTATTTTTTTGAAGGGCCATCCTGCATGACACTGCAGTGCCACTCCTGGATGGGCCAGGTGTTTGTGTTAGCCACTAGGGTCGCTTAGCTTAGTCACACAGCTACCTCATTGCGCCTCTTTTTTACTTTGCGTCATGTGCTATTTGGGGAGTATTTTTTTGAAGGGCCATCCTGCGTGACACTGCAGTGCCACTCCTAGATGGGCCAGGTGTTTGTGTCGGCCACTAGGGTCGCTTAGCTTAGTCACACAGCTACCTCATTGCGCCTCTTTTTTTCTTTGCATCATGTGCTGTTTGGGGAGTATTTTTTTGAAGGGCCATCCTGTCTGACACTGCAGTGCCACTCCTAGACGGGCCAGGTATTTGTGTCGGCCACTTGTGTCGCTTAGCTTAGCCATCCAGCGACCTCGGTGCAAATTTTAGGACTAAAAATAATATTGTGAGGTGTGAGGTGTTCAGAATAGACTGAAAATGAGTGGAAATTATGGTTAATGAGGTTAATAATACTATGGGATCAAAATGACCCCCGAATTCTATGATTTAAGCTGTTTTTTAGGGTTTTTTGAAAAAAACACCCGAATCCAAAACACACCCGAATCCGACAAAAAAAATTCGGTGAGGTTTTGCCAAAACGCGTTCGAACCCAAAACACGGCCGCGGAACCGAACCCAAAACCAAAACACAAAACCCGGAAAATTGCCGGTGCACATCACTAATATATATATACACACACACACACACACACACACAACGGTCTCTTAGATAAAGAGGTTTATTTCCTTATAAAAATATAAGTGGTGATTTAGTCTAGAAATTCCTGTCACTTATGTTTTCCCTTTACCTATATATTGAGGCTCTCTGTACAACATTGCCTTATACTTCATTTTCTACACTAGTCTCATTTTTTTAAAACTAGAAACTCATGTATATCCAGTTGTAATTGATGCAGAAAATTAATATGTAAGATAGCTGTAACTCTGTAGCTTTGCTGCTGGTTACTGTGACATCACACCTAGCCTGTGACATTACTAGCCTGTGACATCACAATGCTTCTTCCTGTAACATTCTATCTACAGCTGCTGACGTTTCCAGTTTCCATGCAGGAAGACAGGTAGGAGGAGGTGAGTCCTACATAGCAGGGTATGATGGAGAGGGGTAAGGAAGACAGAGTGCAGTATAGTCAGCTGAAAGGCAAGACAAGATAGACAGAACAGGGAATACAGGTACAAGGACACATAAAAAGGAGAAGGAACAACATATTTAGGAATAAAAATGTAGCGTTACAGTAATAAAGAGGGCAGTATGGAGGATAAGCACACATACAGGGGATGCAGATAACCTGGGTCTCTATGAGGCAGGATCATGGCTTTGGGATGAAAAAGTTAATAAAATAGATAAATGGGATATTGATAACTTTGAAAGTATCTTGTTTGGTTTAAGGAAAATTGGGAAACTGGTTGACTCATGGACATTTTATTGTACTTACACTAGTACTATGCTTAATAATAGTCTTTTGTGTTTTTTAGATCATTTGGCAAAGAGATTTGCAGAGTGTCGGGTGACCGGCAAAGAGATCTGCAAAGTGTCATTTGACGACGACGGGAGTGGTCGCAGAGGTAGCAACGACTGGAGTATAACATGAAGGAGGTAAGTTACCATACTCTCTCTGCACATGTTACATCTGCCCCACCTGCAGTGCACATGGTTTTGTCCATTAGAGAACAAATTTGCTGCTGCAATCAGGTCAGAATTAGGCCCAGTTTATGATACTAACATGGTCCTAGCACTAGGGAAGACCTGGAGCAGATAACTTGGATCTCTACGAGAAAGGATCTTGGGTTTTGGATAAAAAGTCAATTAAATAGATACATTGCAAATGAATAAAATTGAAAGTAGTAACAAAATGTAGTACAGGTTGAGTATCCCTTATCCAAAATGCTTGGGACCAGAAGTATTTTGGATATCGGATTTTTCCGTATTTTGGAATAATTGCATACCATAATGAGATATCATGGTGATGGGACCTAAGCCTAAGCACAGAATGCATTTATGTTTCATAAACACCTTATACACACAGCCTGAAGGTCATTTTAGCCAATATTTTTAATAACTTTGTGCATTAAAGAAAAGTGTGTGTACATTCACACAATTCATTTATGTTTCATGTACATCTTATACACACAGCCTGAAGGTCATTTAATACAATATTTTTAATAACTTTTTGTAGTAAATAAAGTTTGTGTACATTAAGCCATCAAAAAACAAAGGTTTCACTATCTCACTCTCGCTCAAAAAATTCTGTATTTCGGAATATTCCGTATTTCGGAATATTTGGATATGGGATACTCAACCTGTAGTATAATTATACACATAGTATGTCTGACCAGGAAATTCTGGTTATTTAGATCATCATTTGGCAAAGTTCTGGCAAAGAGATTTGCAGAGTGACGGGTGACCGGCAAAGAGATCTGCAAAGTGTCAGTTGAAGACGACGGGAGGGGTCGCAGAGGAATTAGTGACTGGAGAATAGCATGCAGGAGGTAAGTTACCATACTTGCTGCTGGAGAGCCCCCTGTGTCTAGGAGACTTGCTCAGCCTACGACTGCTCAGACTCACAATGCAATTGTGAATTGCAAGATTGCAGCAGCGATCGCTTCAACAACCACAACTGAATCAGGCCCATAATTACACCATTATATTTTACTATTTTATCACATTTAACAACTAAGGGGTCACTTTAATTAGGTGTGAGCTTCTCTTACAGCCGCACTTTCCGGTAGCCCCATAGGCTGAATCTGGCCATGAAGGGTGTGAGTTTGGATGCTGTTGAAACGTTGCAGCAATGGTAACTCGTACCTAATTGGATTGACCCCTACAGGGTCGGACTGGCCCACAGGGGAACAGGGGACACCACCGGTGGGCCCCACTGCCTGTGGGCCCCCCTCCTCCTCTAGGGATCAGGTTCTATTCTATTCTATTCTATTCTAGTTCACTTGAATTATGCATTATACTTATGTTACATGATACTTCACAAGAATATGGTTTATTATATAGTTACCAAGAGGAACAGAACATGTACTCTGTAATGGTTAGCCAAACCTCTGTGGTGGCTGGCCACACCCTTAAGCATGGGCCCCTACAACAGCATCCCTCCGATGGGCCCTTCATGCCCCAGTCCGATACTGGACCCCTAATGTTAGCAATTTATAGCTTTTATTATTTACTTGTCAAATTTCTTTTCTGAAGGTACCCACTAATTACTAGAAGAAAGAACTTATTCCCCCCAATGTGTGTATTGTATAAAAACAATTGGCCCTTTGGGATAATTGTCCTTATTTTAGGTATTTTCCGTGTCCTCAGTAGTTAGAGTAACATATTTATATAGAGAGATTTTTCTCTCTACACAACCACACCACAGTTTGCAGTTTGTCTCTCTGCTTGTTCATCCACTAACAATGATTTTTCATCTCTTCCTCTTCGTCTACACGCAGTGGGTGATCCCTGAATAGCTGCCCTGGGAGGAGAGCTGCGGACACATGCTCCAAATGTTGGGACATAGGCATTACCTATTAGGAGATGCGGTAAAGATGCCGGCTGTCGGGTTTACGGCAGTCAGAATACTGAGACTGGGATCCGACACTCTTCAGAATCCCGACGTTGGAACTCCAAATGGGCAAGGATACCGACGCCCGTATCCCCACGATCATAGGTTTAGGACTGGGCAAGGGGGGTTAGGTTTAGGCATCAGGCACGGGGGGTGGTGGTTAGGCTGCGGGGGAGGAAGGGTTAGGTTTAGCCATCAGGCGGGGGGGTTAGGTTTAGGCATCAGGCGGGGGGTTAGGGTTAGGCTGCAGGTGGGGGAGGTTAGGGTTAGGCTGAGGATAGGGTGGGTTAGGCACCCCTGGGGGTGGTTAGGCTGCGTGGGAGGGAAGGTTAGGTTTAGGCATCAGGTGGGAGGGTTAGGTTTAGGCATTAGACAGGGGGGTTAAGTTTAGGCTGTGGGGGGGGAGCTTAGGGTTAGGCACCCCCGGGGGTGGTTAGGCTGCGGGGAAGGGAGGGTTAGGTTTAGGCAGGGGGATTAGGTTAAGGATCAGGCGGGGTGTTAAGTTTAGGCTGTGGGTGGGGGGAGGTTAGGGTTAGGCTGCGGGTAGGGTGGGTTAGGGTTAGGCACCCCTGGGGGTGGTTAGGCTGCGGGGGAGGGATGGTTAGGTTTTGGCATCGGGCGGGGGGTTAGGTTTAGGCATCAGGCGCTGGGTTAGGTTTAGGCTGCGTGTGGGGGGAGGCTAGCGTTAGGCTGCGGGTAGGGTGGGTTAGGGTTAGGCACCCTCGGGGCAGGTTAGGCTGCGAGGGAGGGAGGGTTAGGTTTAAGCAGCAGGGATGGAGGGGGGGTAGTTAGGCTGCAGGGGAGGGAGGGTTAGGTTTAGGCATCAGGTGGGGGGTTAGGTTTAGGCTGTGGGTGGGGAGAGGTTAGGATTAGGCAGCGGGTAAGGTTGGTTAGGCTTAGGCAAACCCGGGGGTGGTTAGGCTGCGGGGAAGGGAGGGTTAGGTTTAGGAATCCGGTGGAGGGTTAGGTTTAGGCTGCGGGTCGGGGGAGGATAGGGTTAGGCTGCAGGTGGGGGTAAGTTAGTGTTAGGCTGTGGGTAGGGTGGGTTAGGCACCCCTGGGAGTGGTTAGGCTGCGGGGAAGGGACGGTTAGGTTTAGGCAGCAGGGACGGAGGTTAGGATTATGCACCTCTACGGGAGGGTTAGGCAGAAAGGGGGGAGGTTAGGGTTAGATTGCGGATAGGCAGGGTTAGGGGGTTGGGGAGAGGGGAGAACACCCCTTACTCACCCCTGTCGGTCTTTTCTGTACTAGAATCTAGAGATGAGCGGGTTCGGTTCCTCGGAATCCGAACCCGCCCGAACTTCATTTTTTTTTACACGGGGCCGAGCGACTCGGATCTTCCCGCCTTGCTCGGTTAACCCGAGCGCGCCCGAACGTCATCATCCCGCTGTCGGATTCTCGCGAGGCTCGGATTCTATCGCGAGACTCGGATTCTATATAAGGAGCCGCGCGTCGCCGCCATTTTCACACGTGCATTGAGATTCATAGGGAGAGGACGTGGCTGGCGTCCTCTCCGTTTTAGAGAAGAGAGTGAGACTAGAGTAGAGAGAGACACAGTAGTAATTTTGGGGAGCATTAGGAGGAGTACTACTACTTGCTGAAGTGATAGATAGATAGTGTGACTGTATAATGTATATCTGACTTGTGGGGGAGACACTGACAGTGGGGAGCAGTTAGAGTCTGAGAGCAGGACTCAGGAGTACATATAACGTACAGTGCACACTTTTGCTGCCAGAGTGCCACACTGCCATTGTGACCACACTGACCACCAGTATAATATATATTGTGATTGTCTGCTTAGGAGTACTACTTGCAAGTTGCTGATAGTGTGACCAGTGACCTGACCACCAGTTTAATAATCACTACCAGTTTAATATATATATATATATATAATTGTATATAATATATATATAATATTGTATACCACCTACCCGTGGGTTTTTTTTTTCTTTCTTCTTTATACATACTACTATAGTAGCTTACTGTAGCAGTCTGCGGTGCTGCTGAGCTGACAGTGTCCAGCAGGTCCGTCATCAGTCATTACATAATAAATATATATACCTGTCCGGCTGCAGTACTAGTGATATTATATATATATATATATATTGATTTCATCTCATTATCATCCAGTCTATATTAGCAGCAGACACAGTACGGTAGTCCACGGCTGTAGCTACCTCTGTGTCGGCAGTCGCTCGTCCATCCATAATTGTATACCACCTACCCGTGGTTTTTTTTTTTTCTTTCTTCTTTATACATGCTACTATAGTAGCTTACTGTAGCAGTGTGCGGTGCTGCTGAGCTGACAGTGTCCAGCAGGTCCGTCATCAGTCATTACATAATAAATATATCTACCTGTCCGGCTGCAGTACTAGTGTGATATTATATATATATATATATTGATTTCATCTCATTATCATCCAGTCTATATTAGCAGCAGACACAGTACGGTAGTCCACGGCTGTAGATACCTCTGTGTCGGCAGTCGCTCGTCCATCAATAATTGTATACCACCTAGCCGTGGTTTTTTTTTTTTCTTTCTTCTTTATACATACTACTATAGTAGCTTACTGTAGCAGTCTGCGGTGCTGCTGAGCTGACAGTGTCCAGCAGGTCCGTCATCAGTCATTACATAATAAATATATCTACCTGTCCGGCTGCAGTACTAGTGTGATATTATATATATATATATTGATTTCATCTCATTATCATCCAGTCTATATTAGCAGCAGACACAGTACGGTAGTCCACGGCTGTAGCTACCTCTGTGTCGGCAGTCGCTCGTCCATCCATAATTGTATACCACCTACCCGTGGTTTTTTTTTTCTTCTTTCTTCTTTATACATACTACTATAGTAGCTTACTGTAGCAGTCTGCGGTGCTGCTGAGCTGACAGTGTCCAGCAGGTCCGTCATCAGTCATTACATAATAAATATATCTACCTGTCCGGCTGCAGTACTAGTGTGATATTATATATGTATATATTGATTTCATCTCATTATCATCCAGTCTATATTAGCAGCAGACACAGTACGGTAGTCCACGGCTGTAGCTACCTCTGTGTCGGCAGTCGCTCGTCCATCCATAATTGTATACCACCTACCCGTGGTTTTTTTTTTTCTTTCTTCTTTATACATACTACTATAGTAGCTTACTGTAGCAGTCTGCGGTGCTGCTGAGCTGACAGTGTCCAGCAGGTCCGTCATCAGTCATTACATAATAAATATATCTACCTGTCCGGCTGCAGTACTAGTGTGATATTATATATATATATATATTGATTTCATCTCATTATCATCCAGTCTATATTAGCAGCAGACACAGTACGGTAGTCCACGGCTGTAGCTACCTCTGTGTCGGCAGTCGCTCGTCCATCCATAATTGTATACCACCTACCCGTGTTTTTTTTTTTTTTTTCTTTCTTCTTTATACATACTACTATAGTAGCTTACTGTAGCAGTCTGCGGTGCTGCTGAGCTGACAGTGTCCAGCAGGTCCGTCATCAGTCATTACATAATAAATATATCTACCTGTCCGGCTGCAGTACTAGTGTGATATTATATATATATATATATATTGATTTCATCTCATTATCATCCAGTCTATATTAGCAGCAGACACAGTACGGTAGTCCACGGCTGTAGCTACCTCTGTGTCGGCAGTCGCTCGTCCATCCATAAGTATACTAGTATCCATCCATCTCCATTGTTTACCTGAGGTGCCTTTTAGTTGTGCCTATTAAAATATGGAGAACAAAAATGTTGAGGTTCCAAAATTAGGGAAAGATCAAGATCCACTTCCACCTCGTGCTGAAGCTGCTGCCACTAGTCATGGCCGAGACGATGAAATGCCAGCAACGTCGTCTGCCAAGGCCGATGCCCAATGTCATAGTACAGAGCATGTAAAATCCAAAACACCAAATATCAGTAAAAAAAGGACTCCAAAATCTAAAATAAAATTGTCGGAGGAGAAGCGTAAACTTGCCAATATGCCATTTACCACACGGAGTGGCAAGGAACGGCTGAGGCCCTGGCCTATGTTCATGGCTAGTGGTTCAGCTTCACATGAGGATGGAAGCACTCAGCCTCTCGCTAGAAAAATGAAAAGACTCAAGCTGGCAAAAGCACCGCAAAGAACTGTGCGTTCTTCGAAATCCCAAATCCACAAGGAGAGTCCAATTGTGTCGGTTGCGATGCCTGACCTTCCCAACACTGGACGTGAAGAGCATGCGCCTTCCACCATTTGCACGCCCCCTACAAGTGCTGGAAGGAGCACCCGCAGTCCAGTTCCTGATAGTCAGATTGAAGATGTCAGTGTTGAAGTACACCAGGATGAGGAGGATATGGGTGTTGCTGGCGCTGGGGAGGAAATTGACAAGGAGGATTCTGATGGTGAGGTGGTTTGTTTAAGTCAGGCACCCGGGGAGACACCTGTTGTCCGTGGGAGGAAAATGGCCGTTGACATGCCTGGTGAAAATACCAAAAAAATCAGCTCTTCGGTGTGGAAGTATTTCAACAGAAATGCGGACAACATTTGTCAAGCCGTGTGTTGCCTTTGTCAAGCTGTAATAAGTAGGGGTAAGGACGTTAACCACCTCGGAACATCCTCCCTTATACGTCACCTGCAGCGCATTCATAATAAGTCAGTGACAAGTTCAAAAACTTTGGGCGACAGCGGAAGCAGTCCACTGACCAGTAAATCCCTTCCTCTTGTAACCAAGCTCACGCAAACCACCCCACCAACTCCCTCAGTGTCAATTTCCTCCTTCCCCAGGAATGCCAATAGTCCTGCAGGCCATGTCACTGGCAATTCTGACGATTCCTCTCCTGCCTGGGATTCCTCCGATGCATCCTTGCGTGTAACGCCTACTGCTGCTGGCGCTGCTGTTGTTGCTGCTGGGAGTCGATGGTCATCCCAGAGGGGAAATCGTAAGACCACTTTTACTACTTCCACCAAGCAATTGACTGTCCAACAGTCCTTTGCGAGGAAGATGAAATATCACAGCAGTCATCCTGCTGCAAAGCGGATAACTGAGGCCTTGGCAGCCTGGGTGGTGAGAAACGTGGTTCCGGTATCCATCATTACTGCAGAGCCAACTAGAGACTTGTTGGAGGTACTGTGTCCCCGGTACCAAATACCATCTAGGTTCCATTTCTCTAGGCAGGCGATACCGAAAATGTACACAGACCTCAGAAAAAGAGTCACCAGTGTCCTAAAAAATGCAACTGTACCCAATGTCCACTTAACCACGGACATGTGGACAAGTGGAGCAGGGCAGGGTCAGGACTATATGACTGTGACAGCCCACTGGGTAGATGTATGGACTCCCGCCGCAAGAACAGCAGCGGCGGCACCAGTAGCAGCATCTCGCAAACGCCAACTCTTTCCTAGGCAGGCTACGCTTTGTATCACCGGTTTCCAGAATACGCACACAGCTGAAAACCTCTTACGGCAACTGAGGAAGATCATCGCGGAATGGCTTACCCCAATTGGACTCTCCTGTGGATTTGTGGCATCGGACAACGCCAGCAATATTGTGTGTGCATTAAATATGGGCAAATTCCAGCACGTCCCATGTTTTGCACATACCTTGAATTTGGTGGTGCAGAATTTTTAAAAAAACGAGAGGGGCGTGCAAGAGATGCTGTCGGTGGCCAGAAGAATTGCGGGACACTTTCGGCGTACAGGCACCACGTACAGAAGACTGGAGCAACACCAAAAACGCCTGAACCTGCCCTGCCATCATCTGAAGCAAGAAGTGGTAACGAGGTGGAATTCAACCCCATATATGCTTCAGAGGTTGGAGGAGCAGCAAAAGGCCATTCAAGCCTATACAATTCAGCACGATATAGGAGGTGGAATGCACCTGTCTCAAGCGCAGTGGAGAATGATTTCAACGTTGTGCAAGGTTCTGCTGCCCTTTGAACTTGCCACACGTGAAGTCAGTTCAGACACTGCCAGCCTGAGTCAGGTCATTCCCCTCATCAGGCTTTTGCAGAAGAAGCTGGAGACATTGAAGGAGGAGCTAACACGGAGCGATTCCGCTAGGCATGTGGGACTTGTGGATGGAGCCCTTAATTCGCTTAACAAGGATTCACGGGTGGTCAATCTGTTGAAATCAGAGCACTACATTTTGGCCACCGTGCTCGATCCTAGATTTAAAACCTACCTTGGATCTCTCTTTCCGGCAGACACAAGTCTGCTGGGGTTCAAAGACCTGCTGGTGAGAAAATTGTCAAGTCAAGCGGAACGCGACCTGTCAACATCTCCTCCTTCACATTCTCCCGCAACTGGGGGTGCGAGGAAAAGGCTCAGAATTCCGAGCCCACCCGCTGGCGGTGATGCAGGGCAGTCTGGAGCGACTGCTGATGTTGACATCTGGTCCGGACTGAAGGACCTGTCAACGATTACGGACATGTCGTCTACTGTCACTGCATATGATTCTCTCCCCATTGAAAGAATGGTGGAGGATTATATGAGTGACCGCATCCAAGTAGGCACGTCACACAGTCCGTACTTATACTGGCAGGAAAAAGAGGCAATTTGGAGGCCCTTGCACAAACTGGCTTTATTCTACCTAAGTTGCCCTCCCACAAGTGTGTACTCCGAAAGAGTGTTTAGTGCCGCCGCTCACCTTGTCAGCAATCGGCGTACGAGGTTACTTCCAGAAAATGTGGAGAAGATGATGTTCATTAAAATGAATTATAATCAATTCCTCCGTGGAGACATTGACCAGCAGCAATTGCCTCCACAAAGTACACAGGGAGCTGAGATGGTGGATTCCAGTGGGGACGAATTGATAATCTGTGAGGAGGGGGATGTACACGGTGATATATCGGAGGATGATGATGAGGTGGACATCTTGCCTCTGTAGAGCCAGTTTGTGCAAGGAGAGATTAATTGCTTCTTTTTTGGTGGGGGTCCAAACCAACCCGTCATTTCAGTCACAGTCGTGTGGCAGACCCTGTCACTGAAATGATGGGTTGGTTAAAGTGTGCATGTCCTGTTTATACAACATAAGGGTGGGTGGGAGGGCCCAAGGACAATTCCATCTTGCACCTCTTTTTTCTTTAATTTTTCTTTGCGTCATGTGCTGTTTGGGGAGTGTTTTTTGGAAGGGCCATCCTGCGTGACACTGCAGTGACACTCCTAGATGGGCCCGGTGTTTGTGTCGGCCACTAGGGTCGCTTATCTTACTCACACAGCTACCTCATTGCGCCTCTTCTTTTCTTTGCGTCATGTGCTGTTTGGGGAGTGTTTTTTGGAAGGGCCATCCTGCGTGATACTGCAGTGCCACTCCTAGATGGGCCCGGTGTTTGTGTCGGCCACTAGGGTCGCTTATCTTACTCACACAGCTACCTCATTGCGCCTCTTTTTTTCTTTGCGTCATGTGCTGTTTGGGGAGTGTTTTTTGGAAGGGCCATCCTGCGTGACACTGCAGTGCCACTCCTAGATGGGCCCGGTGTTTGTGTCGGCCACTAGGGTCGCTTAGCTTAGTCATCCAGCGACCTCGGTGCAAATTTTAGGACTAAAAATAATATTGTGAGGTGTGAGGTATTCAGAATAGACTGAAAATGAGTGGAAATTATGGTTTTTGAGGTTAATAATACTTTGGGATCAAAATGACCCCCAAATTCTATGATTTAAGCTGTCTTTTAGTGTTTTTTGAAAAAAACACCCGAATCCAAAACACACCCGATTCCGACAAAAAAAATTCGGTGAGGTTTTGCCAAAACGCGGTCGAACCCAAAACACGGCCGCGGAACCGAACCCAAAACCAAAACACAAAACCCGAAAAATTTCAAGTGCACATCTCTACTAGAATCCCGGCATCGGTATGACAACCACCGGGATCCCATGCGCTGGGATAGCATACTGACCCCTCTATTAGTACACCTCTTAATGCCCAGAGGGAAGGGCGATCCTGAGGCCATGGTTCCCCAGAGGTTTCCCCCCAAGGGGGTTTTCCTCTCCTGAGTGCTGAAGGATGACTCTTTGTGAGTCCAGAGGTGTAGCTTTTATACCATAATGAGTACCAATCTCATGCCCATCCCTGCAATGTATAAGAAGTAAAATAATTGCTAATGCGATCACTTTACTTCTGGGTTTAGACCCCGGCTGCGCTAGTTCACATGTGCAATCGTCAGACTGCGTATGTGAGAGCAGACAGTAATGAAGAGGGATCCCAAGGATCCTTCTCCTGGGAATTATTGCATAATGTAGCCCACAGGCTACAAAAGCCATTTAGAAATGGCATTAGCTGCTGGGCCAAGCTCAGAAATGCTTTGCATTCTGGAGCTTGGTGAGTTTCACAGTTTACCATCTGCCGTAGAAACTTTTGGTGGCTGCTTTTGTGTTCAAAATAGGAGGAACGCAATAGATATCTCAAATATCCATTGCAGTCCCCAATACATACATTCAGGGGCTGGTTAATATTTGTGGGCAGCCCCCAAAACAGACTGTTTTTGGAGATGTCTCGCAAATATTATTTATTAAATATTCCACTTAATAAACTTTTTATATTTTCACATAAACTAAAAAATGTTTTGCGTATTCATTGACTGAGTCTCCCGTCTTTACTGAATGCTAATTTCACAGGATCTGCAAATTATTACTGATATGACTGTTACTCTACTGTCCTGCTGGTGCTCCTGGCCTGCTGTATAGCAGCCAGACATATATTTTATATACAGCACTCTTGGGGAGATGTATCAAGCCTTGGAGAGAGATAAAGTGCAGATGTCCAAACCACCCAATCATCTTGTCACTTATCTAGTACAGTACATGACAGGGCCATAACCACGTGTGTGCTAAGTGTGCTTTGCACACAGCGCACTTGTGATGGTGGCACATTGTGCACTGACCCCCCGCTTGGCTCCCCTGCTGTGTTTCATAACTTCCATAGTGGCAGGCAGCACTGGCGAGTCCCCCACTGTGCAGGAGAAGTGTGATTCGCTGCGCGCGCGGGCACACCTGTCTGCGGGTTCAGCTGCTGGGAGGGGCAGCTGGTAGCAGCTCCGTCTGGAGCAGGTGAGCACTGGGGCTGCGCTGGGCAGTGTCTGCTGTGTGTCACACAGCGCGGCTCAGTATCTAGCAGTGCCGCGGCCGCGCTGGCTGTAATGGAGACAGAGCGGGCTGCAGGGATGGGGAAATGCTGTCTCCGTCCACCCACCAAGACCAGCAGCTGCCGCAACCACCGGAGGCCTAATTGCCAAGCACCCGCTGTGATACCTGCTCTGCTAGCGGTGTGCCTGGCCTCGGATGACCCAGCAGCTTTCCTCACCTTCATTTCCCCAGCAGCCCAGCCTCCTCCACTCTGCCCCAGCCTGTGGGACAAGAAAGCATACAGGGTTCCTCCCCTAGCCACATCCTGCAAGTAAAGGTAAGTTACACACACACACACACTACACCTTGCTCACACACACTACACCTTGCTCACACACACATACACTACACATTGCTCTCACACACAGACACTACACATTGCTCTCACACACACACTACACTTTACTCACACGCAGGGCCGTAACTACGTGTGTGCTAGGTGTGCCTGGCACACAGCGCAGTTGCCCTGAGGGCGCAATGGCCAGCGGCATGTACTGAGTCAATTGACTCATTCCGTGCCGCCTCTGCTGGGTGCGCCGCACTGGGGAGGAGAGCTGCAGCACCAAAGGCAGCGGAGAAGGAGGACGAGGGAGGGAGACGGGAGCCGCAGCAGCGCTATGTAATTGGTAGAGGCGCCACTGCAGCAGTCCCCTCTCCTTCCATATTGGCTGCCCGGCGCTGCTGTGAATGCTGGGATGCGGTTCCTTCATCCCAGCATACACAGCGGTGGCGGGCAGCCAATACGGAAGGAGAGGGGACTGCTGCAGCGGCGCCTCTACCAATTCCATAGCGCTGCTGCGGCTCCCGTCCCCCTCCCTCCTCCTCCTTCTCCCCTGCCTGCACCGAGGGATCTGCCAGCACGAGGAGCGATGGTAAGTATCTCTCTCTCTCTTTCTATTTCTCTATCTATTCTGAAAAAGGGGGACACTGTCTGCCGTAATGTGAAAAAAGGGGATGCTGTCTGCCATAATGTGTAAAAAGGGGACGATGTCTGCCGTAATGTGTAAAAAAGGGGGACTGTCTGCTGTAATGTGTAAAAGGGGCTCTACCCGGTGTAGTGGCGCAATTGTGCAGCGTAATTTGAATAATGGAGACTACTGTGCACCGTAGTATGAATTTGTATTATTTTGGGGCCACGCCCCTTCCCCGTGAAGCCACACCCCTATATATTTTTTTACGCGCCCGGCGCACACTGCCCCTATCTTGCATGTATGCGATTTCCCTTGAACTCCCCCAGAGCCCAGATAGCACAGATAGGACAGATTTTGACTATCTGTGCTTGAGATTTTGTCTATGGCCCTCATTCCGAGTTGATCGGTCGCAAGGCGAATTTAGCAGAGTTACACACGCTAAGCCTACGCCTACTGGGAGTGTATCTTAGCTTCTTAAAATTGCGACCGATGTAATCGCAATATTGCGATTACAAACTACTGAGCAGTTTCTGAGTAACTTCAACCTTACTCTGCCTGTGCGATCAGTTCAGTGCTTGTCGTTCCTGGTTTGACGTCACAAACACACCCAGCGTTCGCCCAGACACTCCCCCGTTTCTCCAGCCACTCCTGCGTTTTTTCCGGAAACGGTAGCGTTTTCAACCACACGCCCATAAAACGCCGTGTTTCCGCCCAGTAACACCCATTTCCTGTCAATCACATTACGATCGCCGGAGCGATGAAAAAGCCGTGAGTAAAAATACTATCTTCATTGTTAAATTACTTGGCGCAGTCGCAGTGCGAATATTGCGCATGCGTACTAAGCGGATTTTCATTGCGATGCGATGAAAAATACCGAGCGAACGACTCGGAATGAGGGCCCATGTACGATTTTGACTAAGTGCCAATTTTGACTATACTTTATACTAGATAGTACACTAGATAGTCAAGATTGACTTGCCTGCACAGTCTATCTAGCCTTACGATACCGACCCCACGGGAGCGCGCATCGGGATCGAATCTGTATCGCAAGCTGCCTAGCACCATGAGATATGCACTAACTTTTCATAAGATTTTGACTATATAGTCAAAATCTTACAGATTTATCTCACCGTGTGTACACACCCTTACACTCTGGGAACAAACACTGTGAGGGTAACACACCACTAGCACCCATAGAAGTGGGCCAGCAGCACACACTATATCAACATACCCTCCAACTGTACCTTTTTGGCAGGTACAGTACCTTTTTTTATGATCTGTACCAATTTTTGACTCTCTAAACTTCCATTGAAAGTACAGGAAAAGGGGTATCCCTTACCCGTGACCACGCCCCCTTTTCAAATTTGTACCAATCTTTATGTGTAAAATGTTGGAGGGTATGTATCAGGACATGCATGATATCTCAGTGATGACAGGGCTGCATGTACCTTTTTTTATGGTCTGTACCGATTTTTGGCTCTCCAAACTTCCATTGAAAGTATAGGAAAAGTGGCGTGACCACGCCCCCTTTACACGTGACCAGGCCCCTTTTCCTACTTTGAACCGATTTTTATGTGTAAAATGTTGGAGGATAATATGTACTAGATCTCCAATCAACGTAAATTAACAAACTATCAATCTAATTTACCATCCTCATCCCGTACCAAAGCATGGGTATTCAGCTATCTACAATGTTATTTATACTGTGTGTTTAATATTTCCATTTATTTTTGTAAACAGACATTCTTAAAATCTGGGGCAATGCCGGGTACTCCAGCTAGTATATATCATCTGTCACAGTAGCAATATTCTGAGTATATTGGAAGTCTCGCAACAGAACATTTATAGATGGAGTTTAAGATCATACATGTTAACATTCAACAATATGCTCTGTCGGCATGCCCTCTTATGGAATCTATGTAAGTCATTAGCAAAACCAAATGCTCCGTCTACATACAGTACAGCGCAGGCACAAGGTCGTCATGCAATAAGTGATATGCCGGCCAGACTCTTATACCTAAGTTTCCTTTTGAAGCTTGATCCAAATAATGTATCACTAACAATGACATTACTGTGAAGTGAAGGAGAGATGATTAGGATGGTCACCTGTAACACACATGCAATGTTTCTGTGACATGGAAAAACAATGGAAGAAATGTTATGGAGTCACCTTCATTGTTGTCCTAGTTGATAGGATAATCAGAGGAGTAGCTTTGGGTGGAGTATCATGAGATGAAGTGAAAACCAAAAAGTTATGTACCCTCCAGGTTCTGTTCTCAGCAGTCCGGCTGTCGGTACAATGGTGCCACATGGTGCCACAGGGCACAGCCACTCTCACTGTCCACTCAACCTCTTTCCAACACATCTAGCGGGTGTGAACAAGTCGAGTGGATGTCATCACCTATTCCCTGTGAATGTCACCTTGCGGGCCTGCCTTACAGTTTTATATATGCTGGTATTGAATAATACATTTCCAGTGCGCCACAAAAAAGACAACTCTTATTTCTTCTCCTCTTTAGTTTATATGCTCATGCGTTACACAGGTTCTGTGGCTGATTAAACCAGGTGAAATGCAGACTTGAGGTCAGCCAGCCACGGAAACTGTATAATTTGTGAGTTTCCTGGTTTAATGGGATAGTATAGTTAGTATAGCTATCTCTCTCTCTCTCTCTCTCTCTCTCTCTCTCTCTCTCTCTCTCTCTCTCCTTCTCTTTCTCTCTATATATATATAGATATAGATATATATATATAGATATATAGATATATATACACACACACACACACACACACAACGGTCTCTTAGATAAAGAGGTTTATTTCCTTATAAAAATATAAGTGGTGATTTAGTCTAGAAATTCCTGTCACTTATGTTTTCCCTTTACCTATATATTGAGGCTCTCTGTACAACATTGCCTTATACTTCATTTTCTACACTAGTCTCATTTTTTTTAAACTAGAAACTCATGTATATCCAGTTGTAATTGATGTAGAAAATGAATATGTAAGATAGCTGTAACTCTGTAGCTTTGCTGCTGGTTACTGTGACATCACACCTAGCCTGTGACATTACTAGCCCGTGACATCACAATGCTTCTTCCTGTAACATTCTATCTACAGCTGCTGACGTTTCCAGTTTCCATGCAGGAAGACAGGTAGGAGGAGGTGAGTCCTACATAGCAGGGTAAGATGGAGAGGGGTAAGGAAGACAGAGTGCAGTATAGTCAGCTGAAAGGCAAGACAAGATAGACAGAACAGGGAATACAGGTACAAGGACACATAAAAAGGAGAAGGAACAACATATTTAGGAATAAAAATGTAGCGTTACAGGAATAAAGAGGGCAGTATGGAGGATAAGCACACATACAGGGAATGCAGATAACCTGGGTCTCTATGAGGCAGGATCATGGCTTTGGGATGAAAAAGTTAATAAAATAGATAAATGGGATATTGATAACTTTGAAAGTATCTTGTTTGGTTTAAGGAAAATTGGGAAACTGGTTGACTCATGGACATTTTATTGTACTTAAACTAGTACTATGCTTAATAATAGTCTTTTGTGTTTTTTAGATCATTTGGCAAAGAGATTTGCAGAGTGTCGGGTGACCGGCAAAGAGATCTGCAAAGTGTCATTTGAAGACGACGGGAGTGGTCGCAGAGGTAGCAACGACTGGAGTATAACATGAAGGAGGTAAGTTACCATACTCTCTCTGCACATGTTACATCTGCCCCACCTGCAGTGCACATGGTTTTGTCCATTAGAGAACAAATTTGCTGCTGCAATCAGGTCTGAATTAGGCCCAGTTTATGATACTAACATGGTCCTAGCACTAGGGAAGACCTGGAGCAGATAACTTGGATCTCTATGAGAAAGGATCTTGGGTTTTGGATAAAAAGTCAATAAAATAGATAAATTGCAAATGAATAAAAATGAAAGTAGTAACAAAATGTAGTACAGGTTGAGTATCCCTTATCCAAAATGCTTGGGACCAGAAGTATTTTGGATATCGGATTTTTCCGTATTTTGGAATAATTGCATACCATAATGAGATATCATGGTGATGGGACCTAAGCCTAAGCACAGAATGCATTTATGTTTCATAAACACCTTATACACACAGCCTGAAGGTCATTTTAGCCAATATTTTTAATAACTTTGTGCATTAAACAAAGTGTGTGTACATTCACACAATTCATTTATGTTTCATGTACATCTTATACACACAGCCTGAAGGTCATTTAATACAATATTTTTTTATTTTTTTTTTGAGAAAAAGTTTTTATTGATTTTTAACATTTAAAAAGATATTCGTAAAGCAGGGAGTACAGACAACAAACAATGGCACATATCGCACTCAGTCGCTAAATAACAGTAACAGTATATCTGCATGGAAATGAGAGCGGGAGCGCGGTAGGCCACACAAATAGGTATGCCCATGCATGAAGAACCACGAAAGGGTGGCAAATGGCAATGCGCCTAAAGTAAAAACCGTAGCTAAGGGCAGAGGAATACCTCTCTATGAAACAATACAAACTACAAGAGAGGAATAATAAGTAAATTCTAGCAATAGGAAAAAGAGCGAAAGAGGGGGAGAGAAATAGAGGGGGGGGGGGATAGCCGGTCGGTCCCAACCGCTGGAACAGTGCGTCAGGGTGATACAAATTGAATAGGATATTATATTATACTATATATTATATAGTAGCTAACGGAGGTTCAGCACCAAAATATGTCGTCCAGGGAGACCACGTGGCAATGAAGTTGTCTGGGGTGTCACGAAGTACCGCAGTAATATGTTCTAGTCTATAGGTTTGCCATATAGCGTTTATGGTAGCAGGAACAGTAGGGGGTGATATATATTTCCAGTTGGCCGCAATTTGACATTTAGCCGTATTTAGAATATGCTTAGCTAGCTTCTGTTGTTGGCGGGGAGTGTGTGGAATTGGACGAGAGAGCAGGGAGTAGAAAGGTGATATCGGAATCGCTAGGCCAAGGATGTTAAAAATAAGTTTATGGACCCTAGTCCAATATCCCCTAATCCGCGGGCAATTCCACCAAATGTGCAGCAGGGTTCCGCGTTGACCACATAGACGCCAACATCCATCCGAGCAGGAGGGATAGATTGAGCGGAGACGCAAAGGCACCAGGTACCAGCGGTAGTATAACTTGTAGGCGTTTTCTTTAATTCGAACTGATATGGAGCTCGTGGAAATTTCTTGCTTGATATCAGACCAGTCTTCAGGTGTCAGAGATTCCCCCACCTCCCGTTCCCAAGCTGTCTCGTGTGGTTCCTTCAGGGGCAAATTGTGAGCCAACAAGATTTGATATATAGCTGAGAGCAAGCCCTTGGTCGATCGAGAGGTAAAACACAAAGATTCAAAGCTCGATTTACCTCCCATGGATGATGGTCTAGGGGTAGAGGTGAAAAAGTGACGTATCTGTAGGAATTGGTAAAAGGCTGAGCGCGGGAGGGAGAAACGGGATCGCAGATCAGCAAATGTGGGGAACGTGTGAAGTGGGGCAATTTAATACAATATTTTTAATAACTTTTTGTAGTAAATAAAGTTTGTGTACATTAAGCCATCAAAAAACAAAGGTTTCACTATCTCACTCTCGCTCAAAAAATTCTGTATTTCGGAATATTCCGTATTTCGGAATATTTGGATATGGGATACTCAACCTGTAGTATAATTATACACATAGTATGTCTGACCAGGAAATTCTGGTTATTTAGATCATCATTTGGCAAAGTTCTGGCAAAGAGATTTGCAGAGTGTCGGGTGACCGGCAAAGAGATCTGCAAAGTGTCAGTTGAAGACGACGGGAGGGGTCGCAGAGGAATTAGTGACTGGAGAATAGCATGCAGGAGGTAAGTTACCATACTTGCTGCTGGAGAGCCCCCTGTGTCTAGGAGACTTGCTCAGCCTACGACTGCTCAGACTCACAATGCAATTGTGAATTGCAAGATTGCAGCAGCGATCGCTTCAACAACCACAACTGAATCAGGCCCATAATTACACCATTATATTTTACTATTTTATCACATTTAACAACTAAGGGGTCACTTTAATTAGGTGTGAGCTTCTCTTACAGCCGCACTTTCCGGTAGCCCCATAGGCTGAATCTGGCCACGAAGGGCGGTGAGTTTGGATGCTGTTGAAACGTCGCAGCAATGGTAACTCGTACCTAATTGGATTGACCCCTACAGGGTCGGACTGGCCCACAGGGGAACAGGGGACACCACCGGTGGGCCCCACTGCCTGTGGGCCCCCCTCCTCCTCTAGGGATCAGGTTTCAGGCTCTATTCTAGTTCACTTGAATTCTGCATTATACTTATGTTACATTATACTTCACAAGAATATGGTTTATTATATAGTTACCAAGAGGAACAGAACATGTACTCTGTAATGGTTAGCCAAACCTCTGTGGTGGCTGGCCACACCCTTAAGCATGGGCCCCTACAACAGCATCCCTCCGATGGGCCCTTCATGCCCCAGTCCGATACTGGACCCCTAATGTTAGCAACTTATAGCTTTTATTATTTACTTGTCAAATTTCTTTTCTGAAGGTACCCACTAATTACTATAAGAAAGAACTTATTCCCCCCAATGTGTGTATTGTATAAAAACAATTGGCCCTTTGGGATAATTGTCCTTATTTTAGGTATTTTCCGTGTCCTCAGTAGTTAGAGTAACATATTTATATAGAGAGATTTTTCTCTCTACACAACCACACCACAGTTTGCAGTTTGTCTCTCTGCTTGTTCATCCTCTAACAATGATTTTTCATCTCTTCCTCTTCGTCTACACGCAGTTGGTGATCCCTGAATAGCTGCCCTGGGAGGAGAGCTGCGGACACATGCTCCAAATGTTGGGACATAGGCATTACCTATTAGGAGATGCGGTAAAGATGCCGGCTGTCGGGTTTACGGCAGTCAGAATACTGAGACTGGGATCCCGACACTCTTCAGAATCCCGACGTTGGAACTCCAAATGGGCAAGGATACCGACGCCCGTATCCCCACGATCATAGGTTCAGGACTGGGCAAGGGGGGTTAGATTTAGGCATCAGGCACGGGGGGGTGGTGGTTAGGCTGCGGGGGAGGAAGGGTTAGGTTTAGCCATCAGGCGGGGGGGGTTAGGTTTAGGCATCAGGCGGGGGGTTAGGGTTAGGCTGCAGGTGGGGGAGGTTAGGGTTAGGCTGAGGATAGGGTGGGTTAGGCACCCCTGGGGGTGGTTAGGCTGCGTGGGAGGGAGGGTTAGGTTTAGGCATCAGGTGGGAGGGTTAGGTTTAGGCATTAGACAGGGGGGTTAAGTTTAGGCTGTGGGTGGGGGGAGCTTAGGGTTAGGCACCCGCGGGGGTGGTTAGGCTGCGGGGAAGGGAGGGTTAGGTTTAGGCAGGGGGATTAGGTTTAGGATCAGGCGGGGGGTTAAGTTTAGGCTGTGGGTGGGGGGAGGTTAGGGTTAGGTTGCGGGTAGGGTGGCTTAGGGTTAGGCACCCCTGGGGGTGGTTAGGCTGCGGGGGAGGGATGGTTAGGTTTTGGCATCGGGCGGGGGGTTAGGTTTAGGCATCAGGCGCTGGGTTAGGTTTAGGCTGCGTGTGGGGGGAGGCTAGCGTTAGGCTGCGGATAGGGTGGGTTAGGGTTAGGCACCCCCGGGGGTGGTTAGGCTGCGAGGGAGGGAGGGTTAGGTTTAAGCAGCAGGGATGGAGGGGGGGTAGTTAGGCTGCAGGGGAGGGAGGGTTAGGTTTAGGCATCAGGTGGGCGGTTAGGTTTAGGCTGTGGGTGGGGAGAGGTTAGGATTAGGCAGCGGGTAAGGTTGGTTAGGCTTAGGCAAACCCGGGGGTGGTTAGGCTGCGGGGAAGGGAGGGTTAGGTTTAGGAATCCGGTGGAGGGTTAGGTTTAGGCTGCGGGTGGGGGAAGGATAGGGTTAGGCTGCAGGTGGGGGTAAGTTAGTGTTAGGCTGTGGGTAGGGTGGGTTAGGCACCCCCGGGAGTGGTTAGGCTGCGGGGAAGGGACGGTTAGGTTTAGGCAGCAGGGACGGAGGTTAGGATTATGCACCTCTGCGGGAGGGTTAGGCAGAAAGGGGGAAGGATAGGGTTAGATTGCGGATAGGCAGGGTTAGGGGGTTGGGGAGAGGGGAGAACACCCCTTACTCACCCCTGTCGGTCTTTTCTGTACTAGAATCCCGGCATCGGTATGACAACCACCGGGATCCCATGCGCTGGGATAGCATACTGACCCCTCTATTAGTACACCTCTTAATGCCCAGAGGGAAGGGCGATCCTGAGGCCATGGTTCCCCAGAGGTTTCCCCCCAAGGGGGTTTTCCTCTCCTGAGTGCTGAAGGATGACTCTTTGTGAGTCCAGAGGTGTAGCTTTTATACCATAATGAGTACCAATCTCATGCCCATCCCTGCAATGTATAAGAAGTAAAATAATTGCTAATGCGATCACTTTACTTCTGGGTTTAGACCCCGGCTGCGCTAGTTCACATGTGCAATCGTCAGACTGCGTATGTGAGAGCAGACAGTAATGAAGAGGGATCCCAAGGATCCTTCTCCTGGGAATTATTGCATAATGTAGCCCACAGGCTACAAAAGCCATTTAGAAATGGCATTAGCTGCCGGGCCAAGCTCAGAAATGCTTTGCATTCTGGAGCTTGGTGAGTTTCACAGTTTACCATCTGCCGTAGAAACTTTTGGTGGCTGCTTTTGTGTTCAAAATAGGAGGAACGCAATAGATATCTCAAATATCCATTGCAGTCCCCAATACATACATTCAGGGGCTGGTTAATATTTGTGGGCAGCCCCCAAAACAGACTGTTTTTGGAGATGTCTCGCAAATATTATTTATTAAATATTCCACTTAATAAACTTTTTATATTTTCACATAAACTAAAAAATGTTTTGTGTATTCATTGACTGAGTCTCCCGTCTTTACTGAATGCTAATTTCACAGGGTATGCAAATTATTACTGATATGACTGTTACTCTACTGTCCTGCTGGTGCTCCTGGCCTGCTGTATAGCAGCCAGACATATATTTTATATACAGCACTCTTGGGGAGATGTATCAAGCCTTGGAGAGAGATAAAGTGCAGATGTCCAAACCACCCAATCATCTTGTCACTTATCTAGTACAGTACATGACAGGGCCATAACCACGTGTGTTCTAAGTGTGCTTTGCCCACAGCGCACTTGTGATGGTGGCACATTGTGCACTGACCCCACGCTTGGCTCCCCTGCTGTGTTTCATAACTTCCATAGTGGCAGGCAGCACTGGCGAGTCCCCCACTGTGCAGGAGAAGTGTGATTCGCTGCGCGCGCGGGCACACCTGTCTGCGGGTTCAGCTGCTGGGAGGGGCAGCTGGTAGCAGCTTCGTCTGGAGCAGGTGAGCACTGGGGCTGCGCTGGGCAGTGTCTGCTGTGTGTCACACAGCGCGGCTCAGTATCTAGCAGTGCCGCGGCCGCGCTGGCTGTAATGGAGACAGAGCAGGCTGCAGGGATGGGGAAATGCTGTCTCCGTCCACCCACCAAGACCAGCAGCTGCCGCAACCACCGGAGGCCTAATTGCCAGGCACCCGCTGTGATACCTGCTCTGCTAGCGGTGTGCCTGGCCTCGGATGACCCAGCAGCTTTCCTCACCTTCATTTCCCCAGCAGCCCAGCCTCCTCCACTCTGCCCCAGCCTGTGGGACAAGAAAGCATACAGGGTTCCTCCCCTAGCCACATCCTGCAAGTAAAGGTAAGTTACACACACACACACACTACACCTTGCTCACACACACTACACCTTGCTCACACACACATACACTACACATTGCTCTCACACACAGACACTACACATTGCTCTCACACACAGACTACACTTTACTCACACGCAGGGCCGTAACTACGTGTGTGCCAGGTGTGCCTGGCACACAGCGCAGTTGCCCTGAGGGCGCAATGGCCAGCGGCATGTACTGAGTCAATTGACTCATTACGTGCCGCCTCTGCTGGGTGCGCCGCACAGGGGAGGAGAGCTGCAGCACCAAAGGCAGCGGAGAAGGAGGACGAGGGAGGGAGACGGGAGCCGCAGCAGCGCTATGCAATTGGTAGTAGCGCCGCTGCAGCAGTCCCCTCTCCTTCCATATTGGCTGCCCGGCGCTGCTGTGAATTCTGGGATGCGGTTCCTTCATCCCAGCATACACAGCGGTGGCGGGCAGCCAATACGGAAGGAGAGGGGACTGCTGCAGCAGCGCCTCTACCAATTCCATAGCGCTGCTGCGGCTCCCATCCCCCTCCCTCCTCCTCCTTCTCCCCTGCCTGCACCGAGGGATCTGCCAGCACGAGGAGCGATGGTAAGTATCTCTCTCTCTCTTTCTATTTCTCTATCTATTCTGAAAAAGGGGGACACCGTCTGCCGTAATGTGTAAAAAGGGGACGCTGTCTGCCATAATGTGTAAAAAGGGGACGCTGTCTGCCGTAATGTGTAAAAAGGGGGACTGTCTGCTGTAATGTGTAAAAGGGGCTCTACCCGGTGTAGTGGCGCTATTGTGCAGCGTAATTTGAATAATGGAGACTACTGTGCACCGTAGTATGAATTGGTATTATTTTGGGGCCACGCCCCTTCCCCGTGAGCCACACCCTATATATTTTTTACACGCCTACGGCGCACACTGCCCCTATCTTGCATGTATGTGATTTCCCTTGAAATCCCCCAGAGCCCAGATAGCACAGATAGGACAGATTTTGACTATCTGTGCTTGAGATTTTGTCTATGTACGATTTTGACTAAGTGCCAATTTTGACTATACTTTATACTAGATAGTACACTAGGTAGTCAAGATTGACTTGCCTGCACAGTCTATCTAGCCTTACGATACCGACCCCACGGGAGCGCACATCGGGATCGAATCTGTATCGCAAGCTGCCTAGCACCATGAGATATGCACTAACTTTTCATAAGATTTTGACTATATAGTCAAAATCTTACAGATTTATCTCACCGTGTGTACACACCCTTACACTCTGGGAACAAACACTGTGAGGGTAACACACCACTAGCACCCATAGAAGTGGGCCAGCAGCACACACTATATCAACATACCCTCCAACTGTACCTTTTTGGCAGGTACAGTACCTTTTTTTATGATCTGTACCAATTTTTGACTCTCTAAACTTCCATTGAAAGTATAGGAAAAGGGGTATCCCTTACTCGTGACCACGCCCCCTTTTCAAATTTGTACCAATCTTTATGTGTAAAATGTTGGAGGGTATGTATCAGGACATGCATGATATCTCAGTGATGACAGGGCTGCATGTGACAGGGCCAGTGACATGATGTGAGGTGGGGAATGGAGGCAGCAGGAAGCTACAGACTGAGAGTTGTATAGTGGGAAGAGCAGGGTCCCTTGGGGGACCAAAAAGGGGTGCGGCCACTACACAAAGTACATCAGGGAAGCAAGATATGCCATTATACCCTCCAACTGTATCTTTTTGGCAGGTACAGTACCTTTTTTTATGGTCTGTACCGATTTTTGGCTCTCCAAACTTCCATTGAAAGTATAGGAAAAGGGGCGTGACCACGCCCCCTTTACACGTGACCAGGCCCCTTTTCCTACTTTGAACCGATTTTTATGTGTAAAATGTTGGAGGATATGTACTAGATCTCCAATCAACGTAAATTAACAAACTATCAATCTAATTTACCATCCTCATCCCGTACCAAAGCATGGGTATTCAGCTATCTACAATGTTATTTATACTGTGTGTTTAATATTTCCATTTATTTTTGTAAACAGACATTCTTAAAATCTGGGGCAACGCTGGGTACTCCAGCTAGTATATATCATCTGTCACAGTAGCAATATTCTGAGTATATTGGAAGTCTCGCAACAGAACATTTATAGATTGAGTTTAAGATCATACATGTTAACAACATTCAACAATATGCTCTGTCGGCATGCCCTCTTATGGAATCTATGTAAGTCATTAGCAAAACCAAATGCTCCGTCTACATACAGTACAGCGCAGGCACAAGGTCGTCATGCAATAAGTGATATGCCGGCCAGACTCTTATACCTAAGTTTCCTTTTGATGCTTGATCCAAATAATGTATCACTAACAATGACATTATTGTGAAGTGAAGGAGAGATGATTAGGATGGTCACCTGTAACACACATGCAATGTTTCTGTGACATGGAAAAACAATGGAAGAAATGTTATGGAGTCACCTTCATTGTTGTCCTAGTTGATAGGATAATCAAAAGAGTAGCTTTGGGTGGAGTATCATGAGATGAAGTGAAAACCAAAAAGTTATGTACCCTCCAGGTTCTGTTCTCAGCAGTCCGGCTGTCGGTACAATGGTGCCACATGGTGCCACAGGGCACAGCCACTCTCACTGTCCACTCAACCTCTTTCCAACACATCTAGCGGGTGTGAACAAGTCGAGTGGATGTCATCACCTATTCCCTGTGAATGTCACCTTGCGGGCCTGCCTTACAGTTTTATATATGCTGGTATTGAATAATACATTTCTAGTGCGCAACAAAAAAGACAACTCTTATTTCTTCTCCTCTTTATATGCTCATGCGTTACACAGGTTCTGTGGCTGATTAAACCAGGTGAAATGCAGACTTGAGGTCAGCCAGCCACGGAAACTGTATAATTTGTGAGTTTCCTGGTTTAATGGGATAGTATAGTTAGTATAGCTATCTCTCTCTCTCTCTCTCTCTCTCCTTCTCTCTCTCTCTCTATATATATAGATATACTGTGTATATATATAGATATATATATATATATATATATAGATATATAGATATATAGATATATATACTAGTGATGAGCGGGTTCGGTTTCTCGGAAACCGAACCCCCCCGAACTTCACCCTTTTTACACGGGTCCGAGGCAGGTTCGAACCGTCCCGCCTTGCTCGGCTAACCCGAGCGCGCCCGAACGTCATCATCCCGCTGTCGGATTCTCGCGAGATTCGGATTCTATATAAGCAGCCGCGCGTCGCCGCCATTTTCACACGTGCATTGAGATTGATAGGGAGAGGACGTGGCTGGGTCCTCTCCGTTATAGTAGAAAAGAGTGACTAAGTTATAATTGTGGGGAGGATTGGGGACGGGGAGCAGCTGTTAGGGAGTACAGTGCAGGGTTTTGATTATAATACCACCAGTGAGTTTAATCCGTTGTTTCTCTGCCTGAAAAAAACGCTCCACCATATCTGTGTTCAGTGTGCTGCACTGCTGCATGATATATCTGTGCTGAGTGCACTACTCACACTGCCTAATTGTGGGGACTGGGGAGCAGTTATAGCAGGAGTACAGTGCACAGTTTTGCTGACAGTGACCACCAGTCCAGTATACGTTTGTCTGCCTGAAAAACACTCCTGTGGTGGCTTTTTTTTTCTTCATACTAGTTTGGCAGTCTGCTGACAGTGTCCACCAGGTCCGTTATTATTATACAGTATATTATATATATATATAGCAGTACGGTAGGCCACGGCTGTACCTACCTCTGTGTCGTCAGTCGTCGTCCATAAGTAATATAATACTATACTATCCATCCATCTACATTGTATACCTGTGGTGGCTTTTTTTTTCTTCATACTAGTTTAGCAGTCTGCTGACAGTGTCCACCAGGTTCGTTATTATATTATACAGTATATTATATATATATAGCAGTATGGTAGGCCACGGCTGTACCTACCTCTGTGTCGTCACTCGTCGTCCATAAGTAATATAATACTATACTATCCATCCATCTACATTGTATACCTGTGGTGGCTTTTTTTTTCTTCATACTAGTTTAGCAGTCTGCTGACAGTGTCCACCAGGTCCGTTATTATTATACAGTATATTATATATATATATATATATAGCAGTACGGTAGGCCACGGCTGTACCTACCTCTGTGTCGTCACTCGTCCTCCATAAGTAATATAATACTATACTATCCATCCATCTACATTGTATACCTGTGGTGGCTTTTTTTTTCTTCATACTAGTTTAGCAGTCTGCTGACAGTGTCCACCAGGTTCGTTATTATATTATACAGTATATTATATATATATAGCAGTATGGTAGGCCACGGCTGTACCTACCTCTGTGTCGTCACTCATCGTCCATAAGTAATATAATACTATACTATCCATCCATCTACATTATATACCTGTGGTGGCTTTTTTTTTCTTCATACTAGTTTAGCAGTCTGCTGACAGTGTCCACCAGGTCCATTATTATTATACAGTATATTATATATATATATATATATATATATATATATATATATAGCAGTACGGTAGGCCACGGCTGTACCTACCTCTGTGTCGTCACTCGTCCTCCATAAGTAATATAATACTATACTATCCATCCATCTACATTGTATACCTGTGGTGGCTTTTTTTTCTTCATACTAGTTTAGCAGTCTGCTGACAGTGTCCACCATGTCCGTTATTATATTATACAGTATATTATATATATATAGCAGTACGGTAGGCCACGGCTGTACCTACCTCTGTGTCGTCACTCGTCGTCCATAAGTAATATAATACTATACTATCCATCCATCTACATTGTATACCTGTGGTGGCTTTTTTTTTCTTCATACTAGTTTAACAGTCTGCTGACAGTGTCCACCAGGTCCGTTATTGTTATACAGTATATTATATATATATATATAGCAGTACGGTAGGCCACGGCTGTACCTACCTCTGTGTCGTCACTCGTCGTCCATATGTAATATAATACTATACTATCCATCCATCTACATTGTATACCTGTCGTGGCTTTTTTTTTCTTCATACTAGTTTAGCAGTCTGCTGACAGTGTCCACCAGGTCCGTTATTATTATACAGTATATTATATATATATATATAGCAGTACGGTAGGCCACGGCTGTACCTACCTCTGTGTCGTCACTCGTCCTCCATAAGTAATATAATACTATACTATCCATCCATCTACATTGTATACCTGTGGTGGCTTTTTTTTCTTCATACTAGTTTAGCAGTCTGCTGACAGTGTCCACCAGGTCCGTTATTATATTATACAGTATATTATATATATATAGCAGTACAGTAGGCCACGGCTGTACCTACCCCTGTGTCGTCACTCGTCCTCCATAAGTAATATAATACTATACTATCCATCCATCTACATTGTATACCTGTGGTGGCTTTTAGTTGTGCGCATTAAAATATGGAGAACAAAAATGTGGAGGTTAAAAAAATAGGGAAAGATCAAGATCCTCTTCCACCTCGTGCTGAAGCTGCTGCCACTAGTCATGGCCGAGATGATGAAATGCCATCAACGTCGTCTGCCAAGGCCGATGCTCAATGTCATAGTACAGAGCATGTAAAATCCAAAACACAAAAGATCAGTAAAAAAATGACCCAAAAATTAAAATTAAAAGCGTCTGAGGAGAAGCGTAAATTTGCCAATATGCCATTTACGACACGGAGTGGCAAGGAACGGCTGAGGCCCTGGCCTATGTTCATGGCTAGTGGTTCAGCTTCACATGAGGATGGAAGCACTCATCCTCTCGCTAGAAAAAAGAAAAGACTTAAGGTGGCAAAAGCACAGCAAAGAACTGTGCGTTCTTCGAAATCACAAATCCCCAAGGAGAGTCCAATTGTGTCGGTTGCGATGCCTGACCTTCCCAACACTGGACGGGAAGAGCTTGTGCCTTCCACCATTTGCACGACCCCTACAAGTGCTGGAAGGAGCACCCGCAGTCCAGTTCCTGATAGTCAAATTGAAGATGTCAGTGTTGAAGTACACCAGGATGAGGATATGGGTGTTGCTGGCGCTGGGGAGGAAATTGACAAGGAGGATTATGATGGTGAGGTGGTTTGTTTAAGTCAGGCACCCGGGGAGACACCTGTTGTCCGTGGGATGAATATGGCCATTGACATGCCTGGTCAAAATACAAAAAAAATCAGCTCTTCGGTGTGGAATTATTTCAACACAAATGCGGACAACAGGTGTCAAGCCGTGTGTTGCCTTTGTCAAGCTGTAATAAGTAGGGGTAAGGACGTTAACCACCTCGGAACATCCTCCCTTATACGTCACCTGCAGCGCATTCATCATAAGTCAGTGACAAGTTCAAAAACTTTGGGCGACAGCGGAAGCAGTCCACCTTCCTCTTGTAACCTCTTCCTCTTGTAACCAAGCTCCCGCAAACCACACCACCAACTCCCTCAGTGTCAATTTCCTCCTTACCCAGGAAAGCCAATAGTCCTGCAGGCCATGTCACTGGCAAGTCTGACGAGTCCTCTCCTGCCTGGGATTCCTCCGATGCATCCTTGAGTGTAACGCCTACTGCTGCTGGTGCTGCTGTTGTTGCTGCTAGGAGTCGATGGTCATCCCAGAGGGGAAGTCGGAAGACCACTTGTACTACTTCCAGTAAGCAATTGACTGTCCAACAGTCCTTTGCGAGGAAGATGAAATATCACAGCAGTCATCCTGCTGCAAAGCGGATAACTGAGGCCTTGGCAGCCTGGGCGGTGAGAAACGTGGTTCCGGTATCCATCGTTACTTCAGAGCCAACTATAGACTTGATTGAGGTACTGTGTCCCCGGTACCAAATACCATCTAGGTTCCATTTCTCTAGGCAGGCGATACCGAGAATGTACACAGATGTCAGAAAAAGAGTCACCAGTGTCCTAAAAAATGCAGTTGTACCCAATGTCCACTTAACCACGGACATGTGGACAAGTGGAGCAGGGCAGACTCAGGACTACATGACTGTGACAGCCCACTGGGTAGATGTATTGCCTCCCGCTGCAAGAACAGCAGCGGCGGCACCAGTAGCAGCATCTCGCAAACGCCAACTCGTTACTAGGCAGGCTACGCTTTGTATCACCGCTTTCCAGAATACGCACACAGCTGAAAACCTCTTACGGCAACTGAGGAAGATCATCGCAGAATGGCTTACCCCAATTGGACTCTCCAATTTGTGGCATCGGACAACGCCAGCAATATTGTGCGTGCATTTCATCTGGGCAAATTCCAGCACGTCCCATGTTTTGCACATACCTTGAATTTGGTGGTGCAGAATTATTTCAAAAACGACAGGGGCGTGCAAGAGATGCTGTCGGTGGCCAGAAGAATTGCGGGCCACTTTCGGCGTACAGGCACCGCGTACAGATGACTGGAGCACCACCAAAAACGCCCGAACCTGCCCTGCCATCATCTGAAGCAAGAGGTGGTAACGAGGTGGAATTCAACCCTCTATATGCTTCAGAGGATGGAGGAGCAGCAAAAGGCCATTCAAGCCTATAAATCTGCCCACGATATAGGCAAAGGAGGTGGAATGCACCTGTCTCAAGCGCAGTGGAGAATGATTTCAACGTTGTGCAAGGTTCTGCAACCTTTTGAACTTGCCACACGTGAAGTCAGTTCAGACACTGCCAGCCTGAGTCAGGTCATTCCCCTCATCAGGCTTTTGCAGAAGAAGCTGGAGACATTGAAGGAGGAGCTAAAACAGAGCGATTCCGCTAGGCATGTGGGACTTGTGGATGGAGCCCTTCATTCGCTTAACCAGGATTCACGGGTGGTCAATCTGTTGAAATCAGAGCACTACATTTTGGCCACCGTGCTCGATCCTAGATTTAAAACCTACCTTGTATCTCTCTTTCCGGCAGACACAAGTCTGCAGGGGTTCAAAGACCTGCTGGTGAGAAAATTGTCAAGTCAAGCGGAACGTGACCCGTCAACAGCTCCTCCTTCACATTCTCCCGCAACTGGGGGTGCGAGGAAAAGGCTCAGAATTCCGAGCCCACCCGCTGGCGGTGATGCAGGGCAGTCTGGAGCGAGTGCTGACATCTGGTCCGGACTGAAGGATCTGCCAACGATTACTGACATGTCGTCTACTGTCACTGCATATGATTCTTTCACCATTGAAAGAATGGTGGAGGATTATATGAGTGACCGCATCCAAGTAGGCACGTCAGACAGTCCGTACGTATACTGGCAGGAAAAAGAGGCAATTTGGAGGCCCTTGCACAAACTGGCTTTATTCTACCTAAGTTGCCCTTCCTCCAGTGTGTACTCCGAAAGAGTGTTTAGTGCCGCCGCTCACCTTGTCAGCAATCCCCGTACGAGGTTACTTCCAGAAAATGTGGAGAAGATGATGTTCTTTAAAATGAATTATAATCAATTCCTCCGTGGAGACATTCACCAGCAGCAATTGCCTCCAGAAAGTACACGGGGACCTGAGATGGTGGATTCCAGTGGGGACGAATTAATAATCTGTGAGGAGGGGGCTGTACACAGTGAAAGGGGTGATGAATCGGACGATGATGATGAGGTGGACATCTTGCCTCTGTAGAGCCAGTTTGTGCAAGGAGAGATTGATTGCTTCTTTTTTGGTGGGGGCCCAAACCAACCAGTCATTTCAGTCACAGTCGTGTGGCAGACCCTGTCGCTGAAATGATGGGTTTGTTAAAGTGTGCATGTCCTGTTTATACAACATAAGGGTGGGTGGGAGGGCCCAAGGACAATTCCATCTTGCACCTCTTTTTTTCTTTCATTTTTCTTTGCGTCATGTGCTGTTTGGGGAGTGTTTTTTGGAAGGGTCATGTGCTGTTTGGGGAGTATTTTTTTGAAGGGCCATCCTGTCTGACACTGCAGTGCCACTCCTAGATGGGCCAGGTGTTTGTGTCGGCCACTTGGGTCGCTGAGCTTAGTCACACAGCTACCTCATTGCGCCTCTTTTTTTCTTTGCGTCATGTGCTGTTTGGGGAGTATTTTTTTGAAGGGCCATCCTGCGTGACACTGCAGTGCCACTCCTAGATGGGCCAGGTGTTTGTGTCGGCCACTAGGGTCGCTTAGCTTAGTCACACAGCTACCTCATTGCGCCTCTTTTTTACTTTGCGTCATGTGCTGTTTGGGGAGTATTTTTTTGAAGGGCCATCCTGCGTGACACTGCAGTTCCACTCCTAGATGGGCCAGGTGTTTGTGTCGGCCATTAGGGTCGCAGAGCTTAGTCACACAGCTACCTCATTGCGCCTCTTTTTTTCTTTGCGTCATGTGCTGTTTGGGGAGTATTTTTTTGAAGGGCTATCCTGCGTGACACTGCAGTGCCACTCCTAGATGGGCCAGGTGTTTGTGTCGGCCACTAGGGTCGCTTAGCTTAGTCACACAGCTACCTCATTGCGCCTCTTTTTTACTTTGCGTCATGTGCTGTTTGGGGAGTATTTTTTTGAAGGGCCATCCTGCGTGACACTGCAGTGCCACTCCTAGATGGGCCAGGTGTTTGTGTCGGCCACTAGGGTCGCTTAGCTTAGTCACACAGCTACCTCATTGCGCCTCTTTTTTTCTTTGCGTCATGTGCTGTTTGGGGAGTATTTTATTGAAGGGCCATCCTGTCTGACACTGCAGTACCACTCCTAGATGGGCCAGGTGTTTGTGTCGGCCACTTGTGTTGCTTAGCTTAGCCATCCAGCGACCTCGGTGCAAATTTTAGGACTAAAAATAATATTGTGAGGTGTGAGGTATTCAGAATAGACTGAAAATGAGTGGAAATTATGGTTATTGAGGTTAATAATACTATGGGATCAAAATGACCCCCAAATTCTATGATTTAAGCAGTTTTTTAGGGTTTTTTGAAAAAAAACACCCGAATCCAAAACACACCCGAATCCGACAAAAAAAATTCGGTGAGGTTTTGCCAAAACGCGTTCGAACCCAAAACACGGCCGCGGAACCGAACCCAAAACCAAAACACAAAACCCGAAAAATTGCCGGTGCACATCACTAATTAATAGGGGGGAAAAAAACATAAAAAATTGATACTGAATCGGGGGAATGGACGAACCCACCCCAAGAGGGCAGAGAGATATATTTAAACTCAACCTGCCAAAATGGGATGGGTAAATCGTCCACTCCCCCGACACCCACAGAGGGACAAACAGACAACCAAGTACAGAGTTATAGAGGGCAATTCATGGGGATAACTATACTTTACCCCATAATTGGGGACAAAACCTTCCCCCACCACTCACATTGCCTATCAAAATTAGTGTAGAAGGAGAGGCTAATTAGATAGCATTGAGTTCCACCGTGTCGTTAAAACCGTGTGGACTCAATGTGTGTAATTGAAAAATCAAAAATGCTTCGCGCATACAAAGTTTTCTATATCTATCGCCTCCCCTCATGGTTACTTTTACGTGTTCTACTGCTCTAATGGTCAAACCATTAACAGCACCGTTCTGACACCAAGAAACATGACTGGACAGACTATGGGTTTTAATATTCTTTGTGATGTTCCTCTTATGTTCCATAAACCTTTCATGGAGGGGGGCGAATAGTGCGGCCAACATACTGTATGCCGCACTTGCATTGAATGACATATATCACAAAGTTGGTCCTACAGTTCATAAAACCTTTTATCTCAAACTCTTCTGATCTACTGAAGGATTTGATCTTTGTACACTTATTTTCTGCAAAAAGACAGGTTACACATCTGTCCTTACCACATTTAAAGAATCCATTGGGTTTAGGTGGTAATCTCAAAATATTTTCTCCCATTTCTTTAGATTTTCTTTTAAATAAACTTGGTGCTAGTTTTTGCTTCAATGAATCAGCTTTTCTAAACACCACCAGATTTTTTCCGGTTAATGTTGTCTCTAGAAGTTTATCTGATTTCAGAATGGCAGAATTTTTGTGATAATTCTTTTAATATCCTTTGCAGCTGTATTGTACTGCGTAATAAACGCTATTTGTCTATCATTAGGTTCTTGTTTCTTAACTACCGGATGGACCAATGTATTCCTAGATTTAAATTGGGTCTCTACGAGGGCTTTATCCAAAATCTGTGCAGGATATCCCTGCCTTCTGAATGCATTATACATACTTTCTACTTGATTCTTAAAGGCCTCCTCAGTGGAACAGTTCCGTCGTAACCGTTGGAACTGTCCTTTAGGTATATTTAGTTTCCATGGTTTATAGTGACTGCTAGTAAAGTGTAGATAATTGTTACAATCCACATCTTTGATGTATGTGGAAGTGACTAGTCTACCATCCTGAATAGTGACAGTGATATCAAGAAAATTGATAGATACTTTACTAAAAGTGTTAGTGAATTTTAAACCAATTGTGTTTGAGTTAAGAAGACCAGTGAGATGTGAAAAAGGTGAAACATCCTCATCCCAAATAAAAAACAAGTCATCTATGTATCTGCCATAGAGGACCAGGCCCGCACCGAGACCCCCACCCCAGATGAGGCGCTCTTCAAAACACCCCAAAAAGAGGTTGGCAAAGCTCGGTGCGAATCTGGTCCCCATGGCAGTACCCTTGATTTGTGAATAAAACTGTGAATCAAATGAAAAATAATTGTGCTCCAAAATAAACCTCATAGCTGACAAAATAAAAGTGCGAAGAGAAACATTAACCTCTGTGTCATAATATAGATAATGATTAACCGCCAAAAGACCCAAATCATGTGCTATATTAGTGTAGAGGGATTCCACATCGTATGTCAAAAGTATGTAGGAATCCTTCCAAAGTATATCATCCAGTTTTTGAAGGAAATGTGTCGTATCTCTAATGTAAGAAGGCAGGGCCTGAACATATTTTTGTAGGTGATATATGATATATGATGATAATCAAGCAAGCCGATAAGGGTGGCGGCCTGGTGATCCAGAACATTGGTGATTATCTCTTTGAGGCGCATTGACAACTTAATGATAGCACCTTTTATAAGAAAATTTCGAAAGATCCCACAAGCGTCTATCAGGGTGAATTAAAGTCCCTATTAGAAATGGCACTAGATGAGAGGATTATTAACAAAGAAACGTATTTGTTTCTGATGGTTAAATACCCGGTTGTCCCCATATACTACCATCTGCCGAAGGTACACAAGTCTCTAGTATCTCCACCAGGGCGTCCCATTATATCAGGGGTGGGATCCCTGACATCTAATCTATCTGCATATATAGATGCACACCTACAAAAATATGTTCAGGCCCTGCCTTCTTACATTAGAGATACGACACATTTCCTTCAAAAACTGGATGATATACTTTGGAAGGATTCCTACATACTTTTGACATACAATGTGGAATCCCTCTACACTAATATAGCACATGATTTGGGTCTTTTGGCGGTTAATCATTATCTATATTATGACACAGAGGTTAATGTTTCTCTTCGCACTTTTATTTTGTCAGCTATGAGGTTTATTTTGGAGCACAATTATTTTTCATTTGATTCACAGTTTTATTCACAAATCAAGGGTACTGCCATGGGGACCAGATTCGCACCGAGCTTTGCCAACCTCTTTTTGGGGTGTTTTGAAGAGCGCCTCATCTGGGGTGGGGGTCTCGGTGCGGGCCTGGTCCTCTATGGCAGATACATAGATGACTTGTTTTTTATTTGGGATGAGGATGTTTCACCTTTTTCACATCTCACTGGTCTTCTTAACTCAAACACAATTGGTTTAAAATTCACTAACACTTTTAGTAAAGTATCTATCAATTTTCTTGATATCACTGTCACTATTCAGGATGGTAGACTAGTCACTACCACATACATCAAAGATGTGGATTGTAACAATTATCTACACTTTACTAGCAGTCACTATAAACCATGGAAACTAAATATACCTAAAGGACAGTTCCAACGGTTACGACGGAACTGTTCCACTGAGGAGGCCTTTAAGAATCAAGTAGAAAGTATGTATAATGCATTTAGAAGGCAGGGATATCCTGCACAGATTTTGGATAAAGCCCTCGTAGAGACCCAATTTAAATCTAGGAATACATTGGTCCATCCGGTAGTTAAGAAACAAGAACCTAATGATAGACAAATAGCGTTTATTACGCAGTACAATACAGCTGCAAAGGATATTAAAAGAATTATCACAACAAATTTTGTCAGGTTGAGTTTAAATATATCTCTCTGCCCTCTTGGGGTGGGTTCGTCCATTCCCCCGATTCAGTATCAATTTTTTATGTTTTTTTTTTCCCTATCAATCTCTGTGCCATTAAGGTAATGTTATCTGTATTTACCTATCCAATTGTCTAGATGTAGCAAATAGGAATGTATATTTTTTTCTATGTGCATTCTAATTTTTCTAGTTTTATCTATATGGAGTGCATATGGATTCCTCTTTATTTGTGCCCTATAAGGTGCGATATCTTTATGGTCAGATAAATTCGAGTGGGAATATCTCCCCTATAGATATAAGGCTTAGAGAGTCCTACCAATATTATACATATAAATATGTCTGATCTATTACTGGAACAGTCATATCGCATTGACAAGAATATATTTGACTAGTGACTGTTTCAGTTGTATTGACTTATCCATTATATGTATGTTTAATTTAATTTATGAATATGGATTTGTTATAATAAATGTACTAAGAGTGTTATACTGCTGTCTCCCGCTCCGCTAGTAATAAGAAGAAAGAAATATATTAGAGAACTATATCAGAATAATAATTATAAGTAAATTCTATTTTATGGTATTTTATTCTATTTAATTGTTTATCTATTCAGTTAGGAATGAGTATGTATAGATATGCTTGTTTGTCTGTGGAGCTGATTATGACTCCGCCTGCACACACGTCTATTAATGAGCCAAACAGGTGCTTTCCAGGTGCCTGTAATAATGACCATCCCAGGAGTCCTTTAAATGTGAGGAACCAGTAGGATGGGATCTTGATAACCCTCTGAGGAAACGACCAGACTGTGCCGGTCGAGAAACGCGTCAGGGCTGTTTCAGGATCCGACTACTTTTCATTTGACCACCTTAACTTCTTACGGCCTTTCACCCGTTCCAGCTCTACTCCACTGTCGGGTTAAATCTGCCCGAGCAAAGCCACCTGCACTGGTCCCTTTTGCAATACGGGGACCGTGGCTGCCAGCTCATCGCCTCGGATCAGCGGTATCTTGGATAATTACAGCACTGCCAGATGATCCGTAGAAGCGGCGAGCGATCACTGGTCTGATACGCTGCAGTAAGGAGAGAGCATCGGACTCAGCCGCCGGAGCTAGCGGCACCCGAGCACCTGTCAGTGTTACACCTATACACTGAGGAAGTGGTAAGCGATATCACCACAATATGCTGCTACATTAAACAGAGCAGAACTGGTGCGGTGTTGACTTGGGGTAATAGAGGTCTAATCTATAATCAACAGTGCACTTGTTTTATATTCATCTGACTTTAACCTGAACAAAGCAATTTCAAATATCAGTTTGCTTTATGGATAATATCCAGACTTTCAGCATCTAAATATCAGCTGCCAACTTTCAGGACATATTAATCCATACATCATCATCATATCAGGTTACCAGTGCACTAAATTGTGTGGAATTATATGAAGTTTTAGTGCGGATTTTATTGATTTTTATTGGCTTTAATCTAGTATTAATTATGTATACCATAATATGTGATCACTGTGTATATTAAAATTGTGATATTTCAGCGAAGTCTGCCTGCGCTCTCTTGTTTAGATTCAGTTTTATATATGCTGGTATTGAATAATACATTTCTAGTGCGCCACAAAAAAGACAACTCTTATTTCTTCTCCTCTTTATATGTTCATGCGTTACACAGGTTCTGTGGCTGATTAAACCAGGTGAAATGCAGACTTGAGGTCAGCCAGCCACGGAAACTGTATAATTTGTGAGTTTCCTGGTTTAATGGGATAGTATAGTTTGTATAGCTATCTCTCTCTCTCTCTCTCTCTCTCTCTCTCTCTCTCTCTCTCTCCTTCTCTCTCTATATATATATATAGATATATAGATATATATATAGATATATATAGATATATATACACACACACACACACACACACACACACACATACACAACGGTCTCTTAGATAAAGAGATTTATTTCCTTATAAAAATATAAGTGGTGATTTAGTCTAGAAATTCCTGTCACTTATGTTTTCCCTTTACCTATATATTGAGGCTCTCTGTACAACATTGCCTTATACTTCATTTTCTACACTAGTCTCATTTTTTTTAAACTAGAAACTCATGTATATCCAGTTGTAATTGATGTAGAAAATGAATATGTAAGATAGCTGTAACTCTGTAGCTTTGCTGCTGGTTACTGTGACATCACACCTAGCCTGTGACATTACTAGCCCGTGACATCACAATGCTTCTTCCTGTAACATTCTGTCTACAGCTGCTGACGTTTCCAGTTTCCATGCAGGAAGACAGGTAGGAGGAGGTGAGTCCTACATAGCAGGGTATGATGGAGAGGGGTAAGGAAGACAGAGTGCAGTATAGTCAGCTGAAAGGCAAGACAAGATAGACAGAACAGGGAATACAGGTACAAGGACACATAAAAAGGAGAAGGAACAACATATTTAGGAATAAAAATGTAGCGTTACAGGAATAAAGAGGGCAGTATGGAGGATAAGTACACATACAGGGGATGCAGATAACCTGGGTCTCTATGAGGCAGGATCATGGCTTTGGGATGAAAAAGTTAATAAAATAGATAAATGGGATATTGATAACTTTGAAAGTATCTTGTTTGGTTTAAGGAAAATTGGGAAACTGGTTGACTCATGGACATTTTATTGTACTTAGACTAGTACTGTGCTTAATAATAGTCTTTTGTGTTTTTTAGATCATTTGGCAAAGAGATTTGCAGAGTGTCGGGTGACCGGCAAAGAGATCTGCAAAGTGTCATTTGAAGACGACGGGAGTGGTCGCAGAGGTAGCAACGACTGGAGTATAACATGAAGGAGGTAAGTTACCATACTCTCTCTGCACATGTTACATCTGCCCCACCTGCAGTGCACATGGTTTTGTCCATTAGAGAACAAATTTGCTGCTGCAATCAGGTCTGAATTAGGCCCAGTTTATGATACTAACATGGTCCTAGCACTAGGGAAGACCTGGAGCAGATAACTTGGATCTCTATGAGAAAGGATCTTGGGTTTTGGATAAAAAGTCAATAAAATAGATAAATTGCAAATGAATAAAAATGAAAGTAGTAACAAAATGTAGTACAGGTTGAGTATCCCTTATCCAAAATGCTTGGGACCAGAAGTATTTTGGATATCGGATTTTTCCGTATTTTGGAATAATTGCATACCATAATGAGATATCATGGTGATGGGACCTAAGCCTAAGCACAGAATGCATTTATGTTTCATAAACACCTTATACACACAGCCTGAAGGTAATTTTAGCCAATATTTTTAATAACTTTGTGCATTAAACAAAGTGTGTGTACATTCACACAATTCATTTATGTTTCATGTACATCTTATACACACAGCCTGAAGGTCATTTAATACAATATTTTTAATAACTTTTTGTAGTAAATAAAGTTTGTGTACATTAAGCCATCAAAAAACAAAGGTTTCACTATCTCACTCTCGCTCAAAAAATTCTGTATTTCGGAATATTCCGTATTTCGGAATATTTGGATATGGGATACTCAACCTGTAGTATAATTATATACATAGTATGTCTGACCAGGAAATTCTGGTTATTTAGATCATCATTTGGCAAAGTTCTGGCAAAGAGATTTGCAGAGTGTCGGGTGACCGGCAAAGAGATCTGCAAAGTGTCAGTTGAAGAAGACGGGAGGGGTCGCAGAGGAATTAATGACTGGAGAATAGCATGCAGGAGGTAAGTTACCATACTTGCTGCTGGAGAGCCCCCTGTGTCTAGGAGACTTGCTCAGCCTACGACTGCTCAGACTCACAATGCAATTGTGAATTGCAAGATTGCAGCAGCGATCGCTTCAACAACCACAACTGAATCAGGCCCATAATTACACCATTATATTTTACTATTTTATCACATTTAACAACTAAGGGGTCACTTTAATTAGGTGTGAGCTTCTCTTACAGCCGCACTTTCCGGTAGCCCCATAGGCTGAATCTGGCCACGAAGGGTGTGAGTTTGGATGCTGTTGAAACGTTGCAGCAATGGTAACTCGTACCTAATTGGATTGACCCCTACAGGGTCGGACTGGCCCACAGGGGAACAGGGGACACCACCGGTGGGCCCCACTGCCTGTGGGCCCCACTCCTCCTCTAGGGATCAGGTTTCAGACTCTATTCTAGTTCACTTGAATTATGCATTATACTTATGTTACATTATACTTCACAAGAATATGGTTTATTATATAGTTACCAAGAGGAACAGAATATGTACTCTGTAATGGTTAGCCAAACCTCTGTGGTGGCTGGCCACACCCTTAAGCATGGGCCCCTACAACAGCATCCCTCCGATGGGCCTTTCATGCCCCAGTCCGATACTGGACCCCTAATGTTAGCAATTTATAGCTTTTATTATTTACTTGTCAAATTTCTTTTCTGAAGGTACCCACTAATTACTATAAGAAAGAACTTATTCCCCCCAATGTGTGTATTGTATAAAAACAATTGGCCCTTTGGGATAATTGTCCTTATTTTAGGTATTTTCCGTGTCCTCAGTAGTTAGAGTAACATATTTATATAGAGAGCTTTTTCTCTCTACACAACCACACCACAGTTTGCAGTTTGTCTCTCTGCTTGTTCATCCACTAACAATGATTTTTCATCTCTTCCTCTTCGTCTACACGCAGTGGGTGATCCCTGAATAGCTGCCCTGGGAGGAGAGCTGCGGACACATGCTCCAAATGTTGGGACATAGGCATTACCTATTAGGAGATGCGGTAAAGATGCCGGCTGTCGGGTTTACGGCAGTCAGAATACTGAGACTGGGATCCCGACACTCTTCAGAATCCCGACGTTGGAACTCCAAATGGGCAAGGATACCGACGCCCGTATCCCCACGATCATAGGTTTAGGACTGGGCAAGGGGGGTTAGGTTTAGGCATCAGGCACGGGGGGGTGGTGGTTAGGCTGCGGGGGAGGAAGGGTTAGGTTTAGCCATCAGGCGGGGGGGGTTAGGTTTAGGCATCAGGTGGGGGGTTAGGGTTAGGCTGCAGGTGGGGGAGGTTAGGGTTAGGCTGCGTGGGAGGGAGGGTTAGGTTTAGGCATCAGGTGGGAGGGCTAGGTTTAGGCATTAGACAGGGGGGTTAAGTTTAGGCTGTGGGTGGGGGGAGCTTAGGGTTAGGCACCCCCGGGGGTGGTTAGGCTGCGGGGAAGGGAGGGTTAGGTTTAGGCAGGGGGATTAGGTTTAGGATCAGGCGGGGGGTTAAGTTTAGGCTGTGGGTGGGGGGAGGTTAGGGTTAGGCTGCGGGTAGGGTGGGTTAGGGTTAGGCACCCCTGGGGGTGGTTAGGCTGCGGGGGAGGGATGGTTAGGTTTTGGCATCGGGCGGGGGGTTAGGTTTAGGCATCAGGCGCTGGGTTAGGTTTAGGCTGCGTGTGGGGGGAGGTTAGCGTTAGGCTGCGGGTAGGGTGGGTTAGGGTTAGGCACCCCCGGGGGTGGTTAGGCTGCGAGGGAGGGAGGGAGGGAGGGAGGGAGGGAGGGTTAGGTTTAAGCAGCAGGGATGGAGGGGGGGTAGTTAGGCTGCAGGGGAGGAAGGGTTAGGTTTAGGCATCAGGTGGGGGGTTAGGTTTAGGCTGTGGGTGGGGAGAGGTTAGGATTAGGCAGCGGGTAAGGTTGGTTAGGCTTAGGCAAACCCGGGGGTGGTTAGGCTGCGGGGAAGGGAGGGTTAGGTTTAGGAATCCGGTGGAGGGTTAGGTTTAGGCTGCGGGTCGGGGGAGGATAGGGTTAGGCTGCAGGTGGGGGTAAGTTAGTGTTAGGCTGTGGGTAGGGTGGGTTAGGCACCCCTGGGAGTGGTTAGGCTGCGGGGAAGGGACGGTTAGGTTTAGGCAGCAGGGACGGAGGTTAGGATTATGCACCTCTACGGGAGGGTTAGGCAGAAAGGGGGGAGGTTAGGGTTAGATTGCGGATAGGCAGGGTTAGGGGGTTGGGGAGAGGGGAGAACACCCCTTACTCACCCCTGTTGGTCTTTTCTGTACTGGGATCCCGGCATCGGTATGACAACCACCGGGATCCCATGCGCTGCGATAGCATACTGACCCCTCTATTAGTACACCTCTTAATGCCCAGAGGGAAGGGCGATCCTGAGGCCATGGTTCCCCAGAGGTTTCCCCCCAAGGGGGTTTTCCTCTCCTGAGTGCTGAAGGATGACTCTTTGTGAGTCCAGAGGTGTAACTTTTATACCATAATGAGTACCAATCTCATGCCCATCCCTGCAATGTATAAGAAGTAAAATAATTGCTAATGCGATCACTTTACTTCTGGGTTTAGACCCCGGCTGCGCTAGTTCACATGTGCAATCGTCAGACTGCGTATGTGAGAGCAGACAGTAATGAAGAGGGATCCCAAGGATCCTTCTCCTGGGAATTATTGCATAATGTAGCCCACAGGCTACAAAAGCCATTTAGAAATGGCATTAGCTGCCGGGCCAAGCTCAGAAATGCTTTGCATTCTGGAGCTTGGTGAGTTTCACAGTTTACCATCTGCCGTAGAAACTTTTGGTGGCTGCTTTTGTGTTCAAAATAGGAGGAACGCAATCAGTGGCGGAACAAGCAAGCGGTGGGCCCAGGTGCGACAAAATGCTTTGGGCCCCCCCCCCCCCCCCCCCCATCCAAGTCCACCCCAGGGGCAGTGCGCGCCGTAGGCGCGCGCAAAAATACATAGTGGTGTGGCTTCGTGGGGAAGGGGTGTGGCCACAAAATAATACCAACACAGTAGTCTCCATTATTCAAATTACGCCGCACAGTAGCACCACTACACCAGGTAGAGACCCTTTTACACCTTACAGCGAACAGATTCCTCTTTTTACACATTACAGCAGACAGCGTGCCCTTTTTACACATAACGGCAGACCGCGTGCCCTTGTTACACATTACGGCAGACAGCGTGCCCTTTTTACACATTACAGCAGACAGCGTGCCCTTGTTACACATAGCGGCAGACAGCGTGCCCTTTTTACACATTACGGCAGACAGCGTGCCCTTGTTACACATTACGGCAGACCGCGTGCCCTTGTTACACATTACGGCAGACAGCGTCCCCATTTTTACACATTACGGCAGGAAGATTCCCCATTTTTACACATAGCAGCAGGCAGATTCCCCATTTTTACACATAGCGTCAGGCAGTCCCCGTTTTACACATAGCGTCAGGCAGTCCCCCTTTTTTACACATTGCGGCAGGCAGATTCCCCTTTTTACACATTGCGTCGGGCAGATTACCCCTTTTTACACATAGCGGCAGGCAGTCCCCCATTTTTACACATTGCGGCAGGCTGATTCCCCCTTTTTACACATTGCGGCAGGCAGTCCCCCCTTTTTACACATTGCGGCAGGCAGTCCCCCCTTTTTACACATTGCGGCAGGCAATCCCCCCTTTTTACACATTGCTGCAGGCAGTCCCCCCTTTTTACACATTGCTGCAGGCAGTCCCCCCTTTTTACACATTGCGGCAGGTATGCCCCCCTTTTTACACATTGCGGCAGGTAGTCCCCCCTTTTTACACAGTGCAGCAGGTAGTCCCCCATTTTTACACAGTGCGGCAGGTAGTCCCCCATTTTTACACATTGCGGCAGGCACAAGAAAGAAGGAAAGAAGGAAAGAAGGAAAGAAAGAAAGAAAGAAAGAAAGAAAGAAAGAAAGAAAGAAAGAAAGAAAGAAGAATTATACTTACCCTCTCCGCTGGCTCAGGCTCCTCGGTGCAGCGTCAGAGACGATTCCCGGGCTGGAGAGAAGGAGGAGGAGGGAGGCTGAGAACGGAGCCGCAGCAGCGCTGTGTTACTGGTGGAGGCGCTGCTGCTGCTGCCCCTCTGCTTCCCTATAGGCTGTTCTCGGAAGACAGCCTATAGGGAAGCAGAGGGGCAGCAGCAGCAGCGCCTCCACCAGTAACAGAGCGCTGCTGCGGCTCCCTTCTCAGCCTCCCTCCTCCTCCTTCCCCCGTCTGTAGTACCGCTGCTCCTCTCCTCTCCTCTCTTCGCCGGGCGGCTGTGCGCTGCGGGCAGCGGTTGCCCGCAGCGCACAGCGGCATGTAATGAGTCAGTTTGACTCATTACATGCTTGGGCCCCTGGACAGAGGCGGGCCCCAGTGCAGTGCACTGCCTGCACTGCCGGTAGTTCCGCCTCTGAACGCAATAGATATCTCAAATATCCATTGCAGTCCCCAATACATACATTCAGGAGCTGGTTAATATTTGTGGGCAGCCCCCAAAACAGACTGTTTTTGGAGATGTCTCGCAAATATTATTTATTAAATATTCCACTTAATAAACTTTTTATATTTTCACATAAACTAAAAAATGTTTTGTGTATTCATTGACTGAGTCTCCCGTCTTTACTGAATGCTAATTTCACAGGGTCTGCAAATTATTACTGATATGACTGTTACTCTACTGTCCTGCTGGTGCTCCTGGCCTGCTGTATAGCAGCCAAACATATATTTTATATACAGCACTCTTGGGGAGATGTATCAAGCCTTGGAGAGAGATAAAGTGCAGATGTCCAAACCACCCAATCATCTTGTCACTTATCTAGTACAGTACATGACAGGGCCATAAACACGTGTGTGCTAAGTGTGCTTTGCCCACAGCGCACTTGTGATGGTGGCACATTGTGCACTGACCCCCCGCTTGGCTCCCCTGCTGTGTTTCATAACTTCCATAGTGGCAGGCAGCACTGGCGAGTCCCCCACTGTGCAGGAGAAGTGTGATTCGCTGCGCGCGCGGGCACACCTGTCTGCGGGTTCAGCTGCTGGGAGGGGCAGCTGGTAGCAGCTCCGTCTGGAGCAGGTGAGCACTGGGGCTGCGCTGGGCAGTGTCTGCTGTGTGTCACACAGCGCGGCTCAGTATCTAGCAGTGCCGCGGCCGCGCTGGCTGTAATGGAGACAGAGCGGGCTGCAGGGATGGGGAAATGCTGTCTCCGTCCACCCACCAAGACCAGCAGCTGCCGCAACCACCGGAGGCCTAATTGCCAGGCACCCGCTGTGATACCTGCTCTGCTAGCGGTGTGCCTGGCCTCGGATGACCCAGCAGCTTTCCTCACCTTCATTTCCCCAGCAGCCCAGCCTCCTCCACTCTGCCCCAGCCTGTGGGACAAGAAAGCATACAGGGTTCCTCCCCTAGCCACATCCTGCAAGTAAAGGTAAGTTACACACACACACACTACACCTTGCTCACACACACTACACCTTGCTCACACACACATACACTACACATTGCTCTCACACACACACAGACACTACACATTGCTCTCACACACACACACTACACTTTACTCACACGCAGGGCCGTAACTACGTGTGTGCTAGGTGTGCCTGGCACACAGCGCAGTTGCCCTGAGGGCGCAATGGCCAGCGGCATGTACTGAGTCAATTGACTCATTCCGTGCCGCCTCTGCTGGGTGCGCCGCACTGGGGAGGAGAGCTGCAGCACCAAAGGCAGCGGAGAAGGAGGACGAGGGAGGGAGACGGGAGCCGCAGCAGCGCTATGTAATTGGTAGAGGCGCCACTGCAGCAGTCCCCTCTCCTTCCATATTGGCTGCCCGGCGCTGCTGTGAATGCTGGGATGCGGTTCCTTCATCCCAGCATACACAGCGGTGGCGGGCAGCCAATACGGAAGGAGAGGGGACTGCTGCAGCGGCGCCTCTACCAATTCCATAGCGCTGCTGCGGCTCCCGTCCCCCTCCCTCCTCCTCCTTCTCCCCTGCCTGCACCGAGGGATCTGCCAGCACGAGGAGCGATGGTGAGTATCTCTCTCTCTCTCTCTTTCTATTTCTCTATCTATTCTGAAAAAGGGGGACACTGTCTGCCGTAATGTGTAAAAAGGGGACGCTGTCTGCCATAATGTGTAAAAAGGGGACGCTGTCTGCCGTAATGTGTAAAAAGGGGGACTGTCTGCTGTAATGTGTAAAAGGGGCTCTACCCGGTGTAGTGGCGCTATTGTGCAGCGTAATTTGAATAATGGAGACTACTGTGCACCGTAGTATGAATTGGTATTATTTTGGGGCCACGCCCCTTCCCGTGAAGCCACACCCCTATATATTTTTTACGCGCCTACGGCGCACACTGCCCCTATCTTTCATGTATGCGATTTCCCTTGAACTCCCCCAGAGCCCAGATAGCACAGATAGGACAGATTTTGACTATCTGTGCTTGAGATTTTGTCTATGTACGATTTTGACTAAGTGCCAATTTTGACTATACTTTATACTAGATAGTACACTAGATAGTCAAGATTGACTTGCCTGCACAGTCTATCTAGCCTTACGATACCGACCCCACGGGAGCGCGCATCGGGATCGAATCTGTATCGCAAGCTGCCTAGCACCATGAGATATGCACTAACTTTTCAAAAGATTTTGACTATATAGTCAAAATCTTACAGATTTATCTCACCATGTGTACACACCCTTACACTCTGGGAACAAACACTGTGAGGGTAACACACCACTAGCACCCATAGAAGTGGGCAAGCAGCACACACTATATCAACATACCCTCCAACTGTACCTTTTTGGCAGGTACAGTACCTTTTTTTATGATCTGTACCAATTTTTGACTCTCTAAACTTCCATTGAAAGTATAGGAAAAGGGGTATCCCTTACCCGTGACCACGCCCCCTTTTCAAATTTGTACCAATCTTTATGTGTAAAATGTTGGATGGTATGTATCAGGACATGCATGATATCTCAGTGATGACAGGGCTGCATGTGACAGGGCCAGTGACATGATGTGAGGTGGGGAATGGAGGCAGCAGGAAGCTACAGACTGAGAGTTGTATAGTGGGAAGAGCAGGGTCCCTTGGGGGACCAAAAAGGGGTGCGGCCACTACACAAAGTACATCAGGGAAGCAAGATATGCCTATATACCCTCCAACTGTATCTTTTTGGCAGGTACAGTACCTTTTTTTATGGTCTGTACCGATTTTTGGCTCTCCAAACTTCCATTGAAAGTATAGGAAAAGGGGCGTGACCACGCCCCCTTTACACGTGACCAGGCCCCTTTTCCTACTTTGAACCGATTTTTATGTGTAAAATGTTGGAGGATATGTACTAGATCTCCAATCAACGTAAATTAACAAACTATCAATCTAATTTACCATCCTCATCCCGTACCAAAGCATGGGTATTCAGCTATCTACAATGTTATTTATACTGTGTGTTTAATATTTCCATTTATTTTTGTAAACAGACATTCTTAAAATCTGGGGCAACGCCGGGTACGCCAGCTAGTATATATCATCTGTCACAGTAGCAATATTCTGAGTATATTGGAAGTCTCGCAACAGAACATTTATAGATTGAGTTTAAGATCATACATGTTAACAACATTCAACAATATGCTCTGTCGGCATGCCCTCTTATGGAATCTATGTAAGTCATTAGCAAAACCAAATGCTCCGTCTACATACAGTACAGCGCAGGCACAAGGTCGTCATGCAATAAGTGATATGCCGGCCAGACTCTTATACCTAAGTTTCCTTTTGAAGCTTGATCCAAATAATGTATCACTAACAATGACATTACTGTGAAGTGAAGGAGAGATGATTAGGATGGTCACCTGTAACACACATGCAATGTTTCTGTGACATGGAAAAACAATGGAAGAAATGTTATGGAGTCACCTTCATTGTTGTCCTAGTTGATAGGATAATCAGAGGAGTAGCTTTGGGTGGAGTATCATGAGATGAAGTGAAAACCAAAAAGTTATGTACCCTCCAGGTTCTGTTCTCAGCAGTCCGGCTGTCGGTACAATGGTGCCACATGGTGCCACAGGGCACAGCCACTCTCACTGTCCACTCAACCTCTTTCCAACACATCTAGCGGGTGTGAACAAGTCGAGTGGATGTCATCACCTATTCCCTGTGAATGTCACCTTGCGGGCCTGCCTTACAGTTTTATATATGAACCGAACTACAAGAAAGAAAGGCGCCTCCTTGAGCCTATGTTGAAAAATGCTGCCTGCCGCTCCCAAAAGATTAGGGTATTAGCAATCCCTAAGCAAGTGGAAAAACAAAATCTAAACAAGAGAGCGCAGGCAGACTCCGCTGAAATATCACAATTTTAATATACACAGTGATCACATATTATGGTATACATAATTAATACTAGATTAAAGCCAATAAAAATCAATAAAATCCGCACTAAAACTTCATATAATTCCACACAATTTAGTGCACTGGTAACCTGATATGATGATGATGTATGGATTAATATGTCCTGAAAGTTGGCAGCTGATATTTAGATGCTGAAAGTCTGGATATTATCCATATAGCAAACTGATATTTGAAATTGCTTTGTTCAGGTTAAAGTCAGATGAATATAAAACAAGTGCACTGTTGATTATAGATTAGACCTCTATTACCCCAAGTCGACACCGCACCAGTTCTGCTCTGTTTAATGTAGCAGCATATTGTGGTGATATCGCTTACCACTTCCTCGGTGTATATGTGTAACACTGACAGGTGCTCGGGTGCCGCTAGCTCCGGCGGCTGAGTCCGATGCTCTCTCCTTACTGCAGCGTATCAGACCAGTGATCGCTCCCCGCTTCTACGGATCATCTAGCGGTGCTGTAATTATCCAAGATGCCGCTGATCCGAGGCGATGAGCTGGCAGCCACGGTCCCCGTATTGCAAAAGGGACCAGTGCAGGTGGCTTTGCTCGGGCAGATTTAACCCGACAGTGGAGTAGAGCTGGAACGGGTGAAAGGCCGTAAGAAGTTAAGGTGGTCAAATGAAAAGTAGTCGGATCCTGAAACAGCCCTGACGCGTTTCTCGACCGGCACAGTCTGGTCGTTTCCTCAGAGGGTTATCATGATCCCATCCTACTGCTTCCTCACATTTAAAGGACACCTGGGATGGTCATTATTACAGGCACCTGGAAAGCACCTGTTTGGCTCATTAATAGACGTGTGTGCAGGCGGAGTCATAATCAGCTCCACAGACAAACAAGCATATCTATACATACTCATTCCTAACTGAATAGATAAACAATTAAATAGAATAAAATACCATAAAATAGAATGTACTTATAATTATTATTCTGATATAGTTCTCTAATATATTTCTTTCTTCTTATTACTAGCGGAGCAGGAGACAGCAGTATAACACTCTTAGTACATTTATTATAACAAATCCATATTCATAAATTAAATTAAACATACATATAATGGATAAGTCAATACAACTGAAACAGTCACTAGTCAAATATATTCTTGTCAATGCGATATGACTGTTCCAGTAATAGATCAGACATATTTATATTTATAATATTGGTAGGACTCTCTAAGCCTTATATCTATAGGGGAGATATTCCCACTCGAATTTATCTGACCATAAAGATATCGCACCTTATAGGGCACAAATAAAGAGGAATCCATATGCACTCCATATAGATAAAATTAGAAAAATTAGAATGCACATAGAAAAAATATACATTCCTATTTGCTACATCTAGACAATTGGATAGGTAAATACAGATAACATTACCTTAATGGCACAGAGATTGATAGGGAAAAAAAAACATAAAAAATTGATACTGAATCGGGGGAATGGACGAACCCACCCCAAGAGGGCAGAGAGATATATTTAAACTCAACCTGCCAAAATGGGATAGGTAAATCGTCCACTCCCCCGACACCCACAGAGGGACAAACAGACAACCAAGTACAGAGTTATAGAGGGCAATTCATGGGGATAACTATACTTTACCCCATAATTGGGGACAAAACCTTCCCCCACCACTCACATTGCCTATCAAAATTAGTGTAGAAGGAGAGGCTAATTAGATAGCATTGAGTTCCACCGTGTCGTTAAGACCGTGTGGACTCAATGTGTGTAATTGAAAAATCAAAAATGCTTCGCGCATACAAAGTTTTCTATATCTATCGCCTCCCCTCATGGTTACTTTTACGTGTTCTACTGCTCTAATGGTCAAACCATTAACAGCACCCTTCTGACACCAAGAAACATGACTGGACAGACTATGGGTTTTAATAGTCTTTGTGATGTTCCTCTTATGTTCCATAAACCTTTCATGGAGGGGGCGAATAGTGCGGCCAACATACTGTATGCCGCACTTGCATTGAATGACATATATCACAAAGTTGGTCCTACAGTTCATAAAACCTTTTATCTCAAACTCTTCTGATCTACTGAAGGATTTGATCTTTGTACACTTATTTTATGCAAAAAGACAGGTTACACATCTGTCCTTGCCACATTTAAAGAATCCATTGGGTTTAGGTGGTAATCTCAAAATATTTTCTCCCATTTCTTTAGATTTTCTTTTAAATAAACTTGGTGCTAGTTTTTGCTTCAATGAATCAGCTTTTCTAAACACCACCAGATTTTTTCCGGTTAATGTTGTCTCTAGAAGTTTATCTGATTTCAGAATGGCAGAATTTGTTGTGATAATTCTTTTAATATCCTTTGCAGCTGTATTGTACTGCGTAATAAACGCTATTTGTCTATCATTAGGTTCTTGTTTCTTAACTACCGGATGGACCAATGTATTCCTAGATTTAAATTGGGTCTCTACGAGGGCTTTATCCAAAATCTGTGCAGGATATCCCTGCCTTCTAAATGCATTATACATACTTTCTACTTGATTCTTAAAGGCCTCCTCAGTGGAACAGTTCCGTCGTAACCGTTGGAACTGTAATTTAGGTATATTTAGTTTCCATGGTTTATAGTGACTGCTAGTAAAGTGTAGATAATTGTTACAATCCACATCTTTGATGTATGTGGAAGTGACTAGTCTACCATCCTGAATAGTGACAGTGATATCAAGAAAATTGATAGATACTTTACTAAAAGTGTTAGTGAATTTTAAACCAATTGTGTTTGAGTTAAGAAGACCAGTGAGATGTGAAAAAGGTGAAACATCCTCATCCCAAATAAAAAACAAGTCATCTATGTATCTGCCATAGAGGACCAGGCCCACACCGAGACCCCCACCCCAGATGAGGCGCTCTTCAAAACACCCCAAAAAGAGGTTGGCAAAGCTCGGTGCGAATCTGGTCCCCATGGCAGTACCCTTGATTTGTGAATAAAACTGTGAATCAAATTAAAAATAATTGTGCTCCAAAATAAACCTCATAGCTGACAAAATAAAAGTGCGAAGAGAAACATTAACCTCTGTGTCATAATATAGATAATGATTAACCGCCAAAAGACCCAAATCATGTGCTATATTAGTGTAGAGGGATTCCACATCGTATGTCAAAAGTATGTAGGAATCCTTCCAAAGTATATCATCCAGTTTTTGAAGGAAATGTGTCGTATCTCTAATGTAAGAAGGCAGGGCCTGAACATATTTTTGTAGGTGATATATGATATATGATGATAATCAAGCAAGCCGATAAGGGTGGCGGCCTGGTGATCCAGAACATTGGTGATTATCTCTTTGAGGCGCATAGACAACTTAATGATAGCACCTTTTATAAGAAAATTTCGAAAGATCCCACAAGCGTCTATCAGGGTGAATTAAAGTCCCTATTAGAAATGGCACTAGATGAGAGGATTATTAACAAAGAAACGTATTTGTTTCTGATGGTTAAATACCCGGTTGTCCCCATATACTACCATCTGCCGAAGGTACACAAGTCTCTAGTATCTCCACCAGGGCGTCCCATTATATCAGGGGTGGGATCCCTGACATCTAATCTATCTGCATATATAGATGCACACCTACAAAAATATGTTCAGGCCCTGCCTTCTTACATTAGAGATACGACACATTTCCTTCAAAAACTGGATGATATACTTTGGAAGGATTCCTACATACTTTTGACATACGATGTGGAATCCCTCTACACTAATATAGCACATGATTTGGGTCTTTTGGTGGTTAATTATTATCTATATTATGACACAGAGGTTAATGTTTCTCTTCGCACTTTTATTTTGTCAGCTATGAGGTTTATTTTGGAGCACAATTATTTTTAATTTGATTCACAGTTTTATTCACAAATCAAGGGTACTGCCATGGGGACCAGATTCGCACCGAGCTTTGCCAACCTCTTTTTGGGGTGTTTTGAAGAGCGCCTCATCTGGGGTGGGGGTCTCGGTGCGGGCCTGGTCCTCTATGGCAGATACATAGATGACTTGTTTTTTATTTGGGATGAGGATGTTTCACCTTTTTCACATCTCACTGGTCTTCTTAACTCAAACACAATTGGTTTAAAATTCACTAACACTTTTAGTAAAGTATCTATCAATTTTCTTGATATCACTGTCACTATTCAGGATGGTAGACTAGTCACTTCCACATACATCAAAGATGTGGATTGTAACAATTATCTACACTTTACTAGCAGTCACTATAAACCATGGAAACTAAATATACCTAAAGGACAGTTCCAACGGTTACGACGGAACTGTTCCACTGAGGAGGCCTTTAAGAATCAAGTAGAAAGTATGTATAATGCATTTAGAAGGCAGGGATATCCTGCACAGATTTTGGATAAAGCCCTCGTAGAGACCCAATTTAAATCTAGGAATACATTGGTCCATCCGGTAGTTAAGAAACAAGAACCTAATGATAGACAAATAGCGTTTATTACGCAGTACAATACAGCTGCAAAGGATATTAAAAGAATTATCACAACAAATTCTGCCATTCTGAAATCAGATAAACTTCTAGAGACAACATTAATCGGAAAAAATCTGGTGGTGTTTAGAAAAGCTGATTCACTGAAGCAAAAACTAGCACCAAGTTTATTTAAAAGAAAATCTAAAGAAATGGGAGAAAATATTTTGAGATTACCACCTAAACCCAATGGATTCTTTAAATGTGGTAAGGACAGATGTGTAACCTGTCTTTTTGCAGAAAATAAGTGTACAAAGATCAAATCCTTCAGTAGATCAGAAGAGTTTGAGATAAAAGGTTTTATGAACTGTAGGACCAACTTTGTGATATATGTCATTCAATGCAAGTGCGGCATACAGTATGTTGGCCGCACTATTCGCCCCCTCCATGAAAGGTTTATGGAACATAAGAGGAACATCACAAAGACTATTAAAACCCATAGTCTGTCCAGTCATGTTTCTTGGTGTCAGAAGGGTGCTGTTAATGGTTTGACCATTAGAGCAGTAGAACACGTAAAAGTAACCATGAGGGGATGCGATAGATATAGAAAACTTTGTATGCGCGAAGCATTTTGGATTTTTCAATTACACACATTGAGTCCACACGATCTTAACGACACGGTGGAACTCAATGCTATCTAATTAGCCTCTCCTTCTACACTAATTTTGATAGGCAATGTGAGTGGTGGGGGAAGGTTTTGTCCCCAATTATGGGGTAAAGTATAGTTATCCCCATGAATTGCCCTCTATAACTCTGTACTTGGTTGTCTGTTTGTCCCTCTGTGGGTGTCGGGGGAGTGGACGATTTACCCACCCCATTTTGGCAGGTTGAGTTTAAATATATCTCTCTGCCCTCTTGTGGTGGGTTCGTCCATTCCCCCGATTCAGTATCAATTTTTTATGTTTTTTTTTTCCCCTATCAATCTCTGTGCCATTAAGGTAATGTTATCTGTATTTACCTATCCAATTGTCTAGCTGTAGCAAATAGGAATGTATATTTTTTTCTATGTGCATTCTAATTTTTCTAGTTTTATCTATATGGAGTGCATATGGATTCCTCTTTATTTGTGCCTTATAAGGTGCGATATCTTTATGGTCAGATAAATTCGAGTGGGAATATCTCCCCTATAGATAATTAGATATAAGGCTTAGAGAGTCCTACCAATATTATAAATATAAATATGTCTGATCTATTACTGGAACAGTCATATCGCATTGACAAGAATATATTTGACTAGTGACTGTTTCAGTTGTATTGACTTATCCATTATATGTATGTTTAATTTAATTTATGAATATGGATTTGTTATAATAAATGTACTAAGAGTGTTATACTGCTGTCTCCCGCTCCGCTAGTAATAAGAAGAAAGAAATATATTAGAGAACTATATCAGAATAATAATTATAAGTACATTCTATTTTATGGTATTTTATTCTATTTAATTGTTTATCTATTCAGTTAGGAATGAGTATGTATAGATATGCTTGTTTGTCTGTGGAGCTGATTATGACTCCGCCTGCACACACGTCTATTAATGAGCCAAACAGGTGCTTTCCAGGTGCCTGTAATAATGACCATCCCAGGAGTCCTTTAAATGTGAGGAACCAGTAGGATGGGATCATGATAACCCTCTGAGGAAACGACCAGACTGTGCCGGTCGAGAAACGCGTCAGGGCTGTTTCAGGATCCGACTACTTTTCATTTGACCACCTTAACTTCTTACGGCCTTTCACCCGTTCCAGCTCTACTCCACTGTCGGGTTAAATCTGCCCGAGCAAAGCCACCTGCACTGGTCCCTTTTGCAATACGGGGACCGTGGCTGCCAGCTCATCGCCTCGGATCAGCGGCATCTTGGATAATTACAGCACCGCCAGATGATCCGTAGAAGCGGCGAGCGATCACTGGTCTGATACGCTGCAGTAAGGAGAGAGCATCGGACTCAGCCGCCGGAGCTAGCGGCACCCGAGCACCTGTCAGTTTTACACATATACACTGAGGAAGTGGTAAGCGATATCACCACAATATGCTGCTACATTAAACAGAGCAGAACTGGTGCGGTGTCGACTTGGGGTAATAGAGGTCTAATCTATAATCAACAGTGCACTTGTTTTATATTCATCTGACTTTAACCTGAACAAAGCAATTTCAAATATCAGTTTGCTTTATGGATAATATCCAGACTTTCAGCATCTAAATATCAGCTGCCAACTTTCAGGACATATTAATCCATACATCATCATCATATCAGGTTACCAGTGCACTAAATTGTGTGGAATTATATGAAGTTTTAGTGCGGATTTTATTGATTTTTATTGGCTTTAATCTAGTATTAATTATGTATACCATAATATGTGATCACTGTGTATATTAAAATTGTGATATTTCAGCGAAGTCTGCCTGCGCTCTCTTGTTTAGATTCAGTTTTATATATGCTGGTATTGAATAATACATTTCTAGTGTGCCACAAAAAAGACAACTCTTATTTCTTCTCCTCTTTATATGCTCATGCGTTACACAGGTTCTGTGGCTGATTAAACCAGGTGAAATGCAGACTTGAGGTCAGCCAGCCACGGAAACTGTATAATTTGTGAGTTTCCTGGTTTAATGGGATAGTATAGTTAGTATAGCTATCTAGAGATGAGCGGGTTCGGTTCCTCTGAATCTGAACCAGCCCGAACTTCAGGTTTTTTACACGGGTCCGAGCAGGCTCGGATCTTCCCGCCTTGCTCGGCTAACCCGAGCGCGCCCGAACGTCATCATCACGCTGTCGGATTCTCGCGAGGCTCGGATTCTATCGCGAGACTCGGATTCTATATAAGGAGCCGCGCGTCGCCGCCATTTTCACATGTGCATTGAGAGTCATAGGGAGAGGACGTGGCTGGCGTCCTCTCCGTTTAGAGAAGAGAGAGACACAGTATTTTGGGGAGCATTATTAGGAGGAGTACTACTATACTGTATACTACTATACTACTTGCTGAAGTGATATTTATAGATTAGATAGTGTGACTGTAAGTGTATTATCTGACTTGTGGGGGAGACACTGACAGTGGGGAGCAGTTAGAGTCTGAGAGCAGGACTCAGGAGTACATATAACGTACAGTGCACACTTTTGCTGCCAGAGTCAGTGCCACACTGCCATTGTTGTGACCACACTGACCACCAGTATAATAATAATATATTTTGTGATTGTCTGCTTAGGCCTCGGAGTACTAGTTGCAAGGTGACCTGAAGTGACCACCAGTTTAATAATCAATCACCACCAGTTTAATATATATATATATATATATAATTGTATATAATATATATATATATATAATATTGTATACCACCTACCCGTGGTTTTTTTTTTTTTCATTCTTCTTTATACATACTACTATAGTAGCTTACTGTAGCAGTCTGCGGTGCTGTGCTGACCTGACAGTGTCCAGCAGGTCCGTCATCAGTCATTACATAATAAATATATATAGTACCTGTCCGGCTGCAGTACTAGTGATATTATATTGATTTCATCTCATTATCAATAATTTATCATCCAGTTGATAAAGCTAAATAATCATGTGTGTCTTCCTTTGTGTTAAATTCTCCTTCCCCACCACTCTCATCCTCCACCCTTTGTGCCTGTCCAGGCACACCTGGGAGATATGTAGCAGGATTTAATGCACTGCATCTCCTTATGGTGATGTTTACGGGGGCCATTAGTGCCAATTCCCATCTTGTAAACCGCGCTGATGAGACGTGCCTGGTTTGGGCAGAATTTAGCAAGGCTGACACTGCATGTGGTGTATGAATTGTGAGGTTGTGACCTAGCACTACATCTTCGCTTTTCGTTACTAGCAATGCTATCGCAGCAACGCTTCGCAAGCATGTGGGGAGGGATCGCGCTACCGTATCTAGCTGAGCGCTGTAGTATGCTACTGGCCTGCTGGCATCACCGTGCTTTTGGGTTAAGACGCCTGCCGCGCAACCAGCACTTTCTGTTCCGTACAGCTCAAAGGGTTTCCCATAGTCTGGCATACCTAATGCTGGTGCCTGCGTTAGGCACTGTTTAAGTCTCTCAAATGCCATCTCGGACTCGTCTGTATGCGAAATCCGATCAGGTTTGTTTGAGGAGACCATCTCCTGCAAAGGTAACGCCAGAATGGAAAATCCTGGGATCCAGTTACGGCAATACCCACACATTCCTAAAAATGTTCTGATCTGTTGCTGGGTTTGTAGCAGAGTCATGTCTCTAATTGCTTGAATTCTATCAGCGGTCAGGTGTCTCAGTCCTTGTGTTAGACAGTGTCCCAAATATTTTACCTTAGTTTGGCATAATTGCAACTTGTCTTTGGAAACCTTGTGTCCTGTGTCTGAAAGATGAAACAGGAGCTGTTTCGTATCCTTCAGGGATGCTTCCAATGAATCAGAACACAGTAGTAGATCATCCACGTACTGTATTAATACTGATCCACTCTCTGGTTGGAAAGACTGTAGACAATCATGCAAAGCCTGGGAAAATATACTTGGACTGTCTATGAAACCTTGTGATAATCGAGTCCATGTGTATTGGACTCCTCTGTATGTAAATGCAAACAAATATTGACTGTCAGGGTGCAGAGGTACCGAAAAGAAAGCGGAGCAGAGGTCAATAACAGTGAAAAATTTCGCAGTGGGAGGGATTTGCATAAGGATGACAGCTGGATTTGGCACTACGGGGAACTGACTCTCAACTATTTTGTTAATCCCCCTTAGATCCTGCACTAGCCGGTAACCCCTCCCCCCACTCTTTTTAACAGGGAAGATGGGACTATTGGCAGTGCTGGACGTTCTTACCAGAATGCCCTGTTGTAGCAAGCGCTCTATTACGGGATACACTCCTAACTCCACCTCTGGCTTCAGAGGGTACTGTGGGATTTTTGGAGCTATCCTACCATCTTTTACTTGTACAACTACTGGAGCTACGTTTGCCATTAATCCAGTGTCCTGTCCATCTTTAGTCCAAAGTGACTCTGGTATCTGGGATGTCATTTCCTCTACTTGGGATGGAGTCCTATTTGTCATAATGGTATGTGACATTAATTTTGACGGGGAGTCTAACATGTCTCGCACTTCCTGAGCGTGATTCTCAGGTATGTCCAAGAATACACCTTCAGGAGTACAATAAATGACGCACCCCATTTTGCACAATAAGTCTCTTCCCAGGAGATTAGTCGGTGCCGATGCAGCCAGCAAAAAGGAATGCTTGGTATGTAACGGCCCTACTGTAATCTCGGCTGGTTTGCTAACAGGGTAGTGCTGGACTACTCCCGTTACCCCTATGGCTGGAATTGTCTTACCAGTGGTTCTCATGCCCACTGTCGAATTTATCACTGATTTGGCCGCCCCTGTATCTACAAGAAAGTTTAATGATTTACCAGCTACATTGATTGCAATTTCTGGTTCACTCCCAAGACTTGCAATCAATTTTACTGGCTGCAGATTACAGGTATGGCCACACCCCTATTGGGTATGGTGACCTCCCTGAATCCCGCTGGCAGCAACTGCTTGTGAAGGGGTTAAATGGGAACTACCAGTGGCTTGCCAGTCTCTGTTCGGGGGGTATCTTTTTGTTTCCCCTGTATGTGGCTCATAACTCCGTCTCTGCGGACCTTGCTCCCAATGTCGTGTGTCGTGTCGTTGTCTAGGGGGTTGATATGAGTTTTGTGAATTTTTCACTCTGCCATGTGTCCCTGTCTATGACATTAAAAACAAGTTACCACATTTGACTTACCCACAGGGTTTGGTGATTTATACGAAGGCTGCCTGGTGGTCAGGGCCTGTATACTTACGGCCATTAACTTATCACCTTGTGACTCCCTGTGTCGGGTGATATTCCGGTCGTGATCAATAGCAGCCTCTCTCAAAGTAGCCACCGACAGACCTCGCCAACATGGTTGCGTGGTCTGTACTCTTGTCTTTAATGTCTCTTTTAACCCATCCATTAGTACAGATACTGCTACTTCTCGATGGTTTATGTTTGTTTTAATGTCCTCTATACCTGTGTACTTTGCCATTTCTAGTAATGCCCTGTGAAAATATTCTGCAGCAGTTTCTGACTCTTTCTGTCTAATGGAGAAAATCTTGTTCCACTTAACTACTGCTGGGAAATACTCCTTTAACTGTAAACTTATTCTTTTTACGTTATCTTTGTTGTACACATCTGTAAGAGGTACATCCTGATCTAATCCACAGTCAGCCAAAAATTGAGCTGCGTCGACATTTGAGGGTAAACATGCCCTCAGCAATACCTGCCAGTCTTTGTTATTGGGCTTCAAAGTGTTCCCTAGGTCTCTGATGTATTTCTGGCTGGCAACTAAGTCTTTCCTAGGGTCAGGGAACTCAGACACTATGGTTCTTAATTCCATTCGGGAAAATGGGCTGTACATGGCAATGTTCCTAACAGGTGTGATTCCTGTCGTGTCAGTTTTCCCATTTGGCACTGCTATTACCCTAACAGGATTAAGTTTACTAACATCACTCTGTGTAGGCTCTACAGCCTGTGGTGAAATGGTTTCAGCATAGTGTATGGTGCCGTACTTACCTGTAGATACGACCTCACCTATCCCTCCGCTAGGGGCTTTTGTTACTAATCTCGTGGGTGGAGCCGTGCCTACTGTTGTCTCTGCTATGGTGGCTGCTAGAGAGAGCGCCGATATTGTTGCCAATTCGTCCTCTTGATCACACTCCTGGGGAAAGTTCAAAACAGGGTACAACTTGCACGGGTTAATACTTGCATTAGTTAACATATTAACATTTACACAGTTGCTAAGTGTTTGTTTGTTTGTTACACCCTAATGCGTCATTCTCCGCAACCAATTTATCTCCTGATATGTATGGTGGCGGCGGGGCTGTCGCTATCAATTTCTTGATAGGATTAGATCCCGCCGCCAGAGCCAATCCTCTCTGTATTTCACCCTCCTGTTGCCATAACTGCAAATAATCATAATGTTGGATTCGTCTCTTTGTTGATTTAATGAGACATATCCTCCTCCTTAAATTTTGCAACACTTCTGATCTAAAGCTACCTACTCTTGGGAATTTCTCCCCTTCATGCACTGTCATTCTCTCCCATTCATCACATAAAACCTCTGTATGTGAACCATATTTTTCACACATTACGTACCTTGCCGACCCGACTGGTCGGTTTACTGAATCAACCCGAACCGAGGTTGATCGCCCCCTTCCTGAACAATTGGCCCCCATAACTTGCAGGCGTTGCTTTCACCACCTCTGACCTTATTTCAGGGTCTTCAGCGAACCCTTACAAAAACCAAAATGTTCACGATAGGCTGACGGTGGCGGTTTACCGAGTACCCCACTCACTCGCCCACGCCGACCAATACGACCCACACACTGCCTTAGTGCTGGCGTACTCGACCCAGGGCCCCTATGAACCTCTATTTACTGGAACATGCGAGGGATATCCGCAGAACACTTACTCTTTCCAGTAACTATTGGTTGTTGGACAATTCCTGAGTGACCAGCGAACTTCCCTTCAGAAAATAAAAAATTACACAAATTACATCAGAGTGTACAAATAGTTTTACGACCGGGATCGTACACAAATGGTACTGGTCAGATTAACTAATGTACACAATTACGTGCGGTACAATCGTTCAGCACATAAGCAACTAATCTTATGTACTGAGCGACCAGTGGAATCGAAAATTTCGGCTGCGAATTCCTTCAGCCAGAGCTTTATTGGCCTATATGGGTTTTGCACCAACCCCCTGGGTTGTGCCCTTTTCTCTTTTATGGCAGACTTCTTAGTCTGCTGTACTTGGACCTCCCGGTCTGTAGTATGACCTCCTGGTCTACTATTCTCTACTGCTCAAATTTTATGTTTAACCAGAGATGCCTCCCTAGCCACCATGCACGTCACTTACATGTATGTACCTCTGCGAGAACTCGACTTCTTGTGGTTCAACCTGTAAAATTGTATAAACTTATATATACAAAACACTCACTCACCACACGTACACTTTTGCTTCTATTTCTATTTCTGCGCAGAAATTTTCTTTAGACCAGATGTGTTGTGAATTTGGAGAAGGATCTGTTAATCTAAATTTCGGACACTAAAAATAGATTTTGCGCTATTTATCGCCTGATGCGCTACTTATCGCCTGTTGCGCTACTTATCGCCTGTTGCGCTATTTATCGCCTGTTGTGTGACTTGAGTTACGTGGGCGTACCCAGACGCTCCGTTTCGTAATTTACGCTGCGTGCGTCGGCCTTGGCGTACGCGAGTCTCAGCCCTTTGTTAGAGACACGTGTACACAAAACCAATGTCCACCGCAACACAACTAACACTTTTATCAATGTAGATGATCCTCGATCGTCTACCGCGCAACACACCAATCTCTCCTTTTACCTTAGGTAGAGTTGCATGTGGGTTTTACACTTTAACTATGAAATAGCGAAAAATCTCTCTTAGCACGTTTTATCAATTATAAAATGGCAAACAGGAGAGTGATATATGAAAATACACGAATGAAAAAGAAATGCAGATATGTGCGTGTGTACGCAAGACAGAAATAAACAGTTTTAAAAGACGCTAGCGTGTTGTTCTTACCTCCGGTTCCGGATTCCTTCAGCACCCTTTACTAAGCGAAGCAGACGCTTATCCAAACAGCACTACGAGGAATATGACCTCCCGCCCTTTGCTGCTGGATAATGTCTGCTGAAATTACCTAGTGCAGATGTGTGAAGGACAGGACGAGCCGCCAATTGATAAAGCTAAATATTTATCTTATATAAAACCCTTTATGAGGTCTAAGAACACTGTACGCTATTTACGTATGGAGTACCGTAAGGGTACGCTCGTTGCGTAACGATCGCTTAGCCGTGGTCGAGACGCTCAAGCGTCACGTTCGCTCACGGCCGAGAGATCACAGGCAGGCACGCTATTGGCTGCCGACTAACGTAATGATTCGCTATAGCGTAGCGGACGCTCGGGACCACGAGGAGATCACCAGCGGCGCTGACGCTCACAATGTTAAACCTTTAAATCTAAACCATAAACAATGTAATATGCTGTAAAACCTTAGTGTAGAGATAGGGTGTAGATGCAACACAGTGTAACCTTATTAACTTAAAAGCTGTTTGAGCGTCACCGACGCTCCGTGAATACTTAACACTATAAGAAATACACAGATACCGTGCTTAGGGTCCAACGCCTAATATATATATTATGAATGTTATACTTGCAAAAGAATTAATACAATACAAGTCATACACTACAATATAACATAGACTACCTAACCAGATAACAACACAGGAAATACAATACAATACTATTACGTTTAAGAGAGTACGAGAGAAAGAAGAGAAGAGAGAGAGAGAGAGATATGGCCCATAACAACAAGAAAGACAATATGATTGCGGAGAAAACTTACGCACAAGGGGAACGATCGCATGCGCCTCTGGACATCCAGCTCCCGATTTTCAGCAATGAGAACCGTTGAAGAGTGAGCTGGATGTGATCGGCTTGTCTATTTATGCCCCACACACAATACAATTCAATGGTCCCTACAATCTCATTGTTCATTGGACACAGGAATTCCTCCTCGCATTATAACAAAAGGTCATAGGTTGATTCATACAGGTGGGCTGTGACGATTTCCAACTGCTCAGGTGGGTGGGCAACTAGGTTTCCCGCCGCATGGATAAGTAAGTGCAAATAATAGTAAATGGACATAAACTTCTTATGTCCATAACTATTCGCACCAGCGATTAATCCGCTTCAAACCAACACCGGAATATTGCTAATTAAATACTCTTCCGATGGATACTAAACACCACTGTATTACTCCTGTCTGACCCTTCGTATCAAACAAAGAGGGATTTCTCTGTTCATGAACATGCTACATTAACCAAACTTTCAGAATCTATCAAAGGGACCATGATCTACAAAATACATTATATAGTGGAAATATGTAACGATTGAGTCGCACGCTACGAACACATGAACTCTACCGTAAATGCACATACCGCGCGCCCGCGGGTGCCCGCAACAGCGAGTATGCGCACGCACGGGAGAGCGCACGCATGCGCAGCGCAGACCTGTGTGAGGTGCAAATATGGCAGTGTGCATCGTGATATTTTTCTGACTTTGACACAGTCTAGACTCTATATTAGCAGCAGACACAGTACGTTAGTCCACGGCTGTAGCTACCTCTGTGTCGGCACTCGGCAGTCCATCCATAATTGTATACCACCTACCCGTGGTTTTTTTTTTTTCTTTCTTCTTTGTACATACTACTATAGAGTATAGTAGCTTACTGTAGCAGTTTGCGGTGCTGCTGAGCTGACAGTGTCCAGCAGGTCCGTCATCAGTCATCATTACCTAATAAATATATTATCTACCTGTCCGGCTGCAGTACTAGTGATATTATATATACATACATATATATATTGATTTCATCTCATTATCAATCATCCAGTCTATATTAGCAGCAGACACAGTACGTTAGTCCACGGCTGTAGCTACCTCTGTGTCGGCACTCGGTAGTCCATCCATAATTGTATACCACCTACCCGTGGTTTTTTTTTTTTCTTTCTTCTTTGTACATACTACTATAGAGTATAGTAGCTTACTGTAGCAGTCTGCGGTGCTGCTGAGCTGACAGTGTCCAGCAGGTCCGTCATCAGTCATCATTACCTAATAAATATATTATCTACCTGTCCGGCTGCAGTACTAGTGATATTATATATACATACATATATATATTGATTTCATCTCATTATCAATCATCCAGTCTATATTAGCAGCAGACACAGTACGTTAGTCCACGGCTGTAGCTACCTCTGTGTCGGCACTCGGCAGTCCATCCATAATTGTATACCACCTACCCGTGGTTTTTTTTTTTTCTTTCTTCTTTGTACATACTACTATAGTATAGTAGCTTACTGTAGCAGTCTGCGGTGCTGCTGAGCTGACAGTGTCCAGCAGGTCCGTCATCAGTCATCATTAGCTACCTCATTGCGCCTCTTTTTTTCTTTGCGTCATGTGCTGTTTGGGGAGGGTTTTTTGGAAGGGACATCCTGCGTGACACTGCAGTGACACTCCTAGATGGGCCCGGTGTTTGTGTCGGCCACTAGGGTCGCTTATCTTACTCACACAGCTACCTCATTGCGCCTCTTTTTTTCTTTGCGTCATGTGCTGTTTGGGGAGGGTTTTTTGGAAGGGACATCCTGCGTGACACTGCAGTGACACTCCTAGATGGGCCCGGTGTTTGTGTCGGCCACTAGGGTCGCTTATCTTACTCACACAGCTACCTCATTGCGCCTCTTTTTTTCTTTGCGTCATGTGCTGTTTGGGGAGGGTTTTTTGGAAGGGACATCCTGCGTGACACTGCAGTGACACTCCTAGATGGGCCCGGTGTTTGTGTCGGCCACTAGGGTCGCTTATCTTACTCACACAGCTACCTCATTGCGCCTCTTTTTTTCTTTGCGTCATGTGCTGTTTGGGGAGGGTTTTTTGGAAGGGACATCCTGCGTGACACTGCAGTGACACTCCTAGATGGGCCCGGTGTTTGTGTCGGCCACTAGGGTCGCTTATCTTACTCACACAGCTACCTCATTGCGCCTCTTTTTTTCTTTGCGTCATGTGCTGTTTGGGGAGGGTTTTTTGGAAGGGACATCCTGCGTGACACTGCAGTGACACTCCTAGATGGGCCCGGTGTTTGTGTCGGCCACTAGGGTCGCTTATCTTACTCACACAGCTACCTCATTGCGCCTCTTTTTTTCTTTGCGTCATGTGCTGTTTGGGGAGGGTTTTTTGGAAGGGACATCCTGCGTGACACTGCAGTGACACTCCTAGATGGGCCCGGTGTTTGTGTCGGCCACTAGGGTCGCTTATCTTACTCACACAGCTAACTCATTGCGCCTCTTTTTTTCTTTGCGTCATGTGCTGTTTGGGGAGGGTTTTTTGGAAGGGACATCCTGCGTGACACTGCAGTGACACTCCTAGATGGGCCCGGTGTTTGTGTCGGCCACTAGGGTCGCTTATCTTACTCACACAGCTACCTCATTGCGCCTCTTTTTTTCTTTGCGTCATGTGCTGTTTGGGGAGGGTTTTTTGGAAGGGACATCCTGCGTGACACTGCAGTGACACTCCTAGATGGGCCCGGTGTTTGTGTCGGCCACTAGGGTCGCTTATCTTACTCACACAGCTACCTCATTGCGCCTCTTTTTTTCTTTGCGTCATGTGCTGTTTGGGGAGGGTTTTTTGGAAGGGACATCCTGCGTGACACTGCAGTGACACTCCTAGATGGGCCCGGTGTTTGTGTCGGCCACTAGGGTCGCTTATCTTACTCACACAGCTACCTCATTGCGCCTCTTTTTTTCTTTGCGTCATGTGCTGTTTGGGGAGGGTTTTTTGGAAGGGACATCCTGCGTGACACTGCAGTGACACTCCTAGATGGGCCCGGTGTTTGTGTCGGCCACTAGGGTCGCTTAGCTTAGTCATCCAGCGACCTATGTGCAAATTTTAGGACTAAAAATAATATTGTGAGGTGTGAGGTATTCAGAATAGACTGAAAATGAGTGTAAATTATGGTTTTTGAGGTTAATAATACTTTGGGATTAAAATGACCCCCAAATTCTATGATTTAAGCTGTTTTTTAGTGTTTTTTGAAAAAAACACCCGAATCCAAAACACACCCGAATCCGACAAAAAAAATTAGGTGAGGTTTTGCCAAAACGCGGTCGAACCCAAAACACGGCCGCGGAACCGAACCCAAAACCAAAACACAAAACCCGAAAAATTTCCGGCGCTCATCTCTAATGCTATCTCTCTCTCTCTCCTTCTCTCTCTCTCTCTCCTTCTCTCTCTCTCTCTCTCTCTATATATATATATATATATATATATATAGATATAGATATATATACACACACACACACACAACGGTCTCTTAGATAAAGAGGTTTATTTCCTTATAAAAATATAAGTGGTGATTTAGGCTAGAAATTCCTGTCACTTATGTTTTCCCTTTACCTATATATTGAGGCTCTCTGTACAACATTGCCTTATACTTCATTTTCTACACTAGTCTCATTTTTTTAAAATTAGAAACTCCTGTATATCCATCCAGTTGTAATTAATGTAGAAAATGAATATGTAAGATAGCTGTAACTCTGTAGCTTTGCTGCTGGTTACTGTGACATCACACCTAGCCTGTGACATTACTAGCCCGTGACATCACAATGCTTCTTCCTGTAACATTCTATCTACAGCTGCTGACGTTTCCAGTTTCCATGCAGGAAGACAGGTAGGAGGAGGTGAGTCCTACATAGCAGGGTATGATGGAGAGGGGTAAGTAAGACAGAGTGCAGTATAGTCAGCTGAAAGGCAAGACAAGATAGACAGAACAGGGAATACAGGTACAAGGGCACATAAAAAGGAGAAGGAACAACATATTTAGGAATAAAAATGTAGCGTTACAGGAATAAAGAGGGCAGTATGGAGGATAAGTACACATACAGGGGATGCAGATAACCTGGGTCTCTATGAGGCAGGATCATGGCTTTGGGATGAAAAAGTTAATAAAATAGATAAATGGGATATTGATAACTTTGAAAGTATCTTGTTTGGTTTAAGGAAAATTGGGAAACTGGTTGACTCATGGACATTTTATTGTACTTAAACTAGTACTGTGCTTAATAATAGTCTTTTGTGTTTTTTAGATCATTTGGCAAAGAGATTTGCAGAGTGTCGGGTGACCGGCAAAGAGATCTGCAAAGTGTCATTTGAAGACGACGGGAGTGGTCGCAGAGGTAGCAACGACTGGAGTATAACATGAAGGAGGTAAGTTACCATACTCTCTCTGCACATGTTACATCTGCCCCACCTGCAGTGCACATGGTTTTGTCCATTAGAGAACAAATTTGCTGCTGCAATCAGGTCTGAATTAGGCCCAGTTTATGATACTAACATGGTCCTAGCACTAGGGAAGACCTGGAGCAGATAACTTGGATCTCTATGAGAAAGGATCTTGGGTTTTGGATAAAAAGTCAATAAAATAGATAAATTGCAAATGAATAAAAATGAAAGTAGTAACAAAATGTAGTACAGGTTGAGTATCCCTTATCCAAAATGCTTGGGACCAGAAGTATTTTGGATATCGGATTTTTCCGTATTTTGGAATAATTGCATACCATAATGAGATATCATGGTGATGGGACCTAAGCCTAAGCACAGAATGCATTTATGTTTCATAAACACCTTATACACACAGCCTGAAGGTCATTTTAGCCAATATTTTTAATAACTTTGTGCATTAAACAAAGTGTGTGTACATTCACACAATTCATTTATGTTTCATGTACATCTTATACACACAGCCTGAAGGTCATTTAATACAATATTTTTAATAACTTTTTGTAGTAAATAAAGTTTGTGTACATTAAGCCATCAAAAAACAAAGGTTTCACTATCTCACTCTCGCTCAAAAAATTCTGTATTTCGGAATATTCCGTATTTCGGAATATTTGGATATGGGATACTCAACCTGTAGTATAATTATACACATAGTATGTCTGACCAGGAAATTCTGGTTATTTAGATCATCATTTGGCAAAGTTCTGGCAAAGAGATTTGCAGAGTGTCGGGTGACCGGCAAAGAGATCTGCAAAGTGTCAGTTGAAGACGACGGGAGGGGTCGCAGAGGAATTAGTGACTGGAGAATAGCATGCAGGAGGTAAGTTACCATACTTGCTGCTGGAGAGCCCCCTGTGTCTAGGAGACTTGCTCAGCCTACGACTGCTCAGACTCACAATGCAATTGTGAATTGCAAGATTGCAGCAGCGATCGCTTCAACAACCACAACTAAATCAGGCCCATAATTACACCATTATATTTTACTATTTTATCACATTTAACAACTAAGGGGTCACTTTAATTAGGTGTGAGCTTCTCTTACAGCCGCACTTTCCGGTAGCCCCATAGGCTGAATCTGGCCACGAAGGGTGTGAGTTTGGATGCTGTTGAAACGTTGCAGCAATGGTAACTCGTACCTAATTGGATTGACCCCTACAGGGTCGGACTGGCCCACAGGGGAACAGGGGACACCACCGGTGGGCCCCACTGCCTGTGGGCCCCCCTCCTCCTCTAGGGATCAGGTTTCAGACTCTATTCTAGTTCACTTGAATTATGCATTATACTTATGTTACATTATACTTCACAAGAATATGGTTTATTATATAGTTACCAAGAGGAACAGAACATGTACTCTGTAATGGTTAGCCAAACCTCTGTGGTGGCTGGCCACACCCTTAAGCATGGGCCCCTACAACAGCATCCCTCCAATGGGCCCTTCATGCCCCAGTCCGATACTGGACCCCTAATGTTAGCAATTTATAGCTTTTATTATTTACTTGTCAAATTTCTTTTCTGAAGGTACCCACTAATTACTATAAGAAAGAACTTATTCCCCCCAATGTGTGTATTGTATAAAAACAATTGGCCCTTTGGGATAATTGTCCTTATTTTAGGTATTTTCCGTGTCCTCAGTAGTTAGAGTAACATATTTAATTTTATATAGAGAGATTTTTCTCTCTACACAACCACACCACAGTTTGCAGTTTGTCTCTCTGCTTGTTCATCCACTAACAATGATTTTTCATCTCTTCCTCTTCGTCTACACGCAGTGGGTGATCCCTGAATAGCTGCCCTGGGAGGAGAGCTGCGGACACATGCTCCAAATATTGGGACATAGGCATTACCTATTAGGAGATGCGGTAAAGATGCCGGCTGTCGGGTTTACGGCAGTCAGAATACTGAGACTGGGATCCCGACACTCTTCAGAATCCCGACGTTGGAACTCCAAATGGGCAAGGATACCGACGCCCGTATCCCCACGATCATAGGTTTAGGACTGGGCAAGGGGGGTTAGGTTTAGGCATCAGGCACGGGGGGGTGGTGGTTAGGCTGCGGGGGAGGAAGGGTTAGGTTTAGCCATTAGGAGGGGGGGTTAGGTTTAGGCATCAGGCGGGGGGTTAGGGTTAGGCTGCAGGTGGGGGAGGTTAGGGTTAGGCTGCATGGGAGGGAGGGTTAGGTTTAGGCATCAGGTGAGAGGGTTAGGTTTAGGCATTAGACAGTGGGGTTAAGTTTAGGCTGTGGGTGGTGAGAGCTTAGGGTTAGGCACCCCCGGGGGTGGTTAGGCTGCGGGGAAGGGAGGGTTAGGTTTAGGCAGGGGGATTAGGTTTAGGATCAGGCGGGGGGTTAAGTTTAGGCTGTGGGTGGGGGGAGGTTAGGGTTAGGCTGCGGGTAGGGTGGGTTAGGGTTAGGCACCCCTGGGGGTGGTTAGGCTGTGGGGGAGGGATGGTTAGGTTTTGGCATCGGGCGGGGGGTTAGGTTTAGGCATCAGGCGCTGGGTTAGGTTTAGGCTGCGTGTGGGGGGAGGTTAGCGTTAGGCTGCGGGTAGGGTGGGTTAGGGTTAGGCACCCCCGGGGGTGGTTAGGCTGCGAGGGAGGGAGGGTTAGGTTTAAGCAGCAGGGATGGAGGGGGGGTAGTTAGGCTGCAGGGGAGGGAGGGTTAGGTTTAGGCATCAGGTGGGGGGTTAGGTTTAGGCTGTGGGTGGGGAGAGGTTAGGATTAGGCAGCGGGTAAGGTTGGTTAGGCTTAGGCAAACCCGGGGGTGGTTAGGCTGCGGGGAAGGGAGGGTTAGGTTTAGGAATCCGGTGGAGGGTTAGGTTTAGGCTGCGGGTGGGGGGAGGATAGGGTTAGGCTGCAGGTGGGGGTAAGTTAGTGTTAGGCTGTGGGTAGGGTGGGTTAGGCACCCCTGGGAGTGGTTAGGCTGCGGGGAAGGGACGGTTAGGTTTAGGCAGCAGGGACGGAGGTTAGGATTATGCACCTCTGCGGGAGGGTTAGGCAGAAAGGGGGGAGGTTAGGGTTAGATTGCGGATAGGCAGGGTTAGGGGGTTGGGGAGAGGGGAGAACACCCCTTACTCACCCCTGTCGGTCTTTTCTGTACTAGAATCCCGGCATCGGTATGACAACCACCGGGATCCCATGCGCTGGGATAGCATACTGACCCCTCTATTAGTACACCTCTTAATGCCCAGAGGGAAGGGCGATCCTGAGGCCATGGTTCCCCAGAGGTTTCCCCCCAAGGGGGTTTTCCTCTCCTGAGTGCTGAAGGATGACTCTTTGTGAGTCCAGAGGTGTAGCTTTTATACCATAATGAGTACCAATCTCATGCCCATCCCTGCAATGTATAAGAAGTAAAATAATTGCTAATGCGATCACTTTACTTCTGGGTTTAGACCCCGGCTGCGCTAGTTCACATGTGCAATCGTCAGACTGCGTATGTGAGAGCAGACAGTAATGAAGAGGGATCCCAAGGATCCTTCTCCTGGGAATTATTGCGTAATGTAGCCCACAGGCTGCAAAAGCCATTTAGAAATGGCATTAGCTGCCGGGCCAAGCTCAGAAATGCTTTGCATTCTGGAGCTTGGTGAGTTTCACAGTTTACCATCTGCCGTAGAAACTTTTGGTGGCTGCGTTTGTGTTCAAAATAGGAGGAACGCAATAGATATCTCAAATATCCATTGCAGTCCCCAATACATACATTCAGGGGCTGGTTAATATTTGTGGGCAGCCCCCAAAACAGACTGTTTTTGGAGATGTCTCGCAAATATTATTTATTAAATATTCCACTTAATAAACTTTTTATATTTTCACATAAACTAAAAAATGTTTTGTGTATTCATTGACAGAGTCTCCCGTCTTTACTGAATGCTAATTTCACAGGGTCTGCAAATTATTACTGATATGACTGTTACTCTACTGGCCTGCTGTATAGCAGCCAGACATATATTTTATATACAGCACTCTTGGGGAGATGTATCAAGCCTTGGAGAGAGATAAAGTGCAGATGTCCAAACCACCCAATCATCTTGTCACTTATCTAGTACAGTACATGACAGGGCCATAAACACGTGTGTGCTAAGTGTGCTTTGCCCACAGCGCACTTGTGATGGTGGCACATTGTGCACTGACCCCCCGCTTGGCTCCCCTGCTGTGTTTCATAACTTCCATAGTGGCAGGCAGCACTGGCGAATCCCCCACTGTGCAGGAGAAGTGTGATTCGCTGCGCGCGCGGGCACACCTGTCTGCGGGTTCAGCTGCTGGAAGGGGCAGCTGGTAGCAGCTCCGTCTGGAGCAGGTGAGCACTGGGGCTGCGCTGGGCAGTGTCTGCTGTGTGTCACACAGCGCGGCTCAGTATCTAGCAGTGCCGCGGCCGCGCTGGCTGTAATGGAGACAGAGCGGGCTGCAGGGATGGGGAAATGCTGTCTCCGTCCACCCACCAAGACCAGCAGCTGCCGCAACCACCGGAGGCCTAATTGCCAGGCACCCGCTGTGATACCTGCTCTGCTAGCGGTGTGCCTGGCCTCGGATGACCCAGCAGCTTTCCTCACCTTCATTTCCCCAGCAGCCCAGCCTCCTCCACTCTGCCCCAGCCTGTGGGACAAGAAAGCATACAGGGTTCCTCCCCTAGCCACATCCGGCAAGTAAAGGTAAGTTACACACACACACACACTACACCTTGCTCACACACACTACACCTTGCTCACACACACACACATACACTACACATTGCTCTCACACACAGACACTACACATTGCTCTCACACACAGACTACACTTTACTCACACGCAGGGCCGTAACTACGTGTGTGCCAGGTGTGCCTGGCACACAGCGCAGTTGCCCTGAGGGCGCAATGGCCAGCGGCATGTACTGAGTCAATTGACTCATTACGTGCCGCCTCTGCTGGGTGCGCCGCACAGGGGAGGAGAGCTGCAGCACCAAAGGCAGCGGAGAAGGAGGACGAGGGAGGGAGACGGGAGCCACAGCAGCGCTATGTAATTGGTAGTAGCGCCGCTGCAGCAGTCCCCTCTCCTTCCATATTGGCTGCCCGGCGCTGCTGTGAATGCTGGGATGCGGTTCCTTCATCCCAGCATACACAGCGGTGGCGGGCAGCCAATACGGAAGGAGAGGGGACTGCTGCAGCGGCGCCTCTACCAATTCCATAGCGCTGCTGCGGCTCCCGTCCCCCTCCCTCCTCCTCCTTCTCCCCTGCCTGCACCGAGGGATCTGCCAGCACGAGGAGCGATGGTAAGTATCTCTCTCTCTCTCTTTCTATTTCTCTATCTAATCTGAAAAAGGGGGACACTGTCTGCCGTTATGTGTAAAAAGGGGACGCTGTCTGCCATAATGTGTAAAAAGGGGACGCTGTCTGCCGTAATGTGTAAAAAGGGGGAATGTCTGCTGTAATGTGTAAAAGGGGCTCTACCCGGTGTAGTGGTGCTATTGTGCAGCGTAATTTGAATAATGGAGACTACTGTGCACCGTAGTATGAATTGGTATTATTTTGGGGCCACGCCCCTTCCCCGTGAAGCCACACCCATATATATTTTTTACGCGCCTACGGCACACACTGCCCCTATCTTGCATATATGCGATTTCCCTTGAACTCCCCCAGAGCCCAGATAGCACAGATAGGACAGATTTTGACTATCTGTGCTTGAGATTTTGTCTATGTACGATTTTGACTAAGTGCCAATTTTGACTATACTTTATACTAGATAGTACACTAGATAGTCAAGATTGACTTGCCTGCACAATCTATCTAGCCTTACGATACCGACCCCACGGGAGCGCGCATCGGGATCGAATCTGTATCGCAAGCTGCCTAGCACCATGAGATATGCACTAACTTTTCAAAAGATTTTGACTATATAGTCAAAATCTTACAGATTTATCTCACCATGTGTACACACCCTTACACTCTGGGAACAAACACTGTGAGGGTAACACACCACTAGCACCCATAGAAGTGGGCAAGCAGCACACACTATATCAACATACCCTCCAACTGTACCTTTTTGGCAGGTACAGTACCTTTTTTTATGATCTGTACCAATTTTTGACTCTCTAAACTTCCATTGAAAGTATAGGAAAAGGGGTATCCCTTACCCGTGACCACGCCCCCTTTTCAAATTTGTACCAATCTTTATGTGTAAAATGTTGGATGGTATGTATCAGGACATGCATGATATCTCAGTGATGACAGGGCTGCATGTGACAGGGCCAGTGACATGATGTGAGGTGGGGAATGGAGGCAGCAGGAAGCTACAGACTGAGAGTTGTATAGTGGGAAGAGCAGGGTCCCTTGGGGGACCAAAAAGGGGTGCGGCCACTACACAAAGTACATCAGGGAAGCAAGATATGCCTATATACCCTCCAACTGTATCTTTTTGGCAGGTACAGTACCTTTTTTTATGGTCTGTACCGATTTTTGGCTCTCCAAACTTCCATTGAAAGTATAGGAAAAGGGGCGTGACCACGCCCCCTTTACACGTGACCAGGCCCCTTTTCCTACTTTGAACCGATTTTTATGTGTAAAATGTTGGAGGATATGTACTAGATCTCCAATCAATGTAAATTAACAAACTATCAATCTAATTTACCATCCTCATCCCGTACCAAAGCATGGGTATTCAGCTATCTACAATGTTATTTATACTGTGTGTTTAATATTTCTATTTATTTTTGTAAACAGACATTCTTAAAATCTGGGGCAACGCCGGGTACTCCAGCTAGTATATATCATCTGTCACAGTAGCAATATTCTGAGTATATTGGAAGTCTCGCAACAGAACATTTATAGATTGAGTTTAAGATCATACATGTTAACATTCAACAATATGCTCTGTCGGCATGCCCTCTTATGAAATCTATGTAAGTCATTAGCAAAACCAAATGCTCCGTCTACATACAGTACAGCGCAGGCACAAGGTCGTCATGCAATAAGTGATATGCCGGCCAGACTCTTATACCTAAGTTTCCTTTTGATGCTTGATCCAAATAATGTATCACTAACAATGACATTACTGTGAAGTGAAGGAGAGATGATTAGGATGGTCACCTGTAACACACATGCAATGTTTCTGTGACATGGAAAAACAATGGAAGAAATGTTATGGAGTCACCTTCATTGTTGTCCTAGTTGATAGGATAATCAGAGGAGTAGCTTTGGGTGGAGTATCATGAGATGAAGTGAAAACCAAAAAATTATGTACCCTCCAGGTTCTGTTCTCAGCAGTCCGGCTGTCGGTACAATGGTGCCACATGGTGCCACAGGGCACAGCCACTCTCACTGTCCACTCAACCTCTTTCCAACACATCTAGCGGGTGTGAACAAGTCGAGTGGATGTCATCACCTATTCCCTGTGAATGTCACCTTGCGGGCCTGCCTTACAGTTTTATATATACTGGTATTGAATAATACATTTCTAGTGCGCCACAAAAAAGACAACTCTTATTTATTCTCCTCTTTATATGCTCATGCGTTACACAGGTTCTGTGGCTGATTAAACCAGGTGAAATGCAGACTTGAGGTCAGCCAGCCACGGAAACTGTATAATTTGTGAGTTTCCTGGTTTAATGGGATAGTATAGCTAGTATAGCACTCTCTCTCTCTCTCTTTCTCTCTCTCTCTCTCTCTATATATAAATATAGATATATAGATATATATATATATATATACACACACACACAACGATCTCTTAGATAAAGAGGTTTATTTCCTTATAAAATTATAAGCGGTGATTTAGTCTAGAAATTCCTGTCACTTATGTTTTCCCTTTACCTATATATTGAGGCTCTCTGTACAACATTGCCTTATACTTCATTTTCTACACTAGTCTCATTTTTTTTAAACTAGAAACTCATGTATATCCAGTTGTAATTGATGTAGAAAATGAATATGTAAGATAGCTGTAACTCTGTAGCTTTGCTGTTGGTTACTGTGACATCACACCTAGCCTGTGACATTACTAGCCCGTGACATCACAATGCTTCTTCCTGTAACATTCTATCTACAGCTGCTGACGTTTCCAGTTTCCATGCAGGAAGACAGGTAGGAGAAGGTGAGTACTACATAGCAGGGTATGATGGAGAGGGGTAAGGAAGACAGAGTGCAGTATAGTCAGCTGAAAGGCAAGACAAGATAGACAGAACAGGGAATACAGGTACAAGGACACAAAAATAGGAGAAGGAACAACATATTTAGGAATAAAAATGTAGCGTTACAGGAATAAAGAGGGCAGTATGGAGGATAAGCACACATACAGGGGATGCAGATAACCTGGGTCTCTATGAGGCAGGATCATGGCTTTGGGATGAAAAAGTTAATAAAATAGAGATAAATGGGATATTGATAACTTTGAAAGTATCTTGTTTGGTTTAAGGAAAATTGGGAAACTGGTTGACTCATGGACATTTTATTGTACTTAAACTAGTACTATGCTTAATAATAGTCTTTTGTGTTTTTTAGATCATTTGGCAAAGAGATTTGCAGAGTGTCGGGTGACCGGCAAAGAGATCTGCAAAGTGTCATTTGAAGACGACGGGAGTGGTCGCAGAGGTAGCAACGACTGGAGTATAACATGAAGGAGGTAAGTTACCATACTCTCTCTGCACATGTTACATCTGCCCCACCTGCAGTGCACAGGGTTTTGTCCATTAGAGAACAAATTTGCTGCTGCAATCAGGTCTGAATTAGGCCCAGTTTATGATACTAACATGGTCCTAGCACTAGGGAAGACCTGGAGCAGATAACTTGGATCTCTATGAGAAAGGATCTTGGGTTTTGGATAAAAAGTCAATAAAATAGATAAATTGCAAATGAATAAAAATGAAAGTAGTAACAAAATGTAGTACAGGTTGAGTATCCCTTATCCAAAATGCTTGGGACCAGAAGTATTTTGGATATCGGATTTTTCCGTATTTTGGAATAATTGCATACCATAATGAGATATCATGGTGATGGGACCTATGTCTAAGCACAGAATACATTTATGTTTCATAAACACCTTATACACACAGCCTGAAGGTCATTTTAGCCAATATTTTTAATAACTTTGTGCATTAAACAAAGTGTGTGTACATTCACACAATTCATTTATGTTTCATGTACATCTTATACACACAGCATGAAGGTCATTTAATACAATATTTTTAATAACTTTTTGTAGTAAATAAAGTTTGTGTACATTAAGCCATCAAAAAACAAAGATTTCACTATCTCACTCTCGCTCAAAAAATTCTGTATTTCGGAATATTCCGTATTTCGGAATATTTGGATATGGGATACTCAACCTGTAGTATAATTATACACATAGTATGTCTGACCAGGAAATTCTGGTTATTTAGATCATCATTTGGCAAAGTTCTGGCAAAGAGATTTGCAGAGTGTCGGGTGACCGGCAAAGAGATCTGCAAAGTGTCAGTTGAAGATGACGGGAGGGGTCGCAGAGGAATTAGTGACTGGAGAATAGCATGCAGGAGGTAAGTTACCATACCTGCTGCTGGAGAGCCCCCTGTGTCTAGGAGACTTGCTCAGCCTACGACTGCTCAGACTCACAATGCAATTGTGAATTGCAAGATTGCAGCAGCGATCGCTTCAACAACCACAACTGAATCAGGCCCATAATTACACCATTATATTTTACTATTTTATCACATTTAACAACTAAGGGGTCACTTTAATTAGGTGTGAGCTTCTCTTACAGCCGCACTTTCCGGTAGCCCCATAGGCTGAATCTGGCCACGAAGGGTGTGAGTTTGGATGCTGTTGAAACGTTGCAGCAATGGTAACTCGTACCTAATTGGATTGACCCCTACAGGGTCGGACTGGCCCACAGGGGAACAGGGGACACCACCGGTGGGCCCCACTGCCTGTGGGCCCCCCTCCTCCTCTAGGGATCAGGTTTCAGACTCTATTCTAGTTCACTTGAATTATGCATTATACTTATGTTACATTATACTTCACAAGAATATGGTTTATTATATAGTTACCAAGAGGAACAGAACATGTACTCTGTAATGGTTAGCCAAACCTCTGTGGTGGCTGGCCACACCCTTAAGCATGGGCCCCTACAACAGCATCCCTCCGATGGGCCCTTTATGCCCCAGTCCGATACTGGACCCCTAATGTTAGCAATTTATAGCTTTTATTATTTACTTGTCAAATTTCTTTTCTGAAGGTACCCACTAATTACTATAAGAAAGAACTTATTCCCCCCAATGTGTGTATTGTATAAAAACAATTGGCCCTTTGGGATAATTGTCCTTATTTTAGGTATTTTCCGTGTCCTCAGTAGTTAGAGTAACATATTTATATAGAGAGATTTTTCTCTCTACACAACCACACCACAGTTTGCAGTTTGTCTCCCTGCTTGTTCATCCACTAACAATGATTTTTCATCTCTTCCTCTTCGTCTACACGCAGTGGGTGATCCCTGAATAGCTGCCCTGGGAGGAGAGCTGCGGACACATGCTCCAAATGTTGGGACATAGGCATTACCTATTAGGAGATGCGGTAAAGATGCCGGCTGTCGGGTTTACGGCAGTCAGAATACTGAGACTGGGATCCCGACACTCTTCAGAATCCCGACGTTGGAACTCCAAATGGGCAAGGATACCGACGCCCGTATCCCCACGATCATAGGTTTAGGACTGGGCAAGGGGGGTTAGGTTTAGGCATCAGGCACGGGGGGGGGGGGGGTTAGGCTGCGGGGGAGGAAGGGTTAGGTTTAGCCATCAGGGGGGGGGGTTAGGTTTAGGCATCAGGCGGGGTTTTGGGGTTAGGCTGCAGGTGGGGGAGGTTAGGGTTAGGCTGAGGATAGGGTGGGTTAGGCACCCCTGGGGGTGGTTAGGCTGCGTGGGAGGGAGGGTTAGGTTTAGGCATCAGGTGGGAGGGTTAGGTTTAGGCATTAGACAGGGGGGTTAAGTTTAGGCTGTGGGTGGGGGGAGCTTAGGGTTAGGCACCCCCGGGGGTGGTTAGGCTGCGGGGAAGGGAGGGTTAGGTTTAGGCAGGGGGATTAGGTTTAGGATCAGGCGGGAGGTTAAGCTTAGGCTGTGGGTGGGGGGAGGTTAGGGTTAGGCTGCGGGTAGGGTGGGTTAGGGTTAGGCACCCTTGGGGGTGGTTAGGCTGCGGGGGAGGGATGGTTAGGTTTTGGCATCGGGCGGGGGGTTAGGTTTAGGCATCAGGCGCTGGGTTAGGTTTAGGCTACGTGTGGGGGGAGGTTAGCGTTAGGCTGCGGGTAGGGTGGGTTAGGGTTAGGCACCCCCGGGGGTGGTTAGGCTGCGAGGGAGGGAGGGTTAGGTTTAAGCAGCAGGAATGAAGGGGGGGGAGTAGTTAGGCTGCAGGGGAGGGAGGGTTAGGTTTAGGCATCAGGTGGGGGGTTAGGTTTAGGCTGTGGGTGGGGAGAGGTTAGGATTAGGCAGCGGGTAAGGTTGGTTAGGCTTAGGCAAACCCGGGGGTGGTTAGGCTGCAGGGAAGGGAGGGTTAGGTTTAGGAATCCGGTGGAGGGTTAGGTTTAGGCTGCGGGTGGGGGGAGGATAGGGTTAGGCTGCAGGTGGGGGTAAGTTAGTGTTAGGCTGTGGGTAGGGTGGGTTAGGCACCCCCGGGAGTGGTTAGGCTGCGGGGAAGGGACGGTTAGGTTTAGGCAGCAGGGACGGAGGTTAGGATTATGCACCTCTGCGGGAGGGTTAGGCAGAAAGGGGGGAAGTTAGGGTTAGATTGCGGATAGGCAGGGTTAGGGGGTTGGGGAGAAGGGAGAACACCCCTTACTCACCCCTGTCGGTCTTTTCTGTACTAGAATCCCGGCATCGGTATGACAACCACCGGGATCCCATGCGCTGGGATAGCATACTGACCCCTCTATTAGTACACCTCTTAATGCCCAGAGGGAAGGGCGATCCTGAGGCCATGGTTCCCCAGAGGTTTCCTCCCAAGGGGGTTTTCCTCTCCTGAGTACTGAAGGATGACTCTTTGTGAGTCCAGAGGTGTAGCTTTTATACCATAATGAGTACCAATCTCATGCCCATCCCTGCAATGTATAAGAAGTAAAATAATTGCTAATGCAATCACTTTACTTCTGGGTTTAGACCCCGGCTGCGCTAGTTCACATGTGCAATCGTCAGACTGCGTATGTGAGAGCAGACAGTAATGAAGAGGGATCCCAAGGATCCTTCTCCTGGGAATTATTGCATAATGTAGCCCACAGGCTACAAAAGCCATTTAGAAATGGCATTAGCTGCCGGGCCAAGCTCAGAAATGCTTTGCATTCTGGAGCTTGGTGAGTTTCACAGTTTACCATCTGCCGTAGAAACTTTTGGTGGCTGCTTTTGTGTTCAAAATAGGAGGAACGCAATAGATATCTCAAATATCCATTGCAGTCCCCAATACATACATTCAGGGGCTGGTTAATATTTGTGGGCAGCCCCCAAAACAGACTGTTTTTGGAGATGTCTCGCAAATATTATTTATTAAATATTCCACTTAATAAACTTTTTATATTTTCACATAAACTAAAAAATGTTTTGTGCATTCATTGACTGAGTCTCCCGTCTTTACTGAATGCTAATTTCACAGGGTCTGCAAATTATTACTGATATGACTGTTACTCTATTGTCCTGCTGGTGCTCCTGGCCTGCTGTATAGCAGCCAGACATATATTTTATATACAGCACTCTTGGGGAGATGTATCAAGCCTTGGAGAGAGATAAAGTGCAGATGTCCAAACAACCCAATCATCTTGTCACTTATCTAGTACAGTACATGACAGGGCCATAACCACATGTGTGCTAAGTGTGCTTTGCCCACAGCGCACTTGTGATGGTGGCACATTGTGCACTGACCCCCCGCTTGGCTCCCCTGCTGTGTTTCATAACTTCCATAGTGGCAGGCAGCACTGGCGAGTCCCCCACTGTGCAGGAGAAGTGTGATTCGCTGCGCGCGCGGGCACACCTGTCTGCGGGTTCAGCTGCTGGGAGGGGCAGGTGAGCACTGGGGCAGTGTCTGCTGTGTATCACACAGCGCGGCTCAGTATCTAGCAGTGCCGCGGCCACGCTGGCTGTAATGGAGACAGAGCGGGCTGCAGGGATGGGGAAATGCTGTCTCCGTCCACCCACCAAGACCAGCAGCTGCCGCAACCACCAGAGGCCTAATTGCCAGGCACCCGCTGTGATACCTGCTCTGCTAGCGGTGTGCCTGGCCTCGGATGACCCAGCAGCTTTCCTCACCTTCATTTCCCCAGCAGCCCAGCCTCCTCCACTCTGCCTCAGCCTGTGGGACAAGAAAGCATACAGGGTTCCTCCCCTAGCCACATCCTGCAAGTAAAGGTAAGTTACACACACTACACCTTGCTCACACACACTACACCTTGCTCACACACACACACACACTACACATTGCTCTCACACACAGACACTACACATTGCTCTCACACACACACACACTACACTTTACTCACACGCAGGGCCGTAACTACGTGTGTGCCAGGTGTGCCTGGCACACAGCGCAGTTGCCCTGAGGGCGCAATGGCCAGCGGCATGTACTGAGTCAATTGACTCATTACGTGCCGCCTCTGCTGGGTGCGCCGCACTGGGGAGGAGAGCTGCAGCACCAAAGGCAGCGGAGAAGGAGGACGAGGGAGGGAGACGGGAGCCGCAGCAGCGCTATGTAATTGGTAGTAGTGCCGCTGCAGCAGTCCACTCTCCTTCCATATTGGCTGCCCGGCGCTGCTGTGAATGCTGGGATGCGGTTCCTTCATCCCAGCATACACAGCGGTGGCGGGCAGCCAATACGGAAGGAGAGGGGACTGCTGCAGCGGCGCCTCTACCAATTCCATAGCGCTGCTGCGGCTCCCATCCCCCTCCCTCCTCCTCCTTCTCCCCTGCCTGCACCGAGGGATCTGCCAGCACGAGGAGCGATGGTAAGTATCTCTCTCTCTCTTTCTATTTCTCTATCTATTCTGAAAAAGGGGGACACTGTCTGCCGTAATGTGTAAAAAGGGGACGCTGTCTGCCATAATGTGTAAAAAGGGGACGCTGTCTGCCGTAATGTGTAAAAAGGGGGACTGTCTGCCGTAATGTGTAAAAAGGGGGACTGTCTGCTGTAATGTGTAAAAGGGGCTCTACCCGGTGTAGTGGCGCTATTGTGCAGCGTAATTTGAATAATGGAGACTACTGTGCACCGTAGTATGAATTGGTATTATTTTGGGGCCACGCCCCTTTCCCATGAAGCCACACCCCTATATATTTTTTACGCGCCTACGGCGCACACTGCCCCTATCTTGCATGTAGGGGGGCGCCAATGCCGTTTCTTGCACACAGCGCTAAAATTCCTAGTTACAGCACTGGTGCATGAAATGATACCTGTATTTAGAAGCTTCATTTGATTTGGGCAAATACTCAACTTTATCTCTCTCCATGACTTGATACATCTCCTGGAAAATATCATGTCTTCCTTTCACTTAATTAACAAGTTAAATTAATTATTTGTCTTGGAAACAGGGTAAGAAATTCACAGTATAAGATAATGTTATAAAGGCTTGTCAATACCTCCTGGTACATTTACATTGATTTATCATTCACATTTCTTCCCTGCCAGACAGGGGCGGATTGTGAACGTAAAGTGGCCCTGGAAATATATGAAAAGTGGCCTCATGTAGGTTGGAGTAAGTCAGCTATAAGCGGGGCCCAACACAAATTGGGTTTAAGCAAATTGTTAGCATTACCCACAGTGGTAGTAAGCAAGGCTAATGCAGCATGGTAGGCAGTCACAGCACCAGCAGTAGGATCCTGTCACAGGAGGTGGAGATCACACCGGTGGGTGAGGCATTGCACTGGTAGGCAGTCACATCACCAGCAGTAGGATTGTGTCACAGAAGGTGGAGATCACACCAGTAGCTGAGGCATTGCACTGGTAGGCAGTCACAGAACCAGCAGGAGGATCCTGTCACAGGAGGTGGAGATCACACCGGTGGGTGAGGCATTGCACTAGTAGGCAGTCACATCACCTGCAAGAGAATCATGTCACAGGAGGTGGAGATCACACCAGTAGGTGAGGCATTACACTGGTAGGCAGTCACAGAACCAGCAGGAGGATCCTGTCACAGGAGGTGGAGATCACACCGGTGGGTGAGGCATTGCACTAGTAGGCAGTCACATCACCTGCAAGAGAATCATGTCACAGGAGGTGGAGATCACACCAGTAGGTGAGGCATTGCAGTACCTATGGTAGCTATACCCCTATATATAACACATGTAACTGTGACAGAGAAGGTGGCCTCTCTCAGCTCTGGGCCCCATAGTAGCTGCCAGGGGCGGATTGGGATCGAACACCAGCCCGGGAAATTTATGGAAGCAGCCCTAATGGGGGTGGAGTTTGTTGAGGGGGAGGGGCCTGTCAAGAGGGCGGGGCCACTCCTCAGAGGTCCTGATTCTGAGATAGACACAGTTGGGGCCTCCTTTGCTTTACATTATGCTAATGTTTACCTGTGACTGTGGCCCTCATTCCAAGTTGATCGCTTGCTAGCTACTTTTAGCAGCCATGCAAACGCATTGTCGCCACCCACGGGGGGAGTGTATTTTTTAGTGACGGAGGTCCCAGAATTGACGTCAGATACCCGCCCTGCAAACGCCTGGACACTCCTGCGTTTTCACTAACACTCCCAGAAAACGGTCAGTTGCCACCCACAAATGCCCTCTTCCTGTCAATCTGCTTGCGATCGGCTGTGCAAATGGATTCGTCGCTAAAAGCATTGCACAACAACGATACTCTTTGTACCCGTACGACGCACATTGCGGCGCATATGCATGCACAGTTTTGCCATATTTTTACCTGATCGCAGCGCTATGAAAATCGGCAGTGAGTGATCAACTCGGATTGACCCCCTTTATGCATATGCTGCTACAATACCCTTTCCTGATGCACATCTGTACGTCTGAATATACAAGGATTGATATGCCCACTGCGGTCATGCCTTTAATCTACTTCTGATTTTATTGATTTTTCATTCTACAAACCCCTTTTTTTAACCTTATATGTTTCAAAGTACAGGGAGGGGGAGCACACACTACATACAGCACAGTACAGGGAGGGAGCACACACTACTTACAGCACAGTACAGGGAGAGAGCACACACTACATACAGCACAGTACAGGGAGGGAGCACACACTACATACAGCACAGTACAGGGCGGGAGCACACACTACATCCAGCACAGTACAGAGAGGGGAGCACACACTACATATAGCACAGTACAGGGAGGGAGCACACACTATATACAGCACAGTACAGGGAGGGGGAGCACACACTACATACAGCACAGTACAGTGAGGAACACACACTACATACAGCACAGTACAGGGAGGAACACACACTACATACAGCACAGTACAGGGAGGGAGCACACACTACATACAGCAAAGTACAGGGAGGGAGCACACACTACATACAGCACAGTACAGGGCGGGAGCACACACTACATCCAGCACAGTACAGAGAGGGGAGCACACACTACATATAGCACAGTACAGGGAGGGAGCACACACTATATACAGCACAGTACAGGGAGGGGGAGCACACACTACATACAGCACAGTACAGTGAGGAACACACACTACATACAGCACAGTACAGGGAGGGGCCGAGCACGCACTACATACAGCACAGTACAGTGAGGAACACACACTACATACAGCACAGTACAGGGAGGGGGAGCACACACTACATACAGCACAGTACAGGGAGGGTGCACACACTACATACAGCACAGTACAGGGAGGGAGCACACACTAAATACAGTACAGGGAGGGAGCACACACTACATACAGCACAGTACAGGGAGGGGGAGCACACACTACATACAGCACAGTACAGGGAGGAGGAGCACACACTACATACAGCACAGTACAAGGAGGGAGCACACACTACTTACAGCACAGTACAGGGAGAGAGCACACACTACATACAGCACAGTACAGGGAGGGAGCACACACTACATACAGCACAGTACAGGGCGGGAGCACACACTACATCCAGCACAGTACAGAGAGGGGAGCACACACTACATATAGCACAGTACAGGGAGGGAGCACACACTATATACAGCACAGTACAGGGAGGGGGAGCACACACTACATACAGCACAGTACAGTGAGGAACACACACTACATACAGCACAGTACAGGGAGGGGGAGCACACACTACATACAGCACAGTACAGGGAGGGTGCACACACTACATACAGCACAGTACAGGGAGGGAGCACACACTAAATACAGTACAGTACAGGGAGGGAGCACACACTACATACAGCACAGTACAGGGAGGGGGAGCACACACTACATACAGCACAGTACAGGGAGGGGGAGCACACACTACATACAGCACAGTACAGGGAGGGAGCACACACTATATACAGCACAGTACAGGGAGGGAGCACACACTACATACAGCACAGTACAGGGAGGGGGAGCACACACTACATACAGCACAGTACAGGGAGGGGGAGCACACACTACATACAGCACAGTACAGGGAGGGAGCACACACTACATACAGCACAGTACAGGGAGGGGGAGCACACACTACATACAGCACAGTACAGGGAGGGAGCACACACTACATACAGTACAGTACAGGGAGGGAGCACACACTACATACAGCACAGTACAGGGAGGGGGAGCACACACTACATACAGTACAGTACAGAGAGGGAGCACACACTACATACAGCACAGTACAGGGAGAGAGCACACACTACATACAGCACAGTACAGGGAGGGAGTACACACTACTTACAGCACAGTACAGTGAGGGAGCACACACTACTTACAGCACAGTACAGGGAGGGAGCACACACTACATACAGCACAGCACAGTACAGGGAGGGAGCACACACTACATACAGCACAGTACAGGTAGGGGGAGCACACACTACATACAGCACAGTACAGTGAGGGAGCACACACTACTTACAGCACAGTACAGGGAGGGAGCACACACTACATACAGCACAGCACAGTACAGGGAGGGAGCACACACTACATACAGCACAGTACAGGTAGGGGGAGCACACAGGGGGCGGGATGTACTAATGTACATCGCCGCCCATCGCCGCCCTGCGCCACGATGCTGATCGCATATGTACTAACATATGCGATCAGCATTGCGGAGGACAGCTCTTCCGATAAGAGCTGTCCTCCGCGATGCGCAGCGGCAGCCTGACTTCCGGGATTCGGCCCCAGAAGTCAGTCTGCGCATGGGCGGGGTGACGGGGGCGGCCGCAGGGCATGCTGGGAGGGATCCGATCGGATCCCTTTCACAGCGCCGTGGAGAAGCCCATAGGCTTATATGGACGTACGCCAGCCTGGCGTACCCCGCCGCGGAGCTGTCCTGACGGCCGGGGGTTAGTACATCAGGAAAATGCGGTAAACAGGGAGTTTACCGCATTTTCCGCTTAGTACATCCCGCCCACTACATACAGCACAGAACAGGGAGGGAGCACACACTACATACAGCACAGTACAGGGAGGGAGCACACACTACATACAGCACAGCACAGTACAGGGAGGGAGCACACACTACATACAGCACAGTACAGGGAGGGAGCACACACTACATACAGCACAGCACAGTACAGGGAGGGAGCACACACTACATACAGCACAGCACAGTACAGGGAGGGAGCACACACTACATACAGCACAGTACAGGGAGGGAGCACACACTACATACAGCACAGTACAGGGAGGGAGCACACGCTACATACAGCACAGTACAGGGAGGGAGCACACACTACATACAGCACAGTACAGGGAGGGAGCACACACTACATACAGCACAGTACAGGGAGGGAGCACACACTACATACAACACAGTACAGGGAGGGGGAGCACACACTACATACAGCACAGTACAGGGAGGGGGAGCACACACTACATACAGCACAGTACAGGGAGGGAGCACACACTACATACCGCACAGTACAGGAAGGGAGCACACACTACATACAGCACAGTACAGGGAGGGAGCACACACTACATATAGCACAGTACAGGGCGGGGGAACACACTACATACAGCACAGTACAGGGAGGGAGCACACACTACTTACAGCACAGTACAGGGAGAGAGCACACACTACATACAGCACAGTACAGGGAGGGAGCACACACTACTTACAGCACAGTACAGGGAGGGACCATACACTACATACAGCACAGTACAGGGAGGGAGCACACACTACATACAGCACAGTACAGGGAGGGGGAGCACACACTACATACAGCACAGTACAGGGAGGGGGAGCACACACTACATACAGCACAGCACAGGGAGGGAGCACACACTACATACAGCACAGTACAGTACAGGGCGGGGGAACACACTACATACAGCACAGTACAGGGAGGGAGCACACACTACTTACAGCACAGTACAGGGAGAGAGCACACACTACATACAGCACAGTACAGGGAGGGAGCACACACTACTTACAGCATAGTACAGGGAGGGACTACACACTACATACAGCACAGTACAGGGAGGGAGCACACACTACATACAGCACAGTACAGGGAGGGGGAGCACACACTACATACAGCACAGTACAGGGAGGGAGTACACACTACATACAGCACAGTACAGGGAGGGGGAGCACACACTACATACAGCACAGTATAGGGAGGGAGCACACACTACTTACAGCACAGTACAGGGAGAGAGCACACACTACATACAGCACAGTACAGGGAGGGAGCACACACTACTTACAGCACAGTACAGGGAGGGAGCACACACTACATACAGCACAGTACAGGGAGGGAGCACACACTACATACAGCACAGTACAGGGAAGGAGCACACACTACATACAGCACAGTACAGGGAGGGAGCACACACTACATACAGCACAGTACAGGGAGGGAGCACACACTACATACAGCACAGTACAGGGAGGGAGCACACACACTACATACAGCACAGCAAAGTACAGGGAGGGAGCACACACTACATACAGCACAGTACAGGGAGGGAGCACACACTACATACAGCACAGTACAGGGAGGGAGCACACACTACTTACAGCACAGTACAGGGAGGGAGCACACACTACATACAGCACAGTACAGGGAGGGGGAGCACACACTACATACAGCACAGTACAGGGAGGGAGCACACACTACATACAGCACAGTACAGGGATGGGGAGCACACACTACATACAGCACAGTACAGGGAGGGAGCACACACTACATACAGCACAGTACAGGGAGGGGGAGCACACTCTACATATAGCACAGTACAGGGAGGTGGAGCACACACTACATACAGCACAGTACAGGGCGGGGGAACACACTACATACAGCACAGTACAGGGAGGGAGCACACACTACTTACAGCACAGTACAGGGAGAGAGCACACACTACATACAGCACAGTACAGGGAGGGAGCACACACTACTTACAGCACAGTACAGGGAGGGACCACACACTACATACAGCACAGTACAGGGAGGGAGCACACACTACATACAGCACAGTACAGGGAGGGAGCACACACTACATACAGCACAGTACAGGGAGGGAGAACACACTACATAGAGCACAGTACAGGGAGGAAGCACACACTACATACAGCACAGTATAGGGAGGGAGCACACACTACATACAGCACAGTACAGGGAGGGGGAACACACACTACATACAGCACAGTACAAGGAGGGAGCACACACTACATACAGTACAGGGAGGGAGCACACACTACATACAGCACAGTACGGGGAGGGAGCACACACTACATACAGCACAGTACAGGGAGGGAGCACACACTACATACAGCACAGTACAGGGAGGGAGCACACACTACATACAGCACAGTACAGGGAGGGAGCACACACTACTTACAGCACCATACAGGGAGGGAGCACACACTACATACAGCACAGTACAGGGAGGGGGAACACACTACATACAGCACAGTACAGGGAGGGAGCACACACTACATACAGCACAGTACAGGGAGAGAGCACACACTACATACAGCACAGTATAGGGAGGGAGCACACACTACATGCAGCACAGTACAGGGAGGGAGCACACACTACATACAGCACAGTACAGGGAGGGAGCACACACTACATACAGCATAGTACAGGGAGGGAGCACACACTACTTACAGCACAGTACAGGGAGAGAGCACACACTACATACAGCACAGTATAGGGAGGGAGCACACACTACATACAGCACAGTACAGGGAGGGAGCACACACTACATACAGCACAGTACAGGGAGGGAGCACACACTACATACAGCACAGTACAGGGAGGGAGCAAACACTACATACAGCACAGTACAGGGAGGGAGCACACACTACATACAGCACAGTATAGGGAGGGAGCACACACTACATACAGCACAGTACAGGGAGGGAGCACACACAAGTAGTGAAACACAGACACAGGGGACCAGCGCAGCAGAATCTGTCCCAGTGGCCAATCCGCCCCTGATTACATACATAGCCACCATATTACATACATAGCCAGGACCAGCGGTGGGCCCATGTGTGACAAAATGCTTTGCCCCCCCCACCCCATCCTAGTCCACTCACCCCTGGAGAGATTTGGTGAGGGGGACCTGCTCAGGACCAGGGAAATGGATACCTAGCAACAGTGCCGTAACTAGACATTTTAGCGCTGTGTGTAAAACAGGGGCAGTGCACGCCGTAGGCGCGCGTTAAAAAAATAGGGGCGTGGCTTCGTGGGGATAGCCTCAGGCAATACCTGAATAATTGCACATAGACGCAAGAGATGCAGCCAAACACTTTCACAAACTCAATTAAAAAAAATCTGCCACAGACACCCACAAGTGAAAACCTTTTTAAAAATATAGATTTTTGCTAAACAACATATATTTGTGTTTACACCTATGCAAGCATGTACTGTAAAACAACTCTAATACCTACCAGGGGCTGCTGCTGTGCAAGGAAATGGCATTCACAAAGTTAGTAAATGACCTGCTCCTGCTGCTCCTTGCCTGCCTCCCTCCCATTCTGACAGTAAGCGCCGGGGACGGCCACGAGATCTTGGCGTGACCCTATCAGATCCCCGGCGCCAAAACACTGAGAAAGAGAAAGAGGAGGGGGGGCGGAATATAAACAAGAAGGGGCACTGCTAAATCATTTGCGGTTGGGAGGAGCTGAGAGGGTGGCCCCTCCTCCCCATCGAAGGGGGCTGGGGCACTTCACTTAGTAGAGTCCGAACGTCAGGGAGGAGGAAGCGCTGCGGCTGGAGAAAGGAGATGGGTGAGCATTCCTTCCTCACAGCAGCAACCAGTAAGTCTGTATGAGGGAGGAACGGACCCTCCTCCCTCTCTGTTCGGGCTGCCGCAGCCAAAGTGAGCGTGAGGAGCATGTGATTGTGCGCCGGGGGGGGGGGGACATTGGCGGCGGGCGAGCGGGCGCATAGCTGGCGGCCGCGGCGGCATTACACAATGAGTCATTGTGACTCATTGTAATGCCGGGCCGACGGTTGTGGGCCCCTTCAGTGCAGCGGGGCCCCAGTGCAAAGCACCGGCTGCACTGCCACAAGTTCCGTCCCTGGCCAGGGCTGTTTCTAGCCAATTTGGCTCCCAGTGCGAGATCTCAAAATGCGCACCCCCCCCTCCCCCATAGATACAGATATAGATATAAAATATAGATATAGATATAAAAAGAAAAAGCATGCTCGCACACGCTCCCGGCAAGAGGGCATGGCCTCATTAAAATGGGTGTGGCCTCATCTGAAAATACTACCCTACACCCCAGTTTTTGACCTTGCACCAACAGATAACGGCCACCACAGGAAAAAATAAAAATAATAATATATATATATATATATATATATATATATATATATACATATATATATATATACAGGTTGAGTATCCCATATCCAAATATTCCAAAATACGGAATATTCCGAAATACGGAATATTTTGAGTGAGAGTGAGATAATGAAACCTTTGTTTTCTAATGGCTCAATGTACACAAACTTTGTTTAACACACAAAGTTATTAAAAATATTGTATTAAATGACCGTCATCCTGTGTGTATAAGGGCCCTCATTCCGAGTTGATCGCTAAGAGTCATCGCATCGCAAATGTACGAAATGTAAGTATCTGCGCATGCGCAAATGCGTGATTACGCATGCGCGAGTACATACGTACGACAACTGTGCAAAATTACTCAGAAAAAATAAAGCCGTAACTGCCAAACGAAAACGAGGAGTGGCGTGGGCGTGGCGGAGGCGAGACTTCGCAATGCTCCGACAAGGGCGTGAAAGTGGGCGTACAGTGTGGGAGTATTCAACTCGCAATGGGCGTGTTTTTCGCAAATAAACATTGTCGCTGTTAAAACTAACATAGGAAACCGTAGCAACATTCACGCAGCAGCAGAGTAGGTCTGCAGTTACTCTACATTTGTGAAGTACTGGTACAAGTGTGTATGCAGTAATTAGCAGTTAATTGGATATCACATTCATCTGATGTCCAATTACTTGTTAATTAATGAGCAGATGAAAGTTACCAACCAGCAATTGTCTGAACACACATTACATGTTTAGTCTACTCACATATAAATCTCACACACTGCCAAATAAGGGTGTGTTTTTTTTTTTAATTTGTTGTGTAAGCCTTTTTAAAACTTGTTTTAATGTGTGTAAGACTCCCAAATACAAGCAAATGAAAATATTTGTGAAAGTGTTTGAAATCTGCAAAATTGTTTAAAAATAAACCAACACCAACATAATGCAGCATACACTTTAATTTAGTCTTAAAAGTCACAATAATATTTGATTATAATATCTGACAATGTTTGAAATGATGTCCTGTTGACCCTAGATATTTATAAAAAGCCTCGTGTCTGTTTACTTAATATGGACATTAAAGTGTGGTGCAAAGCATACCTTTTTTTTTTTTTTTTTTTTCAATTTTTAAGGAGAATTAGCAGATTGGTCTACAAGTGTCTATATGCTGACCTAATCTTTCTGGAACTGCATTACCTGGAAGAAACTGCTCAAATTTTTGAAATATATTTTTTATTACTATATAATTTTTTGACAACATTTAAACATGGCTCCACGTGAGTCGCACAGGCAGAGATGGACCAAGCAGCAAGCAGATGGCACTGACAATCATTAGATAGCAGAACTCAGTACTCTGCAAAATTCTGCTTCTGACAAAAGTATATTTTTAAACCATAAATAAAACATGACACACCCTGCCACACACAAATTTTAAACCAAATGAGAAAGAATTAGGATCCACCACACAAACACAACAATACATAGCACACTAGTAAGAGGAAGATGGCTCTGGTGTTTATACACATAAACTCACAGGCTACAATACATCCAAACAGAAAGAATGCATTTCACTAAGAGGGAGTTATCCATTCTGGTCACACAAGCCAACTCCAAAAATACATAGAGGCAACATCAAAAACATGGGTGCTGCCCATCTGGAGAGACATCATTTTCTTCTTTTTCTCCCCGCCTGAGGCTGTTCTTCTTTGGAAGGTCTGCGGAGCGACCTTCGTTGGGCCTGCCCAGTGGGCTGTTCTTCCTGGGCAGGGGCAGGGGAGGGAGCCGATGTGGGTGGCTCTCTGCCACTGTGGGCAAGGGAGACAGCGATGGCCTGGAGCCCTTGCAAGATGTTATTTGCAAGGGTTTGGAATGAGGAGGCAAGTTGTTCTTGGCCCTGCCTGATCTCTGCCAGACCTTGGCAGAGTTGAGCAACACCTTGCTCAACACAGGTTCGGTGCTCAGTGAGCCGGACAGCTATCTGGCTTACCTCCCGGATGACCCCGTCTTGAAACCGATTTAGGCTCTCACCATACCTAGCGATTTCAAGCAGGATCTCCGGGATAGCAGAGGGTTGGGTGGGGGGGCCAGTAGGAACCTGCAGAGGTGGGATTTGTAGGCCCACACTGCCAGACTCACTAGGTCCCTCCACCTCAGCCTCAACCACATAACCGTCCTGTGACTCAAACGGATCACCCCCCTGTGCTGTGTTTTGTGGCAAGCAAATAGAAGAATGTGTGGGAAAAAAGTAGGATACAAAATTAGTTTGTTATTAGAAATACTGTCAAAATTACAGCCAACTAAATGTGTAAACTTACCTTCCAAGTCATGTCCCGTCAGGATCTCAGGCAGGTCCGTGTCCATATGAGACACCCCTTGGCCCTCCTCATAACTGACACAGGGCATCGCCATCTCCTCCAAGTCAGTATACTCCACAGCGACAGGTGCTCCTCCACCTGTAGCCCTTGAGGCATTCCACTCCGCAGCCCTCTTTGCCTTCAGGCGGGATTTGAAGTCGGCCCACCTACATATGTATTGTGAAAGAGGGACAAAGTAGAGTCTTATTATTTGTCTAAGCTAATATATAGGACACGTGTTCTGCTTGTGTTTGCTAGACATAACATCACATGTAACTACATTTTTTAGTCAACTTAGCACAGAAAAAGGACTGTCAATATGCACTTACCGTCGTCTCACTTCCTGTGATGTTCTGACGACAGAGCCAACTTCATTCACAGATTTTGTGATGTCTCTCCAGATGCGATCTTTTGAAGCCGCCCCCATGTTTTTTGGCCCTCTATGGATTTTGGACATGGCCTGCGTGACCAAGACACGCAACTCCCTCTTAGTGAATGCAGGCTGTCTTTTCTTCCGTCTGGAGGTAGCCTGTGAGGTTTCTTCTGGTTGGTCATCACCATCTTCCTCCTCACTAGCAGCTTCTGCCTGTTGTGTTTGTGTGGCTAAAGCCAATTCTTCCTCAGTTTGGTCACTTTGTGTGTGTGGCAGGGTATCCCCACTCAATTGTTGTGGTTCAGAAGCAGACATTTGCAGAGTACTAGGTCCTGCCTCTTCAACATCCGCAGAGGCGTATTCCAGCATGCGCCTTTGGCAATCTAGGCGTCTTTTCCGCAATGCCATCTCCTGCTCTGCAATGCGGTCCATCTCTGCTGCGATTTGCTCACGAGAAGCCATGTTTGTGATGACGTGTACGGCGAGGTGTGTGCGCTTATATACCTACGTGCGAAGCGTTAATTCACACAGGTGTACACAATCTGGTTGATTGCACTGCTTATTTAAGGGCCTACTTTGCACGCTGTGAGTGTAGGTAGTTTTGAGTTTCACTTGAGTTTGTTGGCTTGTGCGTGAAGGTGCTATAGGAATTTGCAGAGTGAGTAATTGTCAAGCATACATTTGTCCTTTCGTTTGCGTTTTGAATATAGACATTTTTTTGTTGCGTTTTTTCGTTTGTGAGTATTCAGGAAATCTTCTTGGTAATTTTTTGAATTCAAAGTTGTTTTTTTTGTTTTTTTTTAATTTTTATTAAAAAACACAGATATATTTTGCAAGTCCATTTTTGTAAATAAACCTGTGCTTCTTTGATTTGACTGTCATTTTTGTTCTCTTGTAGGAGTTGTTTTTTGGGTGAGGAAACCCTTGTATATTTTGAGTTTTTGGTGTGCAAGAAAACACAAAAACTTTATTGATTTTGGATCAGGTAAGTGCCCTTTGCCTGTGTTGTTGTTTGTTTGTTTGAATGGTCTGTATGTTGTTTTTGACTGTCATTTTTGTTCTCTTGTAGGAGTTGTTTTTTGGGTGAGGAAACCCTTGTATATTTTGAGTTTTTGGTGTGCAAGAAAACACAAAAACTTTATTGATTTTGGATCAGGTAAGTGCCCTTTGCCTGTGTTGTTGTTTGTTTGTTTGAATGGTCTGTATGTTGTTTTTGACTGTCATTTTTGTTCTCTTGTAGGAGTTGTTTTTTGGGTGAGGAAACCCTTGTATATTTTGAGTTTTTGGTGTGCAAGAAAACACAAAAACTTTATTGATTTTGGATCAGGTAAGTGCCCTTTGCCTGTGTTGTTGTTTGTTTGTTTGAATGGTCTGTATGTTGTTTTTGACTGTCATTTTTGTTCTCTTGTAGGAGTTGTTTTTTGGGTGAGGAAACCCTTGTATATTTTGAGTTTTTGGTGTGCAAGAAAACACAAAAACTTTATTGATTTTGGATCAGGTAAGTGCCCTTTGCCTGTGTTGGTGCCTGTTTGTGTTTGTTCAAAGTGTTGTTATTATGTTTCTTTGCCATTTTGTAAAGACAAGTTTTTTTTCTTACCTGGATTGATCTGCAAAGTAGTGTTTTTCTTGCCTGGCCTAGCTACTAAATGGTTTTTTTTGTTACTTGATTGAATTTTTTCCTTTATTTTATTTTTATTTATATTTGTTTTATGGTGTTTGTGATGTGTTTGATGCTCAGAAATCTAGAAACTTACATTTTTGGTTTTTCTCAAATTAACATATGTAGGTTTTTTTTTTGTTTTTTTTTACATTTTGATCCTGAATTGAACCCAGAAATAATGTCGTACGCTCCTGCAGTAAGTTGACTCCACCTTTTTTTATACATTTATTGTTTGTATATTTTTTAATAAATAATTTTGGAGTATTAAACATTTTTTTGTTTTTATCTCAAAAAAGTGTGTTATGTCGATATTTATCGCAGCAGAAGCCCTACCTCCCCCACCCACGCCAGCACTCCCACCCCAACCGCCAGCCCCACAACCACAACCGGCTCCTCATCAACCAAGGCAACGGAGGCGTGCTAGGCCACCAATTTTCAGAACCCGTGTCCTACTTTTTGGGATGCCAGATGATGTGGTGGTGCGTAGATACAGGCTGCCACCACATCTAATCCTGGACACTCTCTCCATAATAGAGAGTGATCTGGAGTCTGAAATTCGGTATCCTACAGCAATACCACCATTGACACAATTCCTTGCTGTGTTACATTTTTTGGCTACAGCCTCATATCAACATGTTGTGGGAGACCTGGTTGGCATGTCGCAGGGCCAGTTCAGTAAGGTCCTGCGGCGTGTCTGCCAGGCTTTCCTAAAGCGGGTGAAGCAATTCATTGATATGCCTTTGGATGTTGGTGCCCTAGATGTGGTGAAGCGGCAATTTGAGGAAGGTGGTAGTCGCTTCCCACATGTTATTGGGGTTGTGGATGGCACACATGTTGCTATTCAGCCACCAAGACATAATGAAGAAATTTATAGAAACAGGAAACTGTTTCATTCTCTGAATGTAATGGTTGTTTGTGGGCCATCCCTCCAGATCCTTTCCCTGAATGCCAAGTTTACTGGAAGTTCACATGATGCATATGTCATTAGACAATCAGGGATATGGCAGAGATTAAGAGCAAGTCAACGAGCAGACATGTGGTTATTGGGTGAGTTTGAAGATATTTTTTATCTTAAAAATAAATGAAATTTGATAATATACTCTTTTTAATTTAAGGTTTTTCCTCAAACAGGAGACCGTGGATATCCTTGCACCCCCTGGCTCATGACTCCTTACCGTAATCCCAGGCCAGGACCACAGATGGCATTTAACTCCGCGCTTACTGCCACTAGGCAGCTGGTGGAGCGCACAATTGGTGTCCTTAAAGGGCGGTTTCGTGTGCTCCACCGCACTGGTGGCGACATCATGTATTCGCCGGAGATGGCAAGTAAAATAGTGGTCCTGTGCGCAATACTACATAATATCGCGGTAAGGAGTAGTGTAGAGCTTCCTCAGGCAGAGGAATTGCCTGATGAGGAGCCAGGGGTTGTTCGACACTTCGGTGGTGGGAGTGTTACACGGAGGGGGAGCCAAGTGAGGGCAAGGATTGTTGCCGAATATTTCAGGTATAGTGTTTTTATATTATTTTTATGTTAACAAAACAAAGCACAGTATGCTTATGTTTTGTTTGTAATGTTGACATTTTGTTTGAGATTGTAAGGTCATTGTGTAATGGTTTTGGAGTTTTTGTTTATTTGTCATTTTTAAAAAAGTAAAAATCCGTTAACACGTTAAGCTTACAATTTGAGATTAGTACAAAATATAATGTGATGTGGCTAAATAGTGTCCTTATTTGTTTTATATCCTAAAATCTTGATTATTTAAACAAACACAAAAACAAATGAAATTGAATGTTGCCCACTTTGTGACTGTCCAGCTGAATGATCACACAAACTGTGGTGAGTACACAGATATGTTTACAATTTTATTCAAAACTGTGTGTCTCTGTGTCTGTTTGTGTTATGGTTTTGTTTTGTTTTTTTGTTTTTTTTTTTATGCTAAAATTTACTTCTGCGGATGCGTTTTTCCGCTCGTGCGAAATAACACTGCTCTTCACAGCATTGCAAAGATCAATAAAGTTATTAGAAATGACAACAGATTTATGACCAATCACATGCTAACAGACGCTATAAATATATGCCCAAATAAGGAAAACGCCATTGCCAAGATGCGTGCTGCACCGTTCACCAGGCGTGAGCTCCGCGTCCTGGTTGCGGTGATGGACCGCCGCGTAGGCCGCGTTGGGCGCTTCATCCCAAATCGGGTGAAGCGCGAGGCCTACGCGGAGGTCCGCAGCAGGCGGTCAATCATTCAACTTGAGAGGAGATGGAGTGATCTCCGCAGGAGGACTCCCGAGCTGTTGGCGGAGATCCGCCAGCAAATACGTTCTATGCATACACGAAGTTACATTACATAAGAATATTAGCAAACATTGTGCAAATTTACACTAAGTGGTAGGCTAATTGCAACGCTGAGTGTGTGTTTTTACAAAATAGGACAGTGTGTGTGGTTAGGGCAAACAGTACTGACTGTAGCAAACTGTCACCAAACAAGTGCATGTTTTCAAGAATTAATAACCAGCCAGGAAACTGCTCCCAAATACTTGATCATTGCTGCCTATATAATAAGGTGCCTTGAATAGTGATCTGGTGATGTTGCCTAGACCAATCAATATGACTCAATGGACTAGATTACGGAATGAGCTTCAAAGTAAAAGTTAGGACTCATTTTGTTTGCTGTGGCCAACATGAATAGGATTTATACATGTTTGATTTTCTTTTCTAAAAAACACTGTATTTTACATGGAACAGAACATTGAAAATTGAAATTGTTTACTATGTAATTTCACATGTAAACTAAATGTTGTCAAAAATATCATTATAGGACAACAACAACGGCAGACCTCTCCGCCCCCTTCCCCTTCCCAGTCCCCCTCCCCTTCTCACTCCCCCTCCCCTTCTCACTCCCCCTCCCCTTCCCAGTCCCCCTCATCTTCCCAGTCCCCCTCATCTTCCTAGTCCCCCTCATCTTCCCAGTCCCCCTCAGCTTCCCTGGCCCACACCACTTTACACTCCCCTTCTCACCACACCTCTCCATCTCTTTCTGGGACCCCTTCTCCTCCTTCCCATACCCCTTCTCCTTCAACTTCTAAATCACCATCTCTGCCCCCCTCACCCTCTATTGGCTTAACTTTCTCTCCGCCCCCCTCGCCCTCTCAATCAGACCCCCCCTCTGAAATTCCAGCACCAATCCAGCCTCCTTCCCCCATCCAGCCTCCTTCCCCAATCCCTCCTCCTTCCCCAATCCCTCCTCCTTCCCCAATCCCTCCTCCTTCCCCCATCCAGCCGCCTTCCCCCATCCAGCCGCCTTCACCCATCCAGCCAACATCCCCACCCAGTGAATGGGCAGAGGAAGCCCCTGAAGCCAGTTCAGGGAGTGTTCATGTTGCCGTGGAAAGTAAGTTTTTTTTTGTTTTTTTTAAAAATGATTACCTACTTACACTTACAATGACAAAACATGCAGTGTTGTACTGTTTGAAATCTTGTACCAAGGACAAAAATTTGTGTTTTTCTTCATGGTGTACATGTTGCATTTACATATTTGTGAGTGTCATTATATGTACAGTGTTTATGTGTGCAATGTTTTGTGTGTCCACTCTAGGTTGACACTCATTAGGTAGCCAGGGTTGCCAGGACAACAGGGTTTATATGTGGGTTTTTTTCTGGGAAACAGTTAGACCTGAGTGGAGTTTAGTATGTTGTTGGTCTTTTACACTTGTGCCTGTGTAGTCTTAATATTTGCACTTACAAAACACATGCTTCACTTTGTTATGCAGCCTAATGACACAGTGATTTGTGTTGTGAAAGTTACACTCACAAAATGACTATTTGTTAAAGTCAAACCTGTTTGCAATTATTTAGTAAGGGCAGCTTTCAGGGAGTGTGGGAATGCTAGGATATGTTGGCCTTCTGAAGATGATGATATGCAGTGTGATGATGCAGCACCAAACCCCTTAAAAATATTAAAAAAACACTCCAGATGTGAATGAATGCCAACATGGTGTAACAGTGACGAAGATGGTAGTTATCTTTAACATGGGATGTCGCCCATAGCAACCAATACAAATAAACTTTACAATTGGGGAACCACTTCTACAAGATAATCATCTTATTTTGGCTTGTTTGCTATGGGCAACGCTCCATCTTAAAATGAACTCACATAGTAGTAAATGTAGGCCATGGTCTAGAATACTGTAAAAAGTATCCAAAAAAGCCTGAGCAGGCTTGTGTGTTTTTCTGCTAATGATTGTACCATAAAACAGCCATGATGTATAAACTTTGCCATTAAGCATGCCTGTCCAAACTGCGCAACTGCAACTGTAGAGAAACTACACATCCCAGCATGCCCTGACACAGGTTTGGCATTCCCTGGCCCCAAAACTGAGTTAACGCATGCTGGTATATGTAGTTTCACACCAGCTTGAGGGATGCAGTTTGGACATGCCTGCATTAAAGTGTGCTTTGTGCCTTGCTTGTATAATAAGCAATGTGAGTAAGTTAGTAATGTTTATGTTATCTTTTAATTTCAGATGTTGCCGTTGGAGATCCCACATCGTTGCGGGAGATTGTGGGAAACATGAGGCGACATCTCCAGGCCTTGCTGGGTCTGCTAGATGATATGGAAAATTTTTGTTAATTTTTTTTAGTTTTTTAAAACCAAAAATTATCTTATCATTTCTAAAAATCTTTAAAAAAAAATAAAAGAAAATTATTATACTTAAGCGGGTGTTTATTATTTAATAATGCAATAAAGGAACAGCAGATTGCAGAACAAACATTTCTTACATTAAACATTTCATACAGCTAACGTAAGTTATTTTAAAAATCTAAAACAAACATGTTATTGGCTAAATAAACATGCCAAAACCTTCATTCACATACAAAAACTCTACTTTAATAAATACACAAAACACATTAGACCAAGCACATTGCAAACATCTATATTTATATTAAACATGTAAATAGAAATAGGTTCTTTTATGGCTACAAAGTGATCTTCAGGTATTTATAAAATACTTAATTGATCATGAACATTACAATTCAGTCACTAATTGGATTTGTAATTGAGGAGGGCTTGTGGACTTTTAATTGGAAGGTGTTATTCCACTTAATAGTAAAAAAAAACAATGTGGTGCGTTTCTACGCAAAAGTGAGCACTTTAACTGATAAATGTGTAAATCTACGACTACCTAGTATTTTTACGAATAAGTATGTGTTAATGCGATAGTTTCGCAATGCTGCGATGGTTTCGCATTGCTGCGATGTCATTTGGCGTACGCCCACTTTGTGTAATACTGCGTACGAATGTGCAAAAATACGTTGGGGGCGGATGTTCGCAAATTTACTACACTAACGCAACTTTGCGAATATGTTGTGCGAACGAAAAACTTAGCGACCAACTCGGAATGAGGGCCAAGGTGTATATGAAACATAAATGAATTGTGTGAATGTACACACACTTTGTTTAATGCAAAAATTTATAAAAAATTTTGGCTAAAATGACCTTCAGGCTGTGTGTATAAGGTGTTTATGAAACATAAATACATTCTGTGCTTAAACTTAGGTTCCATCGCCATGATATCTCATTATGGTATGCAATTATTCCAAAATACTGAAAAATCCGATATCCAAAATACTTCCGGTCCCAAGCATTTTGGATAAGGGATACTCAACCTATATATATATATATATATATATATATATATATATTAGGATTTTAATACCTACCGGTAAATCCTTTTCTCTTAGTCCGTAGAGGATGCTGGGGACACCATTAGAACCATGGGGTATAGACGGGATCCGCAGAAGACATGGGCACTTTAAGACTTTGAAGGGTGTGAACTGGCTCCTCCCTCTATGCTCCTCCTCCAGACTCCAGTTATAGGAACTGTGCCCAGGGAGGCGGACATTTTGAGGAAAGGATTTATTGTTAAACTAAGGTGAGATTCATACCAGCTCACACCTCAACCATGCCGTAGAACATGGCATTCAACAGAACACAGGCCAACGGCATGAATAATTTCAGCAACAGGCTGACAATAACGTAACACAACATATGTGTAACCACAACTATTAACTGCAGATACAGTATGCACGGGGATGGGCGCCCAGCATCCTCTACGGACTAAGAGAAAAGGATTTACCGTTAGGTATTAAAATCCTATTTTCTCATACGTCCTAGAGGATGCTGGGGACACCATTAGAACCATGGGGTTATACCAAAGCTCTAGAACGGGCGGGAGAGTGCGGATGACTCTGCAGCACCGATTGACCGAACTTAAGATCTTCATCGGCCAAGGTGTGAAACTTGTAGAACTTTGCAAAAGTGTTTGACCCCGACCAAGTAGCTGCTCGGCAAAGTCGCAATGCCGAGACCCCCCCGGGCAGCCGCCCAGGATGAGCCCACCTTCCTAGTGGAATGGGCCTTCACTGATTCCGGTAACGGCAATCCAGCCGTGGAATGGGCCTGCTGAATCGTGTTACAGATCCAGCGTGCAATGGTCTGCTTGGATGCAGGACACCCAACCTTGTTGGGAGCATACAGGACAAACAAAGCCTCTGTTTTCCTAATCTGAGCCGTTCTGGCGACATAAATCTTCAAAGCTCTGACCACATACAGAGATTTTGACTCAGCGAAGGCGTCAGTAGCCACAGGTACCACAATAGGTTGGTTTATGTGGAAAGAGGAAACCACCTTCGGTAAAAATTGCTGACGTGTCCTCAATTCATCTCTATTTTCATGGAATATCAAATAAGGGCTCTTGTGAGACAAGGCCGCTAACTCAGACATCCGCCTTGCAGATGCCAAGGCCAATAGGATGACCACTTTCCAAGTGAGGAATTTCAACTCCACCTTCCGCAAACGTTCAAACCAACGTGATTGAAGGAACTGCAACACCACATTAAGGTCCCATGGTGCCACTGGAGGCACAAATGGAGGTTGGATGTGCAATACGCCCTTCACGAAAGTCTGAACTTCTGGAAGGGAGGCCAATTGTTTCTGAAAGAAAACCGATAAGGCTGAAATCTGTACCTTAATTGAGCCTAATTTTAGAGATCGTCCAAGTATGGGATAATTGTGACTCCTTGCTTGCGAAGGAGAACCATCATCTCCGCCATCACTTTGGTGAAAATCCTCGGAGCCGTGGATAGACCAAACGGCAATGTTTGAAATTGGTAATGACAATCCTGAATTGCAAACCTCAGGTAAGCCTGATGCGGAGGATAAATGGGAACATGTAAGTAGGCATCTTTTATGTCCACCGACACCATAAAATTCCCTTCCTCCAGACTGGAGACCACTGCTTGGAGAGACTTCATCTTGAATTTGAATCTCCTTAGGTAGAAATTCAGGGATTTTAGGTTTAGGATTGGTCTGACGGAGCCGTCCGGCTTCGGGACCACAAACAGGCTCGAATAAAAACCTTCTCCCTGTTGTGACTGGGGGACCTTGACGATAACTTGACTTCGACACAACTTTTGTATTGCGTCGCAAATTACCTCCCTGTCGGGAAGAGAAGCTGGTAAGGCCGATTTGAAAAAACGGCGAGGGGGGACGTCATGAAGCTCCAGCTTGTACCCTTGGGATATTGGCCCTCATTCCGAGTTGGTCGGTCGCAAGGCGAATTTAGCAGAGTTGCTCACGCTAAGCCGCCGCCTACTGGGAGTGAATCTTAGCTTCTTAAAATTGCGACCGATGTATTCGCAATATTGCGATTACTAACTACTTAGCAGTTTCAGAGTAGCTCCAGACTTACTCTGCCTGTGCGATCAGTTCAGTGCTTGTCGTTCCTGGTTGACGTCACAAACACACCCAGCGTTCGCCCAGGCACTCCCACCGTTTCCCCGGCCACTCCTGCGTTTTTTCCGGAAACGGTAGCGTTTTCAGCCACACGCCCCTGAAACGCCGTGTTTCCGCCCAGTAACACCCATTTCCTGTCAATCACATTACGATCGCCGGTGCGAAGAAAAAGCCGTGAGTAAAAATACTTTCTTCATAGTAAAGTTACTTGGCGCAGTCGCAGTGCGAACTTTGCGCATGCGTACTAAGCGGATTTTCACTGCGATGCGATGAAAAAGAACGAGCGAACAACTCGGAATGAGGGCCATTATTTGTAAAATCCAAGGGTCCAGGTTCGAACGAACCCAAAACTGACTGAAGAGTTTGAAACGGGCCCCCACCGGTGTGGACTCCCGCATAGGAGCCCCAACGTCATGCGGTGGAAGTGGCAGAAGCCTGGTAGGACTTCTGCTCCTGGGAGCCTGACAAGGCTGGAGATCGTTTACCTCTTCCCCGTCCTCTAGTAGCAAGGAAGGAAGAGCCCCGGACCTTTTTGTATTTATTGGGCCGAAAGGACTGCATCTGATAATGTTGCGTTTTCTTCTGTTGTGGAGGAACATAATGTAAAAAGGATGGCTTACCCGCGGTAGCCGTAGATACCAAATCATCAAGGCCGTCTCCAAATAAGGCCTTACCTTTATATGGTAGAGATCCCATACTTTTCTTTGAATCCACAACGCACGCCTAGCTGAGACAGCCATGGCATTGGCTTTTGATCCCAAAAGACCAATATCTCTCGCAGCTTCCTTAAGGTATGCTGCAGCATCCTTGATATAACCCAACGTCAAGAGGATACTATCCCTATCTAGGGTATCTATATCAGATGACAAGTTATCTTCCCACTTTACGATAGCACTACTTACCCACACAGACGCAATGACAGGTCGGAGTAGTGTACCTGTGGTCACATAAATGGACTTCAATGTAGTTTCTTGTTTACGATCCGCAGGATCCTTCAGGGCCGCCGTGACAGGTGACGGGAGAGCCACCTTTTTAGACAAACGAGACAAGGCCTTGTCCACAGTGGGGGGTGACTCCCACTTTTCCCTATCCATCGAGGGAAACGGATAAGCTGCCATAATTCTTTTGGGAATCTGAAACTTCCTGTCAGGACCTTACCAAACCTTTTCAAATAGCGTGTTCAGTTCATGAGAGGGAGGAAACGTTATCTCAGGTTTCCTTTCTTTATACATACAGACCCTTTTATCAGGGATAGCTGGGTCCTCAGTGATATGTAACACATCTTTGGAGAGAGAATTGACTGTATAGGAAAGGAATGAGTTAAACATCTTGTGAGGGGTGGACCTAGCTGTTAGGAAGTACAGCCTTTGGAAAAAGGGGAGGGTTATTATATATAGGGAATGCTAGGCCAGATCAGTCTCTCTTGCTGCTGATTGCCTTGTGAGTGGGTGAGTGCTGCATAGCAGAGTCTCCCCATTTTTATTATTCGGTATCCAAATTTTAATTTTATATCAAGCTCTCCCCTTCATCCCTCACTCCAGTTAGCATGGCTTCCAGCCCTCAACGTTCCGCCGGGACACCAGCTCGGTACCGTGAATCGGGCGGTGGGGCTGGGCCCGAGGACGGGCTGGCTGGCCTAGGGGATGGTGCCCCGTCCCCTGGGGCCTCCACAGGTTCGGGCAGGGACACGGAGCGGCGGACCAGGTCAGCCTTGCCGCTGGGGGCCGGCTTTGCCGCTGGGGGCCGGGCCGGCTTTGCCGGCCTGGCGCGGGCGGCGGGGAAGGCCGGAGGTGCAGGCAGGCCACCCGGAGGTGGGAGGGCAGCAGCCCTCACCTCCGAGCGCGGTGGAGGAAACATCACGGCCGGACGCCCGCGGGCGCGCGCATGCGCGCCGCGGTGGGCGCCCGTCGACGGAGGTCCACTCGTCTTCGGTCGCTTCCCCCTTGTCAAGGCCAAGTAGTGGTGCCAGGCGAGGGGGGGGGACCAGGCGGGAGACGGCTGTTAGCCGGGCGAGGCCTGTCACGGGGCCTCGCCCGGCGGTGGATCAAGGAGATGCGGCCGGAGGCTTGATCGCGGGAAGCGGCGCCGTTCGCGCACGGGTGCGCGCAGCGGCGCCGCTGGTCTCCCTGTCTCCCCAGCTCACTCCCCTGCAGCCGGAGTCCGGCGGGGAGCGGGGGAACAGGAGGGGCAGGGTGCTTTTCAGAGGCAATAGGGCCGTGCAGTACAGGGGGGACTCACGAAGCGGCACCCTCCCAGCGGACGGAGGAAGTTCTGAAGGGCTATCAAGAGAGGAGGCCAGGGTTTGGTGGGGAAGCGGGCCGCTGATGGTCAGGGGCGCTGCCGTTTCCCCACCTGGGAGGTCTTGGGGCCTGACGTCGGGGACCCAGCTGGCGCCGGTCGTGCGTTGCGTGGGCAGGCGCGCACCTACAGCGGCTGGGGGACCCACGAGGGACGACGCCGAGTTTTGGAGTGGACAAGACCCCTACGGGACACTGGCGTCGGTTGTGGCGGCACTGGGACCGCTGGCCGCGGCCGCATCCCCGGAGGTGGCAAGCAGTTCCGACACGCATGCAGTGGCAGGCGGGTCAAGTGCACGGACGGTTTCGGCAGCGCAGCGAGTTGCCCGCGCCTGCCGGGAGCTCGGGGCGGCCGCGGCGCAGCAGGATCATAGTGCAGGACAGGACGGGCATTTGCGTGCAGCGGAGACGCCCCCCCCACGAGGTGCCCGGCATGGGCCGCGACTGCTTTCTGGGTCTTTTGCTCCTTTCTCTTCTGCAGGTGATCGCGGTGGAATGGAGATGGCGGGGTCCGAGGATGAAGATGTCGATTTTGCCACGCCGGAGGATTCCGTGTCTGAGCAGTCGACGGCTTCAGGTGAGGTGGGGCAGTCAGGATCGGGCTCCTCCACGCGCTCTAGTTCTCGCAGCTCTTCCTCTTCCTCCTCTTCTCTGTCGTCGCCCGCGTCCGAAGTCAGTAGCACGACTAGGGCAAAGAAGCGCGCGACGAAATACGCCAAGCGGGCGGCGGGTCAGCAGGAGAGACGGAAGAGGCGCAAGCGGCTTAGCGAGGACGCTCGCAGGGCCAAGAAGCGGCGTGATTTGCCGGGGGTAGTCCACTGCGATTACACCGCCGTGCTGCGGGGACTGAGGGACAGCTGCCGTAGGAAGATTTGCAGGGGTGATTACGTTGATATGTTCGTATTGACGAAGGACGCAAAGAAGGACTATAAGTTGGCGTCAGCCAAGAAGGGCATCGGGGCCGAGGCTTTCCGTACCTTCGATAAATGGCTGGCCGGTTTTTGCATCTTCGCGGCTTGTTACCAGGAGGATAGGCCGGACGAGCATATGAATGTCATCCGATACCTGCATTTAATCCACGACATGCAGCGCACATCGTCGGGCATCGAATGGAGGATGTACGACGAAAAGTTTAGGGAAAAGCAGGACTGCTTGCAGGTTATAGACTTCGGTTGCAAGGATGTCGAAGTCTGGCTGCAAGTCACCTGGGCCTCTCAGCAGGCTAGGGAGCCCCGGATTCCGGGGGCGGACGGGCACCGCGCGGGGTGGAGCGGGCAAGGCAGCTAGGTCGGCCGTCCGCGGAGGGGGTCAGGCCGTCGCAAAAGGAAAGTGCTTCGCGTTTAATAATGCGACCTGTTCCTTCGGCAAGCAATGTCGATTTGGACATTTGTGCTTGCAATGTGGCGGCTCACACCCAGCCTCGGCCTGCTTCAAAGGCAGTCGACAGGGTGCCCGGAGTAAGCAAAGTTACTCAAGACCTGGCGCAGGCGGGAGCGCTCCGCAGAGCTCCAACGCCAATTAAGTTGGATACAATGGGCAAGTGGTTAAAGTGGTATCCGAATGGGGAGGACGCGCAGTTTTTGTTTGATGGTTTTCGTTTTGGTTTTCGCTTGCCTGTTGCGAGCAGGGTTTCAGTTCGAGCCCCTCGGAATCTCCAGTCTGCTCATGCCTTGCCATCGGTTCTGCGAGAGAAGGTAGACAAGGAGGTTAGGCTGGGTAGGATGGAAGGACCGTTCAGCTCACCCCCAGTGGATGACTTGGTCATCTCCCCGGTGGGGGTGGTTCCAAAGAAGACTCCAGGTGCTTTCAGGCTCATTCAGCATCTTTCTTACCCGTCGGGGTCATCGGTCAACGACGCAATACCGCCGGCTCATTGCTCGGTGGTTTATCAGTCATTTGACGAGGCGCTAGAGCTGATCCGTAGTTACGGGCCAGGGGCCCTTATGGCTAAGATAGATGTGGAATCCGCCTTTCGGTTGCTACCGTTGCATCCAGACTCATTCCGCTTGCTGGGTTTTCGGATCGGATCGGAGTATCTCATCGACAAGTGCTTGCCGATGGGATGTTCCGTGTCCTGCTCATTCTTTGAACGGTTTAGCACATTCCTTCATTGGTGCGTGGAGTCTTCGTCTGGGGGTCACGGGGTCGCCCATTACCTCGATGACTTCCTGTGTGTGGGTCCGGCGAATTCACCACGGTGCGGCGACTTGCTGTTCAGCACCCGGGCTCTGTTTTTTCACTTCGGCGTTCCCGTGGCCGAGGACAAAACAGAGGGGCCGGTCTCCTGTTTGTCATTTTTGGGGATAGAGAGCGACACGGTGGCGGGATCGTGTCAGTTGCCTCAGGACAAGGTTGCGAAACTCCGCGAGACTATCTGCCGGTTCGGAAGGTCGCGCAAGGTCACTCCGCGGCAGGCGCAGTCCTTGCTCGGCATTTTGAACTTTGCTTGTCGGGTAATCCCGATGGGCAGGGTTTCTGCCGGAAGCTGGAAAGGGCGACTGCGGGTTGTGCCAGACCACATCATTTCGTGCGCTTGTCCTCCGAGATTCAGAGGGATTTGGCCATTTGGGCCTCGTTCCTGGAGGACTTCAACGGGGTGTGCATATGGCAAGCACCAACAGTCGACAGCGCCGGGCTGCAGCTGTTTACCGACGCTGCGGGTTCCTCTGGGTTCGGTTGCTACCTGGAGGGATCTTGGTGCGCGGCCTCGTGGCCGGCGGAGTGGCATCGCGAGGGTTTCACTAAGGACCTGTTGCTCCTGGAGCTTTTCCCCATTATGGTGGCGCTGGAGGTTTGGGGCGATCGTCTGGAGCATCGCAGCATCTTGTTCAGATGTGATATTCTGGGCGTGGTGCATGCGATAAATAACCAGAGGGCAAAGTCGCTGGTGGTCCTGAGGGTGCTGGGCCAGTTGCTGTGGACATGCCTGCGTAGGAATGTGTGGTTCCGCGCGCAGCATGTGCCTGGTTTGGAGAACGGAATCGCCGATGCGTTGTCACGAGGGCAGTGGGACAGGTTTTGTTTGTTGGCACCCGAGGCCGACGAGCACGGTTTTCAATGTCCCGGTTATGTCTGGCAGGTGATCGGGCCGGACTGGAGGGTCTAGCGATGCGGTCAGTCGCGCCGAACACGCTTAAGGCCTACGGGCAAGCTTGGAGCGAGTGGGAGGAGTTCGCCCGAGGACGAAGTCAACAAGGTAAGAGCGGGCATCGGATGATGCTTTCTTTTATTTGGCAGCTATATGTTTCGGGTAGGTCCAGAGCGGTGGTATCCCGGTACTTGGCTGGTATTTCGTTCTTCAGCAAAATCAAGGGCGTCCCAGACGTGACAAAAAGCGGGATTCTGCTGAAGGCGATGAAAGGATGGGCGCGCGTGGCGCCGACGCCGCCTGATGGGAGGCGGCCCATTGATGCGGCCTTGCTTCCGGCTGTCATCGGGGCGGTTGGCGGTATCGCGTCGTCCATGTTTGAGTCGCTGTTGTTCAGTCTGGCGTTCTCATTGGCTTACCACGGGGCCTTTCGGGTTTCGGAGTTGGTAGCGCCTTCTAAGCGAACAGATTCGCGCATGCTTGTCGGGGACGTGGTGGTGGGTGAGAGGTCCTTGCTATGCAGATTGCGTCGCTCTACGACGGACCAAGTGGGGAGAGGTCGATGGGTAACTTTGGTTCCGGCACTTGAGGAGAGCATTTGCCCAGTGAGGTTGGCAGTTCAATATGCGGCTGTACGGCTTGACGGTGGGGGGTCATGGCTGCTGCATTATGATGGGCTGCCGGTGACGAAATATCAGTTTCGTTGGATGCTGGGTCGCTGTCTGGCGAGTTTGGGCCTTCCACCCGCTGCTTTCGGGACGCATTCCTTTCGCATCGGGGCTGCGACGGCGGCTGCGTCGGCAGGGTTTTCCGTAGCTGAAATCCAGGCGGTGGGGCGATGGAAGTCGTCAAGTTACAGACGATATATTCGCGACGTTGCATGAGATGTTTGCTTGCGCGTGGTTTTTTGTTCAATTATTGTTGTTATAATCATGTTGTTACAGTTCAGTACGTTCTTGTGTTGTACGTCTGTTTGTCTTCCCGTTTTTTATCCTACTCAGGGATTAGCCACTCGCCGCTGCTGGCATAAGCCGCAGCGGGGGTCTGGAGTTCTTTTGCGATTTTTGCCTGACTTGACGGACTGAATTCTAATCCACAATTCGGCTGATCAGTTCTAATCAAAGTCCCTCAGCAGGTTTTTACGCTTTCACCTCCAGCTGAGTTCTTACATGTTTTTTCCCATTTTATACCCCCCTTCCCCCCCCCCCCTCCCCGTTTAATTTCTTAATTTTAATTTTGATCTTCCCATTTGTGGGTTTATGTTCTGCTTCAAATTGGCTGGAAGCGTGCGCAGATCGGCTAGGCCGTGACTTCTGCAATAAACGAAAACTCAATTTTTTCTTTTGGCAGATCCTTCAGGTTAATGCGTTTAATAACAATGCTATAGATAATTAGTAACCAATTCTACCCCCTTTCCTTCTCTTCAGGTTGGTTTGACGATGACTTGGCTATCTGGGTGGTTGGCCACTCTTATGTGTATTGGGCAGCCAGGTTTTTGGCCTCGGAGGGGGCACAGATGTTTCCTAGGGCTCAAGGAGTTTGTTGGCTTGGTTGGCGGGGGATGATGTGGAAAGATCTGAAGAGTAGACTAGTCAGTCAGGCCAGCGAGCATGGAGTCCCTAGGGTGCTGGTTGTCCATCTAGGTGGCAACGACCTGGGGAAGAGGACATCTTTGGAGCTGCGGTGGGCCATGATACAGGATCTGGCCAGTGTGGCCGCAGCATGGACAAATTGTGTCTTGGTGTTCTCTTTGATGGTGCCAAGGTTGAGTTGGCGAGGTGTGGCGGATGGTCGCCTGATTGATGAGGCCAGGCAGAAGGTGAATGGGGCGGTGGCGAAGTGGGTGTTGTCCCACGGAGGCAAAGTAGTTCGCCACCCTAGGATTCGGTTCCGAGACAGTCACCTTTTTCGGCCTGATGGTGTGCATTTATCCAATGAGGGGATGATGCTTTTCCTGGAGGATCTGTGTTTAGTGTTGCAGGAGTTAGGGTGAGGTTATGGTGGCGGTGCGAAGACTCTGGGGAAGAGTCTTTCGCTGTTGGCGGAAAAGAACGGCAGTTTGTAGTTGTATGGTTAGTTGTAGTGATTTACAGTTTGGTGTGGTTTAGGTGCACTCACCTCCATCGACTTATAGGGTCGCTCGATTACCCGACCGGGGGCAGCGGCAGGCACCCATCAGGGTGGGTAGTCACTGTGGGGGTTGAGTTGGGCACCTATTACCGATTTTACAGTTTGTAGTTAAATTAGGACAGTTTTGAATTTTAAGGTTAGCGTTAGTTAAATAGAGACGTTCTTTTTTCTGCCACCATATGCCGGCTGAATCGGCATGTTAACAAAGTTTTTTCATTTACAGGTTTGCTATGGTTAAGGTAAAATAAATAGCTAGCAATTTTTCTGCCAAATTCAAGTCTCCGTGTCTTTATTTCTTGGTATTAGAGGTAATAAATGCTTTACTTTGAATTAAGGGGTCCACGAAGTATCACTAGGATGTTTAGGAGAGAGAATTGACTGTATAGGAAAGGAATGAGTTAAACATCTTGTGAGGGGTGGACCTAGCTGTTAGGAAGTACAGCCTTTGGAAAAAGGGGAGGGTTATTATATATAGGGAATGCTAGGCCAGATCAGTCTCTCTTGCTGCTGATTGCCTTCCCGCCCTCCCGCCCTGTGGGTAGAGGTTCTGGCACGGAGTGCCTTGGCGTTGAATTGTTGGCTGATTTTGTCGTTGGCTATTTATTGTCGGAAAAGAACGGCAGTTTGTAGTTGTATGGTCAGCTGTAGTGATTTACAGTTTGGTGTGGTTTAGGTGCACTCACCTCCATCGACTTATAGGGTCGCTCGATCACCCGACCGGGGGCAGCGGCAGGCACCCATCAGGGTGGGTAGTCACTGTGGGGGTTGAGTTGGGCACCTATTACCGATTTTACAGTTTGTAGTTAAATTAGGACAGTTTTGAATTTTAAGGTTAGCATTAGTTAAATAGAGCCGTTCTTTTTTCTGCCACCATATGCCGGCTGAATCGGCATGTTAACAAAGTTTTTTCATTTACAGGTTTGCTATGGTTAGGGTAAAATAAATAGCTAGCAATTTTTCTGCCAAATTCAAGTCTCCGTGTCTTTATTTTTTGGTATTAGAGGTAATGAATGCTTTACTTTGAATTAAGGGGTCCACCAAGTATCACTAGGATGTTTAAACCGCCACAATCATGTACTGAATGCTCTTTGCCAATTTTGGGTCTAACCTGGAATCGCTATAGTCGACACTGGAATCAGTGTCCGTGTCGGTATCAGTGTCACCAATTGGGCCAACGTACATTTTTGTGACCCTGAGGGGACCTGACTTTGGAATAACATATCTTCCACAGATTTCTTCCATGCCTGGGTCTGCGACTCAGACTTATCTAACCTCTTACTAATAAGAGCCAAATTAGCATTCAAGGCGTTTAACACATTTACCCAATTAGGTGTCGGCGGTGCCGACAGGATCACCCTCGCAGCCGTCTGCGTCCCTAATACAGCCTCCTCCTGGGAAGAGCCTTCAGCCTCAGACATGTCAACACTCGTGCACCAAACACCCTCAGACACACTGGACATATAGGGGACAGACCCACAGTAAAGTCTGTCAGAGAGACACAGAGGGGATTTGCCAGCTCACAACCCTGCACTGAAAAAAACGGGTCAGAAATTGCCAAGACAATGCCTCAGACCTATAGCGCTTTTATCATATATATATATATATATATATATATATATATATATATATATTGCACCAATTATATGCCTCCCCCCTCCGTTTTACACCCATGGTACTTGTCAGTGTGTGTGGAGGACCACCGTCTCTGCAGCTTGTGGAGAGGAAATGGCGCCGTGAGCTGTGAGGAAGAAGCTCCGCCCCCTTAATGGCGCGCTTCTGTCCCGCTTTCTACATGTTTATACTGGCAGGGGTTGGGACAGTGCCGCGGCGCTAATGTCCCCTCTTGCCAGTGGGCTCAATGAGGTAGTTTTTAGCTGCCCAGGGCGCCCCTCCTGCGCCCTGCACCCTGCAGTGCTGTGTGAGTGGGAGCTTGGCACGCAGCGTCTGCCCGCTGTGCGGTACCTCTGCAAATGCCGTCTCTGAAGAGAAGTCTTCTTTTCTTCGGTTACTCACCCGTCTTCTGACTTCTGGCTCTAAAAGGGGGCGACGGCAGGCTGTGGGAGCGAGCATCTGAGCGTACCCAGCAATCAAACCCTCAGGAGCTAATGGTGTCCTGTAGCCAGGAGCAGAGCCCTTGAACTCACTGGAAGTGGGTCATACTTCTCTCCCCTAAGTCCCACGAAGCAGGAAGACTGTTGCCAGCAGCCTCCCTGAAAATAAAAAACCTAACAAAAAGTCTTGACAGAGAAACTCAGTAGAGCTCCCCTTAGTGCGTCCAGTCTCACTGGGCACAATTCTAAAACTCGAGTCTGGAGGAGGGGCATAGAGGGAGGAGCCAGTTCACACCCTTTCAAAGTCTTAAAGTGCCCATGTCTCCTGCGGATTCCGTCTATACCCCATGGTTCTAATGGTGTCCCCAGCATCCTCTAGGACGTATGAGAAATATATATTATGCCATTGATACATTAAATCCCCATTTTACACATTACGCAGGCAAGTGTCCCCATTATCCACATTACAATAGGCAAGTGTCCCCATTTTACATATTACGACAAGCAAGTGTCCCCATTTTATACATTACGGCAGGCAAGTGTCCCCATTTTACACGGTGCGGCAGGCAAGTGTCCCCATTTTACACAGTGCGGCAGGCAAGAGTCCCCATTTTACACAGAGCGGCAGGCAAGAGTCCCCATTTTACACAGAGCGGCAGGCAAGAGTCCCCATTTTACACATTGCGGCAGGCAAGTGTCCCCATTTTACACATTATGGCAGGCAAGAGTCCCCATTTTACACATCACGGCAGGCCAGAGTCCCCATTTTACACATCACGGCAGGCAAGAGTCACCATTTTACACAGTACGGCAAGCAAGAGTCCCCATTTTACACAGTATGGCATGCAAGATTCCCCATTTTACACATTACAGCAGGCACGTGTCCCCATTTTACACATTAGGCAGGCAAGTGTCAAGTGGGGGGAAGGAAGGAAGAGGGAGGGGGGGAGAGAGAGAGAGAGACTACTTACATTTGAAGAGGTTCTTCACGCTCTTCGGGCCGCCTCTCAATCCTCCCACCGGCCGCCTCCTCCTTCTAATAGCTTGGCTCCCCCTCCTCTTGTCACCAGTACTCTGCTCAGGGGGCGGAGTTTTGCAAAATTATGCGATTGCGTCATGACATCACGACGCAACCGCGTCATTCCGCCACAAAACTCCGCCCCCCAAGCAGGAGTACTCTGGAAGAGGGAGGAGGGGGAAACAACGACCCGCAAAGTGCCGCGGTGGGCGCCCGCCAAAAGAAACGGCACTGTACTTAGCCACCACAAATACACAAATAGTACCACATAACACGAATAGACCAACATTACAGGTACAGCACCGCACTACATGTATAGCACCGCATTATGGAGGTAATTCCAAGTTGATCGCAGCAGGAATTTTGTTAGCAGTTGGGCAAAACCATGTGCACTGCAGGGGAGGCAGATATAGCATGTGCAGAAAGAGTTAGATTTGGGTGGGATGTGTTCAATCTGCAATCTAAATTGCAGTGTAAAAATAAAGCAGCCAGTATTTACCCTGCACAGAAACATAATAACCCACCCAAATCTAACTCTCTCTGCAAATGTTATATCTGTCCCCCCTGCAGTGCACATGGTTTTGCCCAATTGCTAACAAAGTTGCTGCTGCGATCAACTCAGAATTCCCCCCTATATGACTAGCACCACATTACATACATAGCCACCGCATTACATACGCAGACACCGCATAAATAGGCCCATCATCATGGACAGACATTGGGCAGCTATAGGACTCAAGGACGTTGCATTAGAGATTGTCCCAGGGCTGGCTGTGAGTGCAGTCTGATCAGTTGGCATCCTGAGAATAAAGTACATCCTGTTCCTGTCCAGTCCAGTTGAATTAGCTCAAAGGGCCTAATTCAAGGTTAATTGCAAAACAAAAATTTGCCTCTAATGTGCAAAACCATGTGCACTGCAGGTGAGGCAGATATAAAATGTGCAGAGAGATTTTGCACATTATAAGAAAATGTTGTTGCACTCAACCTTGAATTAGACCCAAGGGTGGTCATTCCGAGTTGTTCGCTTGTTGCCGATTTTCGCTATGCTGCGATTTGTTGCTAAATGCGCATGCACATGGTACGCAGCGCGCATGCGCTAAGTTATTTAACACAAAACTTAGTAGATTTGCTGGTGTCCGTACGACGCATTTCAGTCGCACTGCTGTTCGGTAAATGATTGACAGGAAAGGGGCATTTCTGGGCGGCAACTCTGCGTTTTTACGGCGTTGGCTAAAAAACGCAGGTGTGTCAGGGGAAAACGCGGGAGTGTCTGGAGAAACGGGGGAGTGGCTGGCCAAACGCAGGGCGTGTTTGTGACGTCAAACCAGGAACTAAACGCACTGAGCTGATCGCAATCTGTGAGTAGGTCTGGAGCTACTCAGAAACTGCAAAGAATTATTTAGTAGCAATTTGGCTAATCTTTCGTTAGCAATTCTGCTATGCTAAGATACACTCGCAGAGGGCGGTGGCCTAGCGTATGCAATGCTGCTAAAAGCAGCTAGCGAGCGAACAACTCGGAATGAGGGCCAAAGTACAGTATTTTTATACTTAGGCCCCAATAATCAATGCAAGACCACAATCCCCCGGTTTTCTAGGTGACAAAAAAAGGTTTCTGCTCTCAAAAAAATCCACTTTTAGTAATTCATTCTATAAATATATGCATGATAGAGGTTTAATAATAATCAGAATATGAATTTACAGATGCATATGAAACATGGATATATCTGGAGTCTTTGAGAAGATGCTTTACCTCTCTAATTTTTTTAATAAAAATACAAACATATAGTGATCTCCTGAAATATAGATTATGAAAGTATTTCTTCCTATAGGAGATAACATAAAGACACAGCAGAAACCATGAATCATTGTCCTCTAAAGGGGGGTACTGACGGGAGAGATGTGTGCTGAGCGATCTTAACACAGACCGCTCAGCACACATCTCTCCCCCCGCTCAGCACAGCGCGATGTACTGAGCGAGGGGGGCGCTCACTTTAACTACGGCCCTGATCAGCCTGTTTGTATCGCACTGTAGGAGTAAGTCCTGGGATACGCACAGACTGCACAGTATGGAAAAATCATTAGATGGTGAGTGAGTTGCAAACAGATTTGCAGATGTCCGCTGTCTGGCAAAGTTTTTGCACGGCGTACACATGCATTCGCACACTTGCACAGGATGGGTTTTCACTCTCCTTAGGCGGCGACTATCTGATCGCAGACCTCTGCAAATTTGCAGCACAGCGATCAGGTTTGAATTAGGCCTTATATTCTTTGTAAACACATGCGCTAGCCCTTCCACACAGGGGTCAGCGATTCTCCTCACTGAACCTCGGCTTGACACTCGATGGGCCTTCATCCAGTCTTGGCTCTCAGTGTCTGCACCTGGCAAGAAAAGGGAAAAGGTAAGCTTTTTTTAAAGAGTAACTTGATATACAAGGGCTGTGATCTTTTCTTACTGTCACCGCATCTTCTGGTGTTCTCCCAGATGGTGCTTCTTCTCTTCAAGAGCTCTTGATTGCTCCCTCTCTGCCGACAAATATTTTCCTGCTCACACTGGCAATTACAAGCCAGATTGAGTGAGCAGAGCTATAGCATAGTGTGCTACTCCTAAATGTTCCAAGCTCAGCAGACCAAGATTACCTGTCAGGTAGCGCCAAATGCAGAATTCTGCAAGAATGGCTGGGCTTGAATCTATGTAGGTTCAAGTCCAGCAAAGCCTAACAAAGTAACGCAGTTCTTACTGAAGCAGTCTTCTCCAGTGATGGGGACACAACAGGTACAATCCTTCAGGGCAGCTCCTCTTTTGCACCGTTGAGTTTCTCTTAAATGTAATATTATTGAAATAATGTTAATTAGGTGCCCTTCTGAGGCCTTACCTGTGTGGCCGACCTTGGTGGACATAGGGTAGAACTCTCTGTACTGGCACTTCCCAACAGGGGTCAGTGATATTCCTTACTGATCCTTACCTTGACAAAGTTGCACCTTATGGTAAAAAAAAGCAGCCGACAAGGGAATAATTACTGAAAAAGAGGGCAAGTTCATCATTAATGAGTCCCCTGTTACACCGGTCATATACATCTTACCAAAGGTTCATTGGCTGTTTGTCCTTTAAATACTAGGCTTTTCACACTCACATCATGTCTTTATAAAGGTCAGGCTGTGAACAAAACGCGTTGACAAAGAAGGAGTGTGAACAGACATCTTTTTCTGCATTTTTGCTATACATATGAGGTATGCTTTACTGGATTTTTATTTTTTTTTTAAATTGTGTTCCTGATACCTGGGAACTTGTACTCTTTTTTGGAATACATTGTTTTTAGATTGTTTTCTTGATGGATTTTTTTGGGAACAATCCGCTCTGTGGATTTAATTACCCTCAGAGTAGCACAGACCGCTCAGCACACATCTCTCCCCCCAATCAGCACAGCGTGATGTGCTGAGCGAGGGGGGTACGGACAGGGGGGGTGCTCATTTCACCCAGCGGTGAAATGAGCGACCTGCTAGATTGTGCTTGCATGCAGGCCAATCTAGCACCCGCAATAGTGATGCCCGGGACAGTGCATCACTGTCACCAGCACCCCTACACACGGAGCGATGTTCAGCTACTTTCTAAGCAATCTAGTCAGATTGCTTAGAAATTAGCTGAACATGGCTCTGTGTGTACCCCCCTTTAGTTGCCTTTGACACACACAGGTTAAGCTAAATACCTAACTCAGTGGTTCCCAAACTTTTTTGAATCACTGTGCCCTAGAGAATCAGAATTTCTGTTTTTCTGTTGGTGACAATGGTAAGTAACTACAAGACATTGCAGGGTGGTGATACCAATGTCCTCCACTGAGAGAACGCTGAAGAAGTACTTGTGTATAGTAGTGAAGTGTAAATCAGAGTAGTATAATACTGGAACTCTCCCCTAGTGCATGTAGCCGGGACCCTAGTGTACCTCATGGGTAAACTGGAAGCAGAAGTCTGACACTTGTTTCGCCCGATGTGCTGGCCATACACTGAAAGGCAATTTGATCAATGAGAAGTAGTCTGACAGATGCAAAAAATGTTAAAGTGATTACATTGTACTAGAAGTTTTGAACCCTCTACTTTTCCATCATCACTCAATCCAGTCAAAGGCGACTCATGGTGTTCTTTAGAGTCTCTGATATGCAAATATCATATCTAGACCTATATTCTATGAGTATCTGCAGAGTTGATCTAATCTGCATTCTTTCGCCAGAGTTTTGGATAAAAAGTCAATAAAATAGATAAATTGCAAATGAATAAAAATGAAAGGGAGTAATTCCAAGTTGATCGCAGCAGGATTTTTGTTAGCAATTGGGCAAAACCATGTGCACTGCAGGGGAGGCAGATATAACATGTGCAGAGAGAGTTAGATTTGAGTGGGTTGTGTTCAATCTGCAATCTAAATTGCAGTGTAAAAATAAAGCAGCCAGTATTTACCCTGCACAGAAACAAAATAACCCACCCAAATCTAACTCTCTCTGCACATGTTATATCTGCCTCCCCTGCAGTGCACATGGTTTTGCCCAATTGCTATCAAAAATCCTGCTGCGATCAACTTGGAATTGCCCCCATAGTTGGGAGTAGGATTTGAGGCAATCCACGGTAAGGATTCATGGAGTATTATAATATATATATATATAAAATAAGGCAAAGTCATCTATGTCCTCCTCGATCAAAGAGAACTCTTATAAAATGTATTCTAGGTGGTATCTGGTTCTGACCAAACTTCATAAGATTTTTTCCTCTTCCTCCCCACTTTGTTGGTGAGGATGTGGTCAGGTAGGTGAGTTTGCACACATTTGGTGGACCTTTCTTAAGTTCATTCCTTATTAGGGTGAGATTGAGAACCTTTTGAGTGACATTTTACAAACGTCAGTCCCTCTGAGTCCATGGACGGCTCTATTAGGGCTCCCGATTTCAAGGTTTAGTAATTCTTCAAGCAAACACATTTTTTACATGTTTCAACAACTAGATGCTCCCTAGCCAAATGTTGTGAACAACCATGTCTTCTATCTTTGCATATGGTTAAAGCTCTGGTTTACAGTATTGCTTATATGGAGAAAATGATTGCTTCTCTTTATAATAAAGTAGATGTGTTAAACCAGGTCGAGTGCCCTTGGTTCCACTTTGTGTTAGGCTCCTCTCCTAGCCCTTAAAACTATTTTAGTGCCCCTGACTATTTTTACCTATTATTCTCTACTGACATTCTTTTACTGTGTATTTTTTTTCTTTGTATCATACTTTTTCCAAGATTGTGGCCTCCACTCTCCTCTCTCTCTCTCTCTCTCTCTCTCTCTCATTCATTCTCTTATTTTTCTTATATTACCTTAAATACGATGGTTATTTATGAAAATTTGTTAAATGCCAATTTGTGAAATGCGGTTATATACCTTGTTTATGATGTTTCTTTATATTTATACGTATACAGTTTTAAGAGTCTTCTTCTTTTGTATTTCAGTATTATAAATAACAATTATTACAATATAAAAAAAGATAGAATTTTGTTCACGACACCCCTAGGCAAAAAGTTTCTTATTGAGAAATTCAGAAAAAAAACATGACAATTGGAAAATTGTGTTTCTATGTCATCCTTAGGTTTAGTTATGTGGTGAGGGACAGGATTCGCTTCTGTTTGTCTGCATATTTTTTATTGGAAGCCACAAGGACTGGTTTTGCCTATTACATTGACCAGAAATAATTTGAATTGGTCCTAGACGATTAGTCCTAGATCTCTGCAAGTGCCCAAAGTTTGGGAACCGCTGATCTAACTGGTTACTTCTTTGGGAACTATTAAATAATTTCCTCTCCCAGGTGTGTTTCCTTGTCACATTAGAAAAACAAATGAGGAGAATACATTTTTAGACTGACATATTTTGATATTCTACAACAGGACCACTGAATCCTTACCTGCTGATTTAAGATTCCAGCAATTAAGTAACACCTTGCTGCCATATTCCTAAATGTTTACAATCTATGGGGCTCCTTCAAAAGCCCATGTTGAATATGATGTAAGCGTCCCCATTGTATTCTCCAAAGAGTCCAGGTGTGGCTCTCCAAAAGAAAATTACAAATTCTATCTATGAAGCTGAAACTTAAATACATTGATCCCTACAATATCCTGGTACTCCTTCCTTCTTTGAAAATCCATACAATATTTAGTGTAAACTTTCCAAAGCCCTTTATTACCAAATCTTTTTCCCCCGCATTACCACTCCATCTCTTTCTCTATGAGCCGATTATCTGGTACATGAAAGTCCAGTTTCTTTTGTATTCTACCATCTCTAGGGAAATATTTCAGTATTTGGTACACTTCTGATGCAGTTGCCATAATGGTTGGGCAGAGGCACTATCCACCAGGTCATGGCAGTGCTTACTAACATGATGTTGAACCCATCCAAACCAATACGTCACTGTCACTGACCCACATTCTGGTCATTCCGAGTCCCCCTTCCTGGGAACCTGTACACTGACTCCAAAGACAAGATCTTCAGTTTAGAAGGTGTTCAAAGGATGTCTTACAGTACCTCAAGAGTACATCAATGGTGAGTCATCATTGCTGTATGTAATTTATCCCACCAACTTGATACATCTGTTCAGACACATATCGTATATTATATACAGTAGGTGCCATATCCAAGCATGCACTTTACACATACAGTACCACTGTCATTCACCAGGTATACTGATTGACTGCTGTAGAGAGAATCCATCCATGTCTTTGCAAATTAGAGATGTGCACCGGAAATTTTTTGGGTTTTGTGTTTTGGTTTAGGATTTGGTTCTGCGGCCGTGTTTTGGATTCGGACGCGTTTTGCCAAAACTTCCCTGAAAATTTTTTGTCGGAGTCGGGTGTGTTTTGGATTCGGGTGTTTTTTTACGAAAAAACCCTCAAAAACAGCTTAAATCATAGAATTTGGGGGTCATTTTGATCCCATAGTATTATTAACCTCAATAACCATAATTTACACTCATTTTCAGTCTATTCTGAACACCTCACACCTCACAATATTATTTTTAGTCCTAAAATTTGCACCGAGGTCGCTGGATGGCTAAGCTAAGCGACACAAGTGGCCGACACAAACACCTGGCCCATCTAGGAGTGGCACTGCAGTGTCAGGCAGGATGGCACTTCAAAAAAATAGTCCCCAAACAGCACATGATGCAAAGAAAAAAAGAGGCGCACCAAGGTCGCTGTGTGACTAAGCTAAGCGACACAAGTGGCCGACACAAACACCTGGCCCATCTAGGAGTGGCACTGCAGTGTCAGACAGGATGGCACGTCAAAAAAATTGTCCCCAAACAGCACATGATGCAAAGAAAAAAAGAGGTGCAATGAGGTAGCTGTGTGACTAAGCTAAGCGACCCAAGTGGCCGACACAAACACCTGGCCCATCTAGGAGTGGCACTGCAGTGTCAGACAGGATGGCAGATTTAAAAAATAGTCCCCAAACAGCACATGATGCAAAGAAAAAAAGAGGTGCAATGAGGTAGCTGTGTGACTAAGCTAAGCGACCCAAGTTGCCGACACAAACACCTGGCCCATCTAGGAGTGGCACTGCAGTTTTCTAGCGAGAGGATGAGTGCTTCCATCCTCATGTGAATCTGAACCACTAGCCATGAACATAGGCCAAGGCCTCAGCCGTTCCTTGCCACTCCGTGTCGTAAATGGCATATTGGCAAGTTTACGCTTCTCATCAGACGCTTTTAATTTTGATTTTTGGGTCATTTAACTGAACTTTTGTTTTTTGGATTTTACATGCTCTCTACTATGACATTGGGCATCGGCCTTGGCAGACGACGTTGATGGCATTTCATCATCTAGGCCATGACTAGTGGCAGCAGCTTCAGCACGACACAGCAGTGGCCTTCCGTACCGTACTGCTATATATACTGGTGGTCACTGTCAGCAAACTGCAAAACTAAAATGCACCACAGGTATAGAATCTAGATGAATAGTATACTTGACGACACAGAGGTAGGTAGAGCAGTGGCCTTCCGTACCGTACTGCTATATATACTGGTGGTCACTGTCAGCAAACTGCAAAACTAAAATGCACCACAGGTATAGAATCTAGATGGATAGTATACTTGACGACACAGAGGTAGGTAGAGCAGTGGCCTTCCGTACCGTACTGCTATATATACTGGTGGTCACTGTCAGCAAACTGCAAAACTAAAATGCACCACAGGTATAGAATCTAGATGGATAGTATACTTGACGACACAGAGGTAGGTAGAGCAGTGGCCTTCCGTACCGTACTGCTATATATACTGGTGGTCACTGTCAGCAAACTGCAAAACTAAAATGCACCACAGGTATAGAATCTAGATGGATAGTATACTTGACGACACAGAGGTAGGTAGAGCCGTGGCCTTCCGTACCATACTGCTATATATACTGGTGGTCACTGTCAGCAAACTGCAAAACTAAAATGCACCACAGGTATAGAATCTAGATGGATAGTATACTTGACGACACAGAGGTAGGTAGAGCAGTGGCCTACCGTACCGTACTGCTATATATACTGGTGGTCACTGTCAGCAAAACTCTGCACTGTACTCCTCCTATATAATACTGCTGGTCCCCAGTCCCCACAATAAAGCAGTGTGAGCACAGATATATGCAGCACACTGAGCACAGATATGGAGCGTTTTTCAGGCAGAGAACGGATAAAACTGGTGGTCACTGATCAGCAAAACTCTGCACTGTACTCCTCCTATATAATACAGCTGCTCCCCAGTCCCCACAATTAAGCAATAAGCACAAATATTTGCAGCAACATTAATAAACGGAGAGAGGACGCCAGCCACGTCCTCTCCCTAACATTTCCAATGCACGAGTGAAAATGGCGGCGACGCGCGGCTCCTTATATAGAATCCAAATCTCGCGAGAATCCGACAGCGGGATGATGACGTTCGGGCGCGCTCGGGTTAACCGAGCCATACGGGAGAATCCGAGTATGCCTCGGACCCGTGTAAAATGGGTGAAGTTCGGGTGGGTTCGGTTTCCGAGGAACCGAACCCGCTCATCACTATTGCAAATGCCCCAAAGTTTTTGCTTGCAATTATGACAGCACATCTCATTAATGCATATTCCTACAATCTTTCTATTTAATGCACCTGCTTTAAGTATGATGCTTCTTACCCGATCAAGTCATCAGTATTGAGGATTATCTTGAGTACGCCTTTGCCTGTGGTTACGCTGTTGCTGAAATTTGTCCTGTTTCACCACATTGTTTTCAATTACTGACCTCATCCATTTGGCTTTGTCTACTCCGGACCTTGGCTTGGATCTGTGGCTGATGGAACTTAAATACATTGGATCTGTGCCTGATGGAACTTAAATACTTTGGATCTGTGGCTGACGGTACTTAAATACATTGGATCTGTGGCTGATTTAACTTAAATACATTGTATCTGTGGCTGATGGAACTTAAATACACTGGCTCTGTGCTGATGGAACTTAAATACTACTCTCTGTAATGAGTATCTTCCCAAGCTACAGGGAAGAGTTGATCAGTGGACATCAAAGGAAATATAACGAGGCAGAAACACATTTACACATATATTTCTGCAAGCAATATTTGTGACAAATGAGGGTGGTAATATGAGGGGATATAGTACATTTACATGTTCTACTTTTTTTCTTTTTTATTCAATTATGAATACATGGAATAACAAAATGTATGCTACAGTATAGTTAGTTTACTCATTTATTGAAGATTAAGCAAAATATTATGAAACCAACATAATGAAGACAAGGTTTCAGATATTCTATAATTTGGACATATTTGTGTATGAACATTTTTTTTATGAAAAATATACATAATTATAACATTTGCATATTAGTTAATTTAGGGCCAGATCCAGGAGTGGGTGCTATGGCGATGTTTGCACAGTTGTCCAATGTTTTTTTCATACCACGCATATGTCAGAGTCGCACTGCACATGCATCCAGATAGTTACCATCGGGGGAACAGGGCAAATTTGGATGCAGAGAAATGGTATTTTAGTGGGATTTTCTGGGTGGCAACAGGGGTGTGGGTAGCCAAATACAGGAATGACGGGCCAGCAACTGCTTCCTAAGACGTAGTGGCCCTGGCACTGACGTCCATGTACCGGTGGACATTCTGAGCAACCATATGGTGAATGATGCAACGGATGTGCGACTGATGACGTCACTTTTTACGCAAAATAGCAGATTAGAGAATGCAGCTAGTGGGTGCCTCTGTACGAATCCCATTGGCTGCAGCAGCAGCATAAATTTGCGGTTGCAGTGTGTAAAAAGACACAGTTGCGCAGAGGTTTGTATCCACCTTTGAATCAGCCCTCAGTCATATGTAGCATTATCCTTTACCTTGGACAGAACATTCAAAGTTTTAACTACCGTAGGTACAAAAATTTATTTTTTCCATAGTAACCAGAAACTAGGAATTTGCTTTTAATAATCCAATTTGTGCTAAGCCAACCAAAAATAATAACCAATCACTAGGTGGTACTGCACCGTTACATTCTTGCACCCATGGTAGGAATGTACCCTGGGAATTCACTAGGTTTTCTGTAAAAGGAACCAAACTATGAGCCCGATTCAGGACGGAAGGCATCTACGATGCGTTTGCATACTAGATCCCTTTTCCAGTGTGTGTACGCACAGAAGTTGCACTGCGTGTGTGCACACAGTTGACAGGCAGAGGTGTTTTGCGGGGTGGGGGGAATCAACATGGCATTTAGGGGGTGGCATTGCGGCGTTGGGGGGGCAAGGTCCGGACAATGCAGGTGTGTCCAGACGGTTTGCAGGGTGGGCCGCTGCGGCTGCGTTACATCACACTCAGTCGCTGTGACCCAAAAGATGGCGAGTAACTAGGCTGCGTAGGCAGGAGGCAACCCTAATCATGCGAGTGCTTAGCGGGGGGGGGGGGGGAGAACAGGAGCCATTATGCGGGGAGGACTTGCATTGAGCTGGGCGTTCCCCCCGCATGTTGGTGTAAAGGGTTGTAGTTGTGCGATTTTTCGCACAGCTACGACCCATGCTAAATTAGGCCCAATGTTACAGCATACCGCGCATTAGTAGAATAGAATGTCCAGATTGGCAGCTTGATGTAGTCTGATTAATCATTTACAAAATTCCATTATATTTACACATCTACAATACATATTCTATTTATAGCTATAACAAAATGGTACGTATACTTCTGATATGACATTAAATAGCATAACAATAAAACATGTAATACCTGTATGAAATCACACACATTTAGAATTTTCACAAGAGCCATCTGGCAGTTCCTTATAGCTCACTATGAGGTCTATCCATTATGATAAAAATGTAATTGGTGAAGCTTTAGTTTTATATTTGGCAAGTTTTATTATTCAAATAATCCACAATTCATACAAAATGATTACTTCAGAAAAAAACTGCCTATTTGCATGGATACAGCTTTTCTGAAGTGAGATAAATCCTAGGAATGGCTGCCCCATGTCCACGTGTGAAGACAGCAGATCTGCATTGGAAGATGTACACACTGGCCGCCCGACTCCAAGAAAACAGAGCCGACCCCCCCCCCCCCTCCTCCATTTTCTGGAAAGGTCAAGGACATGCAATGAGGTAAATGGCTCAGGAGGCACTGGCTAGTACCAGAGCCAGATTTACACACAATTGGGTGTATCCAATAATTGTCTCGCCGGGAGCTATCCTATTAGCTCCGATAAGCTGGTGCAAATTGCGGCTTATCAGGGATTTTGTTTCACTTGCCTCGGGCAGGAGAAACCAAAGCCCCAGAAACAGGCGCATTTTTGTGCGAAAAACGGACAAGTTTCATTGAACCTGTGTGTTTTCGGGAGACAATGTATTTTTTTACAGGCGACCAAATTGGATAACCTGTAAAATAAATACAGGAAAAAAAACAGAAAAACATAATTTTTTTGCCCCCAATGTTTCTTCTGTGCTAATTGGATACCCCCAGAGTTTTGAGTACTATATATAAAGAAGATATTTCTAATATATCTTTGTATTTTTCATATACTTTATATTGTCAAAACTCTGGCGCATATGTTAGTATTACAGAAAAGGTTCTGCCTTACCTGTCTCACCCCACCACACGTTACTGGGAAATGATGCTCAGCTCCACCCACTTCCCACATCATGCACACTCCCACAAATCGGAAATGTACTTAAACCATTAGGATTCCATACATCTCTGAATCAGGCCCAAACTTGGTTTGTTTACGGTAAAGGCGGTAATCAGTGGCGGAACTACCACCAGTGCAAGCAGTGCCTTGAACTGGGGCCCACCACTGTCCAGGGGTCCAAAGCATGTAATGAGTCAAGCTGACTCATTACATGCTGTTGTGTGCTGTGGGCAACCCGCCGAGGGGAGGAGAGTAGCGCAGCGGGCACGGGGGGGGGGGGGTGGAGTTGGAGGAGGGAGCCGCAGTGCAGCTTCTGGCAAAGATCCCAGCATTCACAGCGGCGGAGAACAGCCTATGGAGAAAGACAGGGACAGCAGCAGCAGCACCTCCACCAATTACACAGCGCTGCTGCGGCTCCCTCCTCCACCACCCTCCTACTCCTTCTCCCCTGCCCGGGATCTCTGCTAAAAGCTGCACTGAGGAGCCTGACTGCCAGCGGAGAGAGTAAGTATAATTCTTTCTTTCTTTCTTTCTTTCTTTCCTGTCTGCCTTAATGTGTAAAAAGGGGGATGCTGTCTGCCATAATGTGTAAAAAGGACATGCTGTCTGCCGTAATGTGTAAAAAGGGGACGCTGTCTGCCATAATGTGTAAAAGAGGGCACGCTGTCTGCCGTTATGTGTAAAAAGGGGGACGCTGTCTGCCATTAAGTGTAAAAAGGGGACGCTGTCTGCCGTAAAGTGTAAAAGACGGGACGCTGTCTGCCGTAATGTGTAAAAAGGGGGCGCTGTCTGCTGTTATGTGTAAAAAGGGCATGCTGTCTGCCATTATGTGTAAAAAGGGGGCGCTGTCTGCCATTATGTGTGAAAAGGCATGCTGTCTGCCGTTATGTGTAAAAAGGGGGACGCTGTCTGCCGTTATGTGTAAAAAGGGGGACACTGTCTGCCGTTGAGTGTAAAAAGGGGACGCTGTCTGCCGTAAAGTGTAAAAGACGGGACGCTGTCTGCCGTAATGTGTAAAAAGGGGGCGCTGTCTGCTGTTATGTGTAAAAAGGGCATGCTGTCTGCCATTATGTGTAAAAAGGGGGCGCTGTCTGCCATTATGTGTGAAAAGGGCATGCTGTCTGCCGTTATGTGTAAAAAGGGGGACGCTGTCTGCCGTTATGTGTAAAAAGGGGGACACTGTCTGCTGTTGTGTGTAAAAAGAGGACGCTGTCTGCCGTAATGTGTAAAAAGGGGGACGCTGTCTGCTGTAATGTGTAAAAAGGGCACGCTGTCTGCCTTAATGTGTAAAAAAGGGGACGCTGTCTGCCTTAATGTGTAAAAAGGGGACGCTGTCTGCCTTAATGTGTAAAAAGGGGGACGCTGTCTGCCGTACTGTGTAAAAAGGGGATGCTGTCTGCCATTATGCGTAAAAAGGGGGACGCTGTCTGCCATAATGTGTAAAACTGGGACGCTGTCTGCCTTAGTGTGTAAAAAGGGGATGCTGTCTGCCTTAATGTGTAAAAAGGGGACGCTGGCTGCCGTAATGTGTAAAAAGGGGATGCTGGCTGCCGTAATGTGTAAGAAGGGGAATCTGTCCACTGTAAGGTGTAAAAGGGTCTCTACCTGGTGTAGTGGTGCTACTGTGCAGTGTAATTTGAATAATGGAGACTACTGTGCACCGTTATATGAATTGGTATTATTTTGTGGCCACAACCCTTCCTCACGAAGCCATGCCCCTACATTGTTTGCGCGTGCCTACGGCGCGCACTGCCCCTGTTTTGCATGGAGGGGTGGGGCTACGATGCCGTTTCTTGCACACAGTTCTAAAATGTCTAGTTACGGCACTGTTGCTAGGTATCCATTTCTCTGGCCCTGAGCAGGTCCCCCCTCACCAGATCCTCTCCAGGGGTGAGGGGGTGGACTTGGATGGGATGGGGGGGGGAAAGCATTTTGTCGCACCTGGGCCCACTGCTCGCTAGTTCCGCCACTGGCGGTAATAAGTTAAATGCATTGTTAGAGGACATTATTTATCTAGTAACATAGGTGGATATACTTAGGGGTTGTCCGAACAGATGTTTTGTTTTGTTATTTTTTATTCTTTTCAAAAACGTTGTGTGCAGGGCTGCGGAAACACTGCAGTCCTTAGGTTTCATGCCTGTGCTTCTAGTGAGATAAAAACATTTTTTAACTATCCTTGCTTTTTTATCACAGTTCCATTCTAATGAACAGACAGGTAATAATGTGCTTCAGATGTGCTAAAAAAAAATGAAGCATGAGTGTCATTGGGGGTTTATGGCTTGTATCCTGATTTTGCCATTTAAAGTATTGTCCCTTTAAAAAAGGCAGATTTGCTAGAAACTCGCCAATGTCAGAATCTCGCAGACTGGTACATTTCCCTGAATGTGCTAGTTGGTACAGATTAAGGGCCTAATTCAGATGGGTGTTTATCAAACGACTGCGCATGCGTATGGATTGCTATGCGCCGGCACAAGGCCAAACTGCAAAAGAATGGTGCAAAAATTTTGATCGCTAGGCGTTCGCAAGGTGATTGACAGGAAGAGGACGTTTTGGGGAGGTAACTGTCCATTTTCTGTGAGTGTCAGGAAAAACGCAGGCATTCCCAAGCGTTTTCAGGGAGGGTGTGTGACGTCAGCTCCGGACCCAATCAGCCTGTTTGTATCGCACTGTAGGAGTAAGTCCTGGGCTGCGCACAGACTGCACAGACTGGAAAAATCATTGGATGGTGAGTGAGTTGCGAACGGATTTGCAGATGTCCGCTGTCTGGCGAAGTGTTCGCACGGCGTACACATGCATTCACACACTTGCACGGGGCGGGTTTTCACTCTCTATGAGAAGGGGCTATCTGATCGCAGACCTCTGCAAAAACGCACAGCAGCGTTCAGGTCTGAATTAGGCCCATAGTTACCCTATATTTACTAAGTTATTTTTTTTTATGTTAATTTATCTTACTAAAGATTATTACTGAAAAAGATAAAGGGGGTAATTCCAAGTTGATCGCAGCAGGAAATTTTTTAGCAGTTGGGCAAAACCATGTGCACTGCAGTGGGGGCAGATATAACATGTGCAGAGAGAGTTAGATTTGGGTGGGTTATTTTATTTCTGTGCAGGGTAAATACTGGCTGCTTTATTTTTACACTGCAAATTAGATTGCAGATTGAACACATCACACCCAAATCTAACTCTCTCTGCACATGTTAAATCTGCCCCCCCCCCCCTGCAGTGCACATGGTTTTGCCCAACTGCTAAAAAATTTCCTGCTGCGATCAACTTGGAATTACCCCCAAAGGTCATTTTCAAAGTTTCATAACTGCACCAGCTGTAAGTTTCACTGCATTGAAATAGGAACAAAACCCAGATGTAAAATGTGGTGTTTAGTACAAAATGTACACTGTACAGTATAATTAAAGTTGGAACATTTGCAAGGTGCGTGCAGCTCTGCAGCAGTAATATGTGTATCCGGTCGTCAGAGACTCTAAATACATTTTTATTATTCTTTTTCTATAGCAAAATGCACATTTCTCATAAGTTCAATAGAAAAAAACTCACGAGTACAGCAGGTATAACAATGATTAACAATGGGGTGGGTGGGATCACAGCTCCAGTTCTCCACATAAAAATAGGCCCATCAACATGACAGCCACCCACATAGTGGCAACAAATCATAAGTATGAAAAAGACAAACGTGTATTTCAATATCCCTGACAAAACGATGCAATTTTTTAACTTTTACATTTTTAGGGGGTTGTGTACACACCCACATGGCACTGGCCACAGCCCCGCAGCACTAGTCACAGCCACACATCACTGGCCACGCCCACACAGTATTAGTCACTCCCGCACATCACTGACCACACCCACACAGCACTAGTCAAAACCGCACATCACTGGCTAAACCCACAGAGCACCGGTCATACCTGCTCCAATTCTCACAATAGGCCTTTGTTCATTCTCAGCCCCAAGCCATCTGGGCATTAATCCGGTCATGGAAGTGCATCTTCCTCACCATGGTGAGTCAAAATGGTGAGTCACCATGCCAGTCAAAAGTCAAATGTATTTTTTAGGGCAAAGAAAGGTAAAGGGGGCAGCCTAGTGCTTCACCCAGACTCAAATGTGGTACAGCCAAGAACCCTTTTTTGTATGCGATCTGTTCTAGGACAATAGTGGGAGGTATGCTTTCAGTTATATGGTTTGCGCACAATTGAGGCATATTTTCATTGGGAAAGAGAAATTTTAATCTAGCTTCTTATTAGGCTTTAGTGATCGGTATTTTAGAGGAAAAAATGTAAAAAGTTGAAAGTAATTAGTTTGGTGGTTTAATAGTGATAGTGGGCAAGAATTTGAAGTTATGGTCTAAATTACGAGATTTTTCTAAGTGATTCAATTACAACACTGAATGTCATCTGATATAATATATTTAAATTAAGATGACATTTCCTCTGTGTCATTGGAGAACTGCTCATAAAAATAACAAAGTGTGTGCTTTCATAGCTCATTAACTTATATAGGAACAAACTTACACATTTTCTTTGTCAAACTCACAAATAAAATACAAAGTAATGAAGCAGGAGACATCGTTCCATCCGCCTGAAGACACCATTTCAGCACAGTCCTCCTCATCGTATGCGTTGTTGGGCTCCCCTTGTCGCCACTTGTTGAAGGTCTGCATTGCTGACCGGTCGGAATAGACAAAGTGGCCTTCTTTATCCAGGTCATTGATCCCAATAAAGACTCTAGTGAGACCAGCCTGGTTAATGTAAGAGGCAATCAGACTATTTGTTGTCTCATCCTTGGGCATGCTGAGGGTTCCACCCCTTCCTTGGCAGTAGGCCTGGGCCTCAGTGTATTTCTTCTCCTCTTTTACCAGCAGGTAGATCTTAGTATCTGTCTCTCGTACTCCAGCAACAACTGCGGGGGAGGGCAGTGCTGAAAAGTGAGCACTCGTATTTCTATAACAAGCTTAATGCACATAAGAGCAGTTTAGGCAGAGATAAAACCAGACATGTGCATGCAAGCCAAGTTGTCCACAGTTGAGCCACCTTTTGGTTCATTTTGAGGTGCTAGTCTTAAGTCCCATTTTGATGACCTGACGACAAAGGAATCTGCTAAATATTTTATTAATAATTTAATATGATTCTATTTAGGGGTTGGGTACCAAATCCTGCCAGTCAGGATCCCGACGGTCAGTATTTTATTTCAGTCAGGATCCCGACGGTCAGTATTTTATTTTCTATTTTTATTTTTATTTCTGCTCTTAACCCTAACCGTCCCTTCGCACAGCCTAACGCTAACCGTCCCCTCTCGTAGCCTAACCCTAACAACCCCCACCCCTTGAAGCCTAACCCAAACCTTCCCCCCCCCCCTTGCAGCCTAACCTTATCCCTCCCTATAATACCTAAGCCTCCCCCTAGTGCATAACCCCAACCCCAGTAAGCTAGATGTGGCCACATTCAAACTTGTGTGCAACTCACAATCAGACTTAAAGGGTCATTTAAAAGTGTCCTCAAAATGTCATATGATGTTACTAAATTTCTCTAGGGCATATTTATGAATGTCTCCGTACCTGGTCATAAGTACACTGGAAATTTTTCTATCACCTTATATTTCTGGTGTTTATCAAAAAAATACTGCAGAGGCAGCTAAGTAATATTCACCTGCCCCGATGATAATCACCCGGAGTAGTGAGAATTCACTTACGCCTTTACCAGGCAAGCTTCCTGGTGGTGAGCATGCTTGAGCTGGCTTGCTTACTCCTGCATATGTAATGCTACCGAAAGTCCAGATTTGGGCTTCAGTTCGAGCGGGGTTGGGAACCCGGGACGAAGTTTGCGTTTACATTGACAAAAATCCCGGGTTGATGCGCGTTCACGTGAGAAAAACTCGTGATTTTTAAGTCAGTGGAAAAGGTGTGTAAATAAAAAAAGAGGCTTCAAAAAAAGATCCAATCTAATAAAATGTAAATCGTACTTTACGGTATTGTATTAAACAAAATAACAACACTTTATTTTAGTAGTTAGTAGTTATTAGGTAATTTTAATGTTATTGGATTGTTTTGGGTGACAACAAAACAGGTATTACACTCTATGGACAGTGTTATGGCCTGAGTGATGTTGGCAATATGTTAATGGAATGTGCAGTCATTCTTTAGTGAATTTCTGCTAGAGCCTGTACCCGGTCAATTCACACCTGACAGTCTAAAATACTGTACAATTGACTGGTATTTTGTTTTTTAACCAATAAAAAAAATAGCTATATTGCTCAGAAAACCCTTTTTCAACCTTTAAAATATTGGGGGGTAATTCTGAGTTGATCGCAGCAGGAACTTTGTTAGCAGTTGGGGAAAACCATGTGCACTGCAGGGGAGGCAGATATAACATGTGCAGAGAGAGTTAGATTTGGGTGGGTTATTTTGTTTTTGTGCAGGGTATATACTAGAGATGAGCGCCTGAAATTTTTCGGGTTTTGTGTTTTGGTTTTGGGTTCGGTTCCGCGGCCGTGTTTTGGGTTCGAACGCGTTTTGGCAAAACCTCACCGAATTTTTTTTGTCGGATTCGGGTGTGTTTTGGATTCGGGTGTTTTTTTCAAAAAACACTAAAAAAACAGCTTAAATCATAGAATTTGGGGGTCATTTTGATCCCAAAGTATTATTAACCTCAAAAACCATAATTTACACTCATTTTCAGTCTATTCTGAATACCTCACACCTCACAATATTATTTTTAGTCCTAAAATTTGCACCGAGGTCGCTGTGTGAGTAAGATAAGCGACCCTAGTGGCCGACACAAACACCGGGCCCATCTAGGAGTGGCACTGCAGTGTCACGCAGGATGTCCCTTCCAAAAAACCCTCCCCAAACAGCACATGACGCAAAGAAAAAAAGAGGCGCAATGAGGTAGCTGTGTGAGTAAGATTAGCGACCCTAGTGGCTGACACAAACACCGGGCCCATCTAGGAGTGGCACTGCAGTGTCACGCAGGATGGCCCTTCCAAAAAACCCTCCCCAAACAGCACATGACGCAAAGAAAAAAAGAGGCGCAATGAGGTAGCTGTGTGAGTAAGATTAGCGACCCTAGTGGCCGACACAAACACCGGGCCCATCTAGGAGTGGCACTGCAGTGTCACGCAGGATGTCCCTTCCAAAAAACCCTCCCCAAACAGCACATGACGCAAAGAAAAAAAGAGGCGCAATGAGGTAGCTGACTGTGTGAGTAAGATTAGCGACCCTAGTGGCCGACACAAACACCGGGCCCATCTAGGAGTGGCACTGCAGTGTCACGCAGGATGTCCCTTCCAAAAAACCCTCCCCAATCAGCACATGATGCAAAGAAAAAGAAAAGAAAAAAGAGGTGCAAGATGGAATTGTCCTTGGGCCCTCCCACCCACCCTTATGTTGTATAAACAAAACAGGACATGCACACTTTAACCAACCCATCATTTCAGTGACAGGGTCTGCCACACGACTGTGACTGATATGACGGGTTGGTTTGGACCCCCCCCAAAAAAGAAGCAATTAATCTCTCCTTGCACAAACTGGCTCTACAGAGGCAAGATGTCCACCTCATCTTCACCCTCCGATATATCACCGTGTACATCCCCCTCCTCACAGATTATCAATTCGTCCCCACTGGAATCCACCATCTCAGCTCCCTGTGTACTTTGTGGAGGCAATTGCTGCTGGTCAATGTCTCCGCGGAGGAATTGATTATAATTCATTTTAATGAACATCATCTTCTCCACATTTTCTGGATGTAACCTCGTACGCCGATTGCTGACAAGGTGAGCGGCGGCACTAAACACTCTTTCGGAGTACACACTTGTGGGAGGGCAACTTAGGTAGAATAAAGCCAGTTTGTGCAAGGGCCTCCAAATTGCCTCTTTTTCCTGCCAGTATAAGTACGGACTGTGTGACGTGCCTACTTGGATGCGGTCACTCATATAATCCTCCACCATTCTATCAATGTTGAGAGAATCATATGCAGTGACAGTAGACGACATGTCCGTAATCGTTGTCAGGTCCTTCAGTCCGGACCAGATGTCAGCATCAGCAGTCGCTCCAGACTGCCCTGCATCACCGCCAGCGGGTGGGCTCGGAATTCTGAGCCTTTTCCTCGCACCCCCAGTTGCGGGAGAATGTGAAGGAGGAGATGTTGACAGGTCGCGTTCCGCTTGACTTGACAATTTTGTCACCAGCAGGTCTTTCAACCCCAGCAGACCTGTGTCTGCCGGAAAGAGAGATCCAAGGTAGGCTTTAAATCTAGGATCGAGCACGGTGGCCAAAATGTAGTGCTCTGATTTCAACAGATTGACCACCCGTGAATCCTTGTTAAGCGAATTAAGGGCTGCATCCACAAGTCCCACATGCCTAGCGGAATCGCTCCCTTTTAGCTCCTTCTTCAATGCCTCCAGCTTCTTCTGCAAAAGCCTGATGAGGGGAATGACCTGACTCAGGCTGGCAGTGTCTGAACTGACTTCACGTGTGGCAAGTTCAAAGGGCATCAGAACCTTGCACAACGTTGAAATCATTCTCCACTGCACTTGAGACAGGTGCATTCCACCTACTATATCGTGCTCAATTGTATAGGCTTGAATGGCCTTTTGCTGCTCCTCCAACCTCTGAAGCATATAGAGGGTTGAATTCCACCTCGTTACCACTTCTTGCTTCAGATGATGGCAGGGCAGGTTCAGTAGTTTTTGGTGGTGCTCCAGTCTTCTGTACGTGGTGCCTGTACGCCGAAAGTGTCCCGCAATTTTTCTGGCCACCGACAGCATCTCTTGCACGCCCCTGTCGTTTTTTAAAAAATTCTGCACCACCAAATTCAAGGTATGTGCAAAACATGGGACGTGCTGGAATTTGCCCATATTTAATGCACACACAATATTGCTGGCGTTGTCCGATGCCACAAATCCACAGGAGAGTCCAATTGGGGTAAGCCATTCCGCGATGATCTTCCTCAGTTGCCGTAAGAGGTTTTCAGCTGTGTGCGTATTCTGGAAAGCGGTGATACAAAGCGTAGCCTGCCTAGGAAAGAGTTGGCGTTTGCGAGATGCTGCTACTGGTGCCGCCGCTGCTGTTCTTGCGGCGGGAGTCCATACATCTACCCAGTGGGCTGTCACAGTCATATAGTCCTGACCCTGCCCTGCTCCACTTGTCCACATGTCCGTGGTTAAGTGGACATTGGGTACAACTGCATTTTTTAGGACACTGGTGAGTCTTTTTCTGACGTCCGTGTACATTCTCGGTATCGCCTGCCTAGAGAAGTGGAACCTAGATGGTATTTGGTAACGGGGGCACACTGCCTCAATAAATTGTCTAGTTCCCTGTGAACTAACGGCGGATACCGGACGCACGTCTAACACCAACATAGTTGTCAAGGACTCAGTTATCCGCTTTGCAGTAGGATGACTGCTGTGATATTTCATCTTCCTCGCAAAGGACTGTTGAACAGTCAATTGCTTACTGGAAGTAGTACAAGTGGGCTTACGACTTCCCCTCTGGGATGACCATCGACTCCCAGCGGCAACAACAGCAGCGCCAGCAGCAGTAGGCGTTACACGCAAGGATGCATCGGAGGAATCCCAGGCAGGAGAGGACTCGTCAGAATTGCCAGTGACATGGCCTGCAGGACTATTGGCATTCCTGGGGAAGGAGGAAATTGACACTGAGGGAGTTGGTGGGGTGGTTTGCGTGAGCTTGGTTACAAGAGGAAGGGATTTACTGGTCAGTGGACTGCTTCCGCTGTCACCCAAAGTTTTTGAACTTGTCACTGACTTATTATGAATGCGCTGCAGGTGACGTATAAGGGAGGATGTTCCGAGGTGGTTAACGTCCTTACCCCTACTTATTACAGCTTGACAAAGGGAACACACGGCTTGACACCTGTTGTCCGCATTTCTGGTGAAATACCTCCACACCGAAGAGCTGATTTTTTTGGTATTTTCACCTGGCATGTCAACGGCCATATTCCTCCCACGGACAACAGGTGTCTCCCCGGGTGCCTGACTTAAACAAACCACCTCACCATCAGAATCCTCCTGGTCAATTTCCTCCCCAGCGCCAGCAACACCCATATCCTCCTCATCCTGGTGTACTTCAACACTGACATCTTCAATCTGACTATCAGGAACTGGACTGCGGGTGCTCCTTCCAGAACTTGCAGGGGGCGTGCAAATGGTGGAAGGCGCATGCTCTTCACGTCCAGTGTTGGGAAGGTCAGGCATCGCAACCGACACAATTGGACTCTCCTTGTGGATTTGGGATTTCGAAGAATGCACAGTTCTTTGCTGTGCTGCTTTTGCCAGCTTGAGTCTTTTCATTTTTCTAGCGAGAGGCTGAGTGCTTCCATCCTCATGTGAAGCTGAACCACTAGCCATGAACATAGGCCAGGGCCTCAGCCGTTCCTTGCCACTCCGTGTGGTAAATGGCATATTGGCAAGTTTACGCTTCTCCTCCGACAATTTTATTTTAGGTTTTGGAGTCCTTTTTTTACTGATATTTGGTGTTTTGGATTTGACATGCTCTGTACTATGACATTGGGCATCGGCCTTGGCAGACGACGTTGCTGGCATTTCATCGTCTCGGCCATGACTAGTGGCAGCAGCTTCAGCACGAGGTGGAAGTGGATCTTGATCTTTCCCTAATTTTGGAACCTCAACATTTTTGTTCTCCATATTTTAATAGGCACAACTAAAAGGCACCTCAGGTAAACAATGGAGATGGATGGATTGGATACTAGTATACAATTATGGACGGGCTGCCGAGTGCCGACACAGAGGTAGCCACAGCCGTGAACTACCGCACTGTACTGTGTCTGCTGCTAATATATAGACTGGTTGATAAAGAGATAGTATACTCGTAACTAGTATGTATGTATAAAGAAAGAAAAAAAAACCACGGTTAGGTGGTATATACAATTATGGACGGGCTGCCGAGTGCCGACACAGAGGTAGCCACAGCCGTGAACTACCGCACTGTACTGTGTCTGCTGCTAATATATAGACTGGTTGATAAAGAGATAGTATACTCGTAACTAGTATGTATGAAAAAAAAGAAAGAAAAAAAAACCACGGTTAGGTGGTATATACAATTATGGACGGGCTGCCGAGTGCCGACACAGAGGTAGCCACAGCCGTGAACTACCGCACTGTACTGTGTCTGCTGCTAATATATAGACTGGTTGATAAAGAGATAGTATACTCGTAACTAGTATGTATGTATAAAGAAAGAAAAAAAAACCACGGTTAGGTGGTATATACAATTATGGACGGGCTGCCGAGTGCCGACACAGAGGTAGCCACAGCCGTGAACTACCGCACTGTACTGTGTCTGCTGCTAATATATAGACTGGTTGATAAAGAAATAGTATACTCGTAACTAGTATGTATGTATAAAGAAAGAAAAAAAAACCACGGTTAGGTGGTATATACAATTATGGACGGGCTGCCGAGTGCCGACACAGAGGTAGCCACAGCCGTGAACTACCGCACTGTACTGTGTCTGCTGCTAATATATAGACTGGTTGATAAAGAGATAGTATACTCGTAACTAGTATGTATGTATAAAGAAAGAAAAAAAAACCACGGTTAGGTGGTATATACAATTATGGACGGGCTGCCGAGTGCCGACACAGAGGTAGCCACAGCCGTGAACTACCGCACTGTACTGTGTCTGCTGCTAATATATAGACTGGTTGATAAAGAGATAGTATACTCGTAACTAGTATGTATGTATAAAGAAAGAAAAAAAAACCACGGTTAGGTGGTATATACAATTATGGACGGGCTGCCGAGTGCCGACACAGAGGTAGCCACAGCCGTGAACTACCGCACTGTACTGTGTCTGCTGCTAATATATAGACTGGTTGATAAAGAGATAGTATACTCGTAACTAGTATGTATGTATAAAGAAAGAAAAAAAAACCACGGTTAGGTGGTATATACAATTATGGACGGGCTGCCGAGTGCCGACACAGAGGTAGCCACAGCCGTGAACTACCGCACTGTACTGTGTCTGCTGCTAATATATAGACTGGTTGATAAAGAGATAGTATACTCGTAACTAGTATGTATGTATAAAGAAAGAAAAAAAAACCACGGTTAGGTGGTATATACAATTATGGACGGGCTGCCGAGTGCCGACACAGAGGTAGCCACAGCCGTGAACTACCGCACTGTACTGTGTCTGCTGCTAATATATAGACTGGTTGATAAAGAGATAGTATACTCGTAACTAGTATGTATGTATAAAGAAAGAAAAAAAAACCACGGTTAGGTGGTATATACAATTATGGACGGGCTGCCGAGTGCCGACACAGAGGTAGCCACAGCCGTGAACTACCGCACTGTACTGTGTCTGCTGCTAATATATAGACTGGTTGATAAAGAGATAGTATACTCGTAACTAGTATGTATGTATAAAGAAAGAAAAAAAAACCACGGTTAGGTGGTATATACAATTATGGACGGGCTGCCGAGTGCCGACACAGAGGTAGCCACAGCCGTGAACTACCGCACTGTACTGTGTCTGCTGCTAATATATAGACTGGTTGATAAAGAGATAGTATACTCGTAACTAGTATGTATGTATAAAGAAAGAAAAAAAAAACACGGTTAGGTGGTATATACAATTATGGACGGGCTGCCGAGTGCCGACACAGAGGTAGCCACAGCCGTGAACTACCGCACTGTACTGTGTCTGCTGCTAATATATAGACTGGTTGATAAAGAGATAGTATACTCGTAACTAGTATGTATGTATAAAGAAAGAAAAAAAAACCACGGTTAGGTGGTATATACAATTATGGACGGGCTGCCGAGTGCCGACACAGAGGTAGCCACAGCCGTGAACTACCGCACTGTACTGTGTCTGCTGCTAATATATAGACTGGTTGATAAAGAGATAGTATACTCGTAACTAGTATGTATGTATAAAGAAAGAAAAAAAAACCACGGTTAGGTGGTATATACAATTATGGACGGGCTGCCGAGTGCCGACACAGAGGTAGCCACAGCCGTGAACTACCGCACTGTACTGTGTCTGCTGCTAATATATAGACTGGTTGATAAAGAGATAGTATACTCGTAACTAGTATGTATGTATAAAGAAAGAAAAAAAAACCACGGTTAGGTGGTATATACAATTATGGACGGGCTGCCGAGTGCCGACACAGAGGTAGCCACAGCCGTGAACTACCGCACTGTACTGTGTCTGCTGCTAATATATAGACTGGTTGATAAAGAGATAGTATACTCGTAACTAGTATGTATGTATAAAGAAAGAAAAAAAAACCACGGTTAGGTGGTATATACAATTATGGACGGGCTGCCGAGTGCCGACACAGAGGTAGCCACAGCCGTGAACTACCGCACTGTACTGTGTCTGCTGCTAATATATAGACTGGTTGATAAAGAGATAGTATACTCGTAACTAGTATGTATGTATAAAGAAAGAAAAAAAAACCACGGTTAGGTGGTATATACAATTATGGACGGGCTGCCGAGTGCCGACACAGAGGTAGCCACAGCCGTGAACTACCGCACTGTACTGTGTCTGCTGCTAATATATAGACTGGTTGATAAAGAGATAGTATACTCGTAACTAGTATGTATGTATAAAGAAAGAAAAAAAAACCACGGTTAGGTGGTATATACAATTATGGACGGGCTGCCGAGTGCCGACACAGAGGTAGCCACAGCCGTGAACTACCGCACTGTACTGTGTCTGCTGCTAATATATAGACTGGTTGATAAAGAGATAGTATACTCGTAACTAGTATGTATGTATAAAGAAAGAAAAAAAAACCACGGTTAGGTGGTATATACAATTATGGACGGGCTGCCGAGTGCCGACACAGAGGTAGCCACAGCCGTGAACTACCGCACTGTACTGTGTCTGCTGCTAATATATAGACTGGTTGATAAAGATATAGTATACTCGTAACTAGTATGTATGTATAAAGAAAGAAAAAAAAACCACGGTTAGGTGGTATATACAATTATGGACGGGCTGCCGAGTGCCGACACAGAGGTAGCCACAGCCGTGAACTACCGCACTGTACTGTGTCTGCTGCTAATATATAGACTGGTTGATAAAGAGATAGTATACTCGTAACTAGTATGTATGTATAAAGAAAGAAGAAAAAAACACGGTTAGGTGGTATATACAATTATGGACGGGCTGCCGAGTGCCGACACAGAGGTAGCCACAGCCGTGAACTACCGCACTGTACTGTGTCTGCTGCTAATATATAGACTGGTTGATAAAGAGATAGTATACTCGTAACTAGTATGTATGTATAAAGAAAGAAAAAAAAACCACGGTTAGGTGGTATATACAATTATGGACGGGCTGCCGAGTGCCGACACAGAGGTAGCCACAGCCGTGAACTACCGCACTGTACTGTGTCTGCTGCTAATATATAGACTGGTTGATAAAGAGATAGTATACTCGTAACTAGTATGTATGTATAAAGAAAGAAAAAAAAACCACGGTTAGGTGGTATATACAATTATGGACGGGCTGCCGAGTGCCGACACAGAGGTAGCCACAGCCGTGAACTACCGCACTGTACTGTGTCTGCTGCTAATATATAGACTGGTTGATAAAGAGATAGTATACTCGTAACTAGTATGTATGTATAAAGAAAGAAAAAAAAACCACGGTTAGGTGGTATATACAATTATGGACGGGCTGCCGAGTGCCGACACAGAGGTAGCCACAGCCGTGAACTACCGCACTGTACTGTGTCTGCTGCTAATATATAGACTGGTTGATAAAGAGATAGTATACTCGTAACTAGTATGTATGTATAAAGAAAGAAAAAAAAACCACGGTTAGGTGGTATATACAATTATGGACGGGCTGCCGAGTGCCGACACAGAGGTAGCCACAGCCGTGAACTACCGCACTGTACTGTGTCTGCTGCTAATATATAGACTGGTTGATAAAGAGATAGTATACTCGTAACTAGTATGTATGTATAAAGAAAGAAAAAAAAACCACGGTTAGGTGGTATATACAATTATGGACGGGCTGCCGAGTGCCGACACAGAGGTAGCCACAGCCGTGAACTACCGCACTGTACTGTGTCTGCTGCTAATATATAGACTGGTTGATAAAGAGATAGTATACTCGTAACTAGTATGTATGTATAAAGAAAGAAAAAAAAACCACGGTTAGGTGGTATATACAATTATGGACGGGCTGCCGAGTGCCGACACAGAGGTAGCCACAGCCGTGAACTACCGCACTGTACTGTGTCTGCTGCTAATATATAGACTGGTTGATAAAGAGATAGTATACTCGTAACTAGTATGTATGTATAAAGAAAGAAAAAAAAACCACGGTTAGGTGGTATATACAATTATGGACGGGCTGCCGAGTGCCGACACAGAGGTAGCCACAGCCGTGAACTACCGCACTGTACTGTGTCTGCTGCTAATATATAGACTGGTTGATAAAGAGATAGTATACTCGTAACTAGTATGTATGTATAAAGAAAGAAAAAAAAACCACGGTTAGGTGGTATATACAATTATGGACGGGCTGCCGAGTGCCGACACAGAGGTAGCCACAGCCGTGAACTACCGCACTGTACTGTGTCTGCTGCTAATATATAGACTGGTTGATAAAGATATAGTATACTCGTAACTAGTATGTATGTATAAAGAAAGAAAAAAAAACCACGGTTAGGTGGTATATACAATTATGGACGGGCTGCCGAGTGCCGACACAGAGGTAGCCACAGCCGTGAACTACCGCACTGTACTGTGTCTGCTGCTAATATATAGACTGGTTGATAAAGAGATAGTATACTCGTAACTAGTATGTATGTATAAAGAAAGAAGAAAAAAACACGGTTAGGTGGTATATACAATTATGGACGGGCTGCCGAGTGCCGACACAGAGGTAGCCACAGCCGTGAACTACCGCACTGTACTGTGTCTGCTGCTAATATATAGACTGGTTGATAAAGAGATAGTATACTCGTAACTAGTATGTATGTATAAAGAAAGAAAAAAAAACCACGGTTAGGTGGTATATACAATTATGGACGGGCTGCCGAGTGCCGACACAGAGGTAGCCACAGCCGTGAACTACCGCACTGTACTGTGTCTGCTGCTAATATATAGACTGGTTGATAAAGAGATAGTATACTCGTAACTAGTATGTATGTATAAAGAAAGAAAAAAAAACCACGGTTAGGTGGTATATACAATTATGGACGGGCTGCCGAGTGCCGACACAGAGGTAGCCACAGCCGTGAACTACCGCACTGTACTGTGTCTGCTGCTAATATAGACTGGTTGATAAAGAGATAGTATACTACTAATATTATATATACTGGTGGTCAGGTCACTGGTAACTAGTCACACTGGCAGTGGCACTCCTGCAGCAAAAGTGTGCACTGTTTAATTTTAATATAATATTATGTACTCCTGGCTCCTGCTATAACCTATAACTGGCACTGCAGTAGTGCTCCCCAGTCTCCCCCACAATTATAAGCTGTGTGAGCTGAGCAGTCAGACAGATATATAATATATATAGATGATGCAGCACACTGGCCTGAGCCTGAGCAGTGCACACAGATATGGTATGTGACTGACTGAGTCACTGTGTGTATCGCTTTTTTCAGGCAGAGAACGGATATATTAAATAAACTGCACTGTGTGTCTGGTGGTCACTCACTATATAATATATTATGTACTCCTGGCTCCTGCTATAACCTATAACTGGCACTGCAGTAGTGCTCCCCAGTCTCCCCCACAATTATAAGCTGTGTGAGCTGAGCAGTCAGACAGATATATATAATATTATATATAGATAATAGATGATGCAGCACACTGGCCTGAGCCTGAGCAGTGCACACAGATATGGTATGTGACTGACTGAGTCACTGTGTGTATCGCTTTTTTCAGGCAGAGAACGGATATATTAAATAAACTGCACTGTGTGTCTGGTGGTCACTCACTATATAATATATTATGTACTCCTGGCTCCTGCTATAACCTATAACTGGCACTGCAGTAGTGCTCCCCAGTCTCCCCCACAATTATAAGCTGTGTGAGCTGAGCAGTCAGACAGATATATATAATATTATATATAGATAATAGATGATGCAGCACACTGGCCTGAGCCTGAGCAGTGCACACAGATATGGTATGTGACTGAGTCACTGTGTGCTGTGTATCGCTTTTTTCAGGCAGAGAACGGATTATAAAGTAAACTGCACTGTCCTCACTAGTAAACTCTCTCCACTCAGTCTCTACACTTCTACAGTAACAGTACTCCTCCTAGTCAGCTCCAGTAAATCTCTCTCAGTCTCTTATAATCTAAATGGAGAGGACGCCAGCCACGTCCTCTCCCTATCAATCTCAATGCACGTGTGAAAATGGCGGCGACGCGCGGCTCCTTATATAGAATCCGAGTCTCACGATAGAATCCGAGCCTCGCGAGAATCCGACAGCGTCATGATGACGTTCGGGCGCGCTCGGGTTAACCGAGCAAGGCGGGAAGATCCGAGTCGCTCGGACCCGTGAAAAAAAACATGAAGTTCTGGCGGGTTCGGATTCAGAGAAACCGAACCCGCTCATCTCTAGTATATACTGGCTGCTTTATTTTTACACTGCAATTTAGATTGCAGATTGAACACACTACACCCAAATCTAACTCTCTCTGCACATGTTATATCTGCCTCCCCTGCAGTGCACATGGTTTTGCCCAACTGCTAACAAAGTTCCTGCTGCGATCAACTCAGAATTACCCCCATTGATTTTTTATCACAGGACCAAACATGCTAAGTTGCCACAGAACTAGAGGCATAATGTAATACATACCATTTTTTACAAACTTTAACTCTGTGGTCAATTGTGCCACACGGATGTCCATCTCTCCAACAGCTTTCCTCAGCTGACCACATTCACAAGGAAGTCCTACAAGAGGCACGAGTGTTTAGTGTCACCATTGCAATTTAGCAATTATCTCAGCAGACATTTTTTATACAGAACTATTTACAGAGTTCAGTAAAACCTTAGACGAATGGTTTTACCTAAAATCAGGGCCTCTCTGGTTGGAGTAGGAGAGTGTATCAGTGACACCTACCTCTAGTTTTCATAAGGCTGGACTTGTATTATTGTTTTTCAAAAAATGCCTCCCTTTTCCTGGGATACATACATATGATATCCCAGCAGACAGGATGCTGGCTGTCACTATACCGACAGCAACATCCCGTCTGTCGGAATCCCGGCAGCGAGTCCCCTCATGGGCTCACTGCGATCATCACGCATCGGGCCCGGTGGCTCGCTTTGCTCTCCACAGGTTCTATTCCCACTCAGTTGGTGGCGTGGATCCACCAACCAAGTGGGAATACCGGGTGGGTGTTGGGATTCTGTATGCTAGTAACATTCCGTCTGTCGAGATTCCAGCATCGGTCTCCTGAACGCCGGAATCTGAACAGCCGGTATATTGACTGCATTGACTGTATATTGACTGCATCCCCTTTTCCCCATTATGGGTGTGATTCAGAGGTGGACACAAATTCTGTTGCCAATGTGTCCTTGTAAGCAGTGGAATTGAAAAGACACGCTAATGCCGCAACTGCTGTCTTTTAAACAGAGACGCCCACTGACAATGTGTCAGATTTACCGCTGGCATGCAAAGATGCAGCATTGCTCGCATTACCGAAGTTCTGAGCATAAATATGGTTTTTCAGAATTTCCATCGGAACTAAGACGCTCAGGCCCGTACCACTGCACACCACCTACGGAGAAATTTAGCCACTGTCCATGAATTAGCACCAGTGGAACTGAAACCATGCTTTGTTCTTTCAATATTGCTATATGGCTCACTCCATAACAGTCATTAATTGGACTAATAAAGATATGCAAATGTGAAATTGTCACCCTCTAAATTTGTCACCTACCTTCATGGTGGTCAATCGGTGATGCTCAATGCAGTCACAGGCCACCTAATAGGTTTGTGTTGGGCGGCTGCATCGCTTCATGCACTGAAAGAGTATAGTACTACACGAGGTCCATGGCAACTGGAGACCAGTTGGCCATTTATGGACAGCCGTATCATTGCCAGTACTGTGAATGTTAGCTAGTTTCATGTCAGTGTCAACCTACTACACCCCAGTGTTCCCCAAATGATCCCAGCGTCCACCAAATGCCGCCAGTGCCCAGCACCCACTTAAGATATAGTACTTAATGGAAATAAATAGGTAAATACAGTAGAATAAATAGGCGCCTCATTCATAATAGATGGCACCCATATTAGTGTAACTGAAAAACTGTCCACTTCCACATATATAGGGCCAAATAGAGCCACCTCTGCTCCTAGGACAGGAAAACAAAAAACGCAGTAAACAAAGAGTCCAACTGGCGGTAAATTATACAGGTAAGTGGATGTTTTTTCTTTTCTTTTATTATTTTTATTTATTACCCATTAAATATATACAATTTATGCAGTATGTAGGGCCGTAAGTATCATAAGGGCTGAAAGGACTGTACTGTTCCTGGTAGTGCTAGAGTTGGCTTTACTATTTGTATGAGCCAATTGTATTCCAATGTGCTACTTAAATATTTTACCTTTTTGATATTACATAAAGCCCTGCTAAGGTTCAGTAAGACAGATTACAGCATCCGGGCCAATGTTGTCCTTCACATCCTGTCTGTTTGACTTTGTATATGGTCTAGCACAAACATGTCAAACTCAACATCCCAACTGGGCCGAATAATCAAGGTCTAAGTCTTGTGTGGGTCGCAAGAAAAAGAAAAAGTCTTATATGAAAGTTTTAAAGGTTTATTAGAAGAACCAAGAATAAAGTATAATCAAAGAGATGTCAAGTATCGGGAAGAAAACATCTTTAATAGTGTGACCTTAGAGCTGTGTTATTCCCCCTCATATATCACTGTGCAGTCCCCTATCCTCTATATATTAATAATACCACATATCAGTGTGTGCTGGGAGCTGTGTGATCCCCCTCATATATTACTGTGCGGTCCTCTCTCCTCTATATATTAATGATACCACATATCAGTGTGAGCTGGGAGCTGTGTGATCCCCCTCATATATCACTGTGCAGTTCCCTCTCCTCTATATAATAATACCACATATCGGTGTGTGCTGGGAGCTGTGTGATCCTCCTCATATCACTGTGCAGTTCCCTCTCCTTTATATATTAATAATACCACATATCAGTGTGTACTGGGAGCTGTGTGATCCCCCTCATAAATCACTGTGCAGTTCCCTCTCCTCTATATAATAATACCACATATCAGTGTGTGCTGGGAGCTGTGTGATCCCCCTCATATATCACTGTGCAGTTCCCTCTCCTTTATATAATAATACCACATATCAGTGTGTGCTGGGAGCTGTGTGATCCCCCTCATATATCACTGTGCAGTTCCCTCTCCTTTATATAATAATACCACATATCAGTGTGTGCTGGGAGCTGTGTGATCCCCCCTCATATATCACTGTGCAGTTCCCTCTCCTCTATATATTAATGATACCACATATCAGTGTGAGCTGGGAGCTGTGTGATCCCCCTCATACATCACTGTGCAGTTCCCTCTCCTCTATATATTAATGATACCACATATCAGTGTGTGCTGGGAGCTGTGTGATCCCCCTCATATATCACTGTGCAGTTCCCTCTCCTTTATATAATAATACCACATATCAGTGTGTGTTGGGAGCTGTGTGATCCCCCCTCATATATCACTGTTCAGTTCCCTCTCCTCTATATATTAATAATACCACATATCAGTGTGTACTGGGAGCTGTGTGATCCCCCTCATATATCACTGTGTGGTCCCCTCTCCTCTATAATACATGTCATTGTGAGCTATTCAAATGTTCCACTTCCAGCCCCCCGCTATCCCATCTTGCTCCCTGGTATCCCATCTTGCTCCTTGTGTCCCCTTCAGCCATAAGCACCCTGTCCCTCCAGTGCCAGCCCCCTTCAAAATACCTTCTTCATTGAGAGACATTTTTCTATCTAGATTCCAGAAGAATCCTCCTGCAAGTAGGGTAGCTGGGTACACAGGGCATTTGGGCACACCTACAGGGCATGGGGGAAGAGAGCTTTGCAAAGGCAGCCGGGCATGTGCAGCAGCTCCCCCCGTGGACATTTCCCCATCTCAATCACTATCTTCTCGCACATGTGCAGAACGGCTAAATGCAGCCTAATCAAAGCTAAGCTCCAATCACAGCAGACAGGCGCCAACACTAACTAATCTGGTTGTGGCGGGCTGCATTCCATTGTTTTTAAAAACTTGGGCCGCAAATGTATGCGTTGTGGGTAGTCTGCGGGCCGCGAGTTTAACATGTTTGGTCTAGCATCAAGAGTAGCATGTCATTAAAAGAAGAAATATACCTGGATCTCCATTAGGACCTTGAGGACCCATATCACCAATATCCCCTTTTTCACCTAAACAATGAAATAAAAATGTATTAGAAATGTGATTTCTATTGTACTCTTCCATTATAATCAAGAGGATAATAACTTGGTTACATGAATGGGCTAATTACTTCAATAAATATCTTCCATAATAAAATGTACAACTGAATCAGTGACGATAAATCAAACCTCATATCTAGTACAAGCTCGTATTTAAATACCTTTAGAACCAATGGGGCCAATTTTTCCATGACGGCCCATGCCTCCTTTCACTCCTTTGTCTCCTATTTCTCCTGCAAAACAAAATAAAAAAGTGACAGGCAACCTCATCTTGTTGTAAAAAGATTTGTGGCATATAAGCTTTGTCCCTCATCCCGAGTTGATCGCTAGCTGCCGTTATTCGCTGCGTAGCAATCTTTTAAAAAAAATGGCAAATCTGCGCATGCGTATGGGCCGCAATGCGCATGTGCGTCGTACGGGTACAAAGAGCATCGTTGTTCTACACAGATTCTAGCGACGATTCCATTCGCACAGCCGAACGCAAGGAGATCGACAGTAAGTGGGAGTTTATGGGTGTCAACTGACCGTTTTCTGGGAGTGTTTGGGAAAACGCAGGCGTGGCAGGGCGGGTATCTGACGTCAATTCCGGGACCTACGTCGCAGCAATCATCGCACAGAATAAGTAACTATAGGACTGGTCTTGTTCTGCAGAAAATGTGTTTGTAGCCGCTCGGCTGCACAGGCGTTTGCACTCTTGCAAAGCGAAAAGACACTCGCCCGTGGGCGGTGACTATGCGTTTGCACGGCTGCTAAAAGTAGCTAGCAAGCGATCAACTCGGAATGAGGGCCAGAGTCCGAGCACCATATTATACATATACTGTAAGAAAGGGCCATTAATGTTAAATGTGTGATATCTCTGGGGTGTCATAAATGATCAAGAATGTGGTGAACACCGCTTGTACTTGTGAGTACATTTGTAGCCACTGTGCCTCCACTCAAAACTCCCTCATTATCAACCACACAATTTCCTCAGCCTCTGCCCCACCCACTGCATTCCTTACCACATCCATGGAGAGCGCCCTGCGATGTCTCCTTACCCAGCGGCACTAGGACTCTGTTGTGCCAGAGGCGTAATCTAACCTACGACCCTTGTGCACTGCTGCACATGTGCAACCATACAGCGCATCCTAAGCTCCGTCCTCCATAGAGGAAGGACATGGCTCTGAGATCCTCCATAAGAGAGAGACAGTGATACTCAGACCAGTGACCCTGCTTAAAAATATATCTATAACCATATATATTCAGGCGCTATAGTCAGAGCTGGTTTTCTAAGGAGCTGTTAGGTGGAGATAGTCAGTCTCCTATATATAGGGAACAACTTCAATACACAAAATATAACAGCACTAATATAAAAACAGACAGGTGTTACCAAAAATATATACAATGCAATTTATTCACATTGGTTAAAAAAAGTCTTTCAAATAATAACATATAGACACTTAAAAACAGGTCCTTTTTGCCAGTCTCTGGAAAAATGTATTGCAATATTTGTTCACGACCAATATTAAGCCAGTAAGGGTAATGGACCATTTGTATATGGAAAACAAGCCTTTTGGGTAACATTATCCAGTCTTTTTGGTATAATTACCAATCCTGTGGATATCTCTTGGTTACTGTAGCAGTTGTCCAAAGCAATGGGCTCCCACACAATGATAATCCCTTTGTCCCAGGGGCTATTGCTGGAGTTTCCAATGGCTGCAAATGTCCAGATAAAGTCCCACAGTGGTTCCTGGCTGTGCACAAATTCCGGAGGCTGGCCTCCTAACACGTTAGGACCCCAGCAGTACCGACACTGCCGGCACCCCAACACTGATGACACCTCCGGTACCCCCGCACTGCCGCCGCCACTGCCCCCCGCACTGAGGACACCATCGGCACACCCTGTCACAGTAAGTTCACTATTGGTGTATCCGATCTGCGCTGTATCCGGCCCCCACTGTATTGCCCCCACCTGTCAACCTAGACCATGTCAACCTAGAGGCCCTGTCGACCTAGTTACTGTCGATCAATAGTGGTCGACCTAGACACTGTCGACCTAGTTACTATCTACCTTCCATACCACACTCAACCCACACTGTATCCCGCACTGTATCTGACCTGCACTGTATCTGCCCCACGCTGTAAACAACCCACACTGTATCCAACCCACACTGTATCCCAACCACACTGTATCCAACCTGCACTGTATCCAAACCACACTGTATCCCACACTGTATCTGACCCGCACTGTAACCGACCCATACTGTATCTGTACCTTAAGCTGGGTACACGCTGGTAGATATAACTGCAGCTCAATGGATCTGCAGATATAGTTATAGCCGGATCGGGCAGTGTGTTGTGCATCATGACTGACATCACGAACTGGGCGAGCATTTACATGTGCCCACCCAGTTCAGCTGTCAATGTGTAGATATATTGGTCATCGACGTAATATGTCTGTGAACTATGGCATTCACAGACATATCATTGGTACACACTGGCCGACAAGCCAGCGATATATCGGCCATTCAATAGAACGGCCGATATATCAACCAGTGTGTACCCAGCATTACTGTATCCAACCCACACTGTATCCCACATTGTATCCAACCCACACTGTATCCAATCTGCACTGTATCCAACCCACACTGTATCCAACCCACACTGTATCCAACCCACACTGTATCTGATCCACACTGTATTCGACCTGCACTGTATCTGACCCGCACTGTATCCATCTCACACTATATACTCCATTGTATCTGACCCCCACTGTGTCCGAACCGCACTGTATCCAACCTACAGTGTATCTGGCCCGTGGGTACGGAACATTGTTTTTATGGTTGGGGAGATTTTGGTGAATTGCTCAACAAAAAGGCTGATATGATCGGGGCTTTACATGGGCACAGAGTGTCAGTCATCAGTGGTCTAGGGCCCTCAAGAAGGAGGTACAGATTGGGCACTGAGAATAGGCATGTGCTGGGGGTATGTGCAGTGGCGCTGAAAGAGGGGGGGTACTAATTACCCAGGCCCAGGTCTGATGGAGGGGCCCATGTGTCCTCCACTCCCTTTCCTGGCAGCAACTGCAGCTTTCCTCCTCATCCCAGCACACGCTGCTGTGTGCTGGGCTTCAGTGTGGCCAGGGAAGTGCTTCAAATTTCATTTTTTCTGTCTTTTTTTCTAAGGGTTCATGGCCACACCTCATATGATTAAGCCACACACCCTGAAAAGTATCTGGGCCCACCCATGCTCTTTACTGCCCTGGGCAAGTTCACTTATGTAGTTATGTCTGCTATTGCTATTTAACACATGGTTTATGGTTTTTTTCTTTGATGCTTGTTAGCTATTACTATTGTTGTTTTAAGCAATGATATTCCACACATGATTCTTAGCTAGTTTCTGTATTGGTTTGTTTTCTATTGAAAGTACTTGCAAGTTGGTTTGATCGGTAAATGCTAATACATTACTAATTTGCTAAACATTTTTAAACTTCTGTGTGTTTGTGCCGTTGCTTTGTTGCTTATTTTAGCCAGCTAGCTTTTGGCCTATGGCCCTCATTCCGAGTTGATCGTACATAGCAACTTTTTGCTGCTCGTGCGATCAACTTGACGCCGCCTATGGGGGAGTGTATTTTAGCATAGCAGGGCTGTGATCGCTTGTGCAGCCCTGCTATACTAATAAAGTTTCCTGCAAAACAAGACCAGGGTCAGACCTACTTACCCTGTACGACGGATCCAGCAACGAAGGTCCCGGGATTGACGTCAGACATCCGCCCTCCAAACGCCTGGACACGCATGAGTTTGGATCTCCACACCCGGAAAACGGTGAGTAGACGCACCGGAACGCCACCCTGCTGTCAATCTTCTTGAGATTGCGCTAGCGATCACTTTCTTCTTTATTCTGGTCACTGCCCGGTGAGCAATGATGCGCGTGCGCAGTTCCGACCCATTCGCACCGCAGCAAAGAACCGCTGCGTGCAAATGGGTCGGAATGACCCCCTATGTTGGTGAACAATATTGTGAGCAGTGAGGTGGTCATAATTGACTGGAAATTAATGTTATTGAGGATAATAATATTCTAAGAACAACTAAAGGCCCAAATTATGTGATTTTAGCTTTTTTTGTAAATTTTTGGGAAAAATACAAAACCAAAACCCATCATGGCTGAAATCCAAAACCGAATTCAAAACCAAAACCAAATAACGGATTAGAACCAAAACCCGCAAAAATGGTTCGGCACACATCTCTAGTGTTAGAACAAGGCCTGTCCTTACCTAATGCACTCAAAATTCTTAAATGGTGTAACTACTTTTCCAAACCTCCCAACTATTTAAACCTAGAAGGAGGGACACTGGCATGCGGCAAAATTAGGAGGTGTGGCCTCACAGAGAGGGGGCATGGCCTTTGCGGGAAGTGCTGTGATTATGGGCCACGCAATCGCGGGACTTTCCCACCAAAATCAGGACAGTTGGGAGGTATGGGTTCACTTGCCACTACTACTGCAACCTCCTTCCCCTTATCATTATTATTATTATTATTATTACATTTTATTTATAAGGCGCCACATGTGTTTCGCAGCGCCGTACAAAGGACAGTACAGGGGACAAAACATTTCATTACAGTAAATAAATAACAGAAATAGAGTACAGATAACAGAGCACCACACATTCTCAAGACATAGTACAGCTAAGATGTAAGTTTTGAGGTAGTGATCATCGTACTACTAGAGGCTGGTGGTCATAGATGGAGATGAGCCTTTACTAGCAGGATAAAAATGGTCGTTGAGTGGGGGAGAGCTGTGAGTGAAATGTGTTGAGACGAGGGCTTAGATAACAAGAGGAAAGAGGGCCCTGCTCTGAAGAGCTAACAATCTATTGGGGAGGGGCGACATACAGATGACAAGAGGTGCAGGCAAGCGGGAGGTAGCCTGATGGCAGTATGCAAGCAAAGCTGAGATGTTCACGGCATGAGGCAGGGGGTGGAGGCGCGGCTTCAGCTCTGGGTTATGCATTAGAAGGGTACGCTTTGATGAATAGGTGGGTTTTTAGAGCCCGTTTGAAGCTTTGCAAGGTTGGGGAGAGTCTAATGGAGCGGGGGAGTGCGTTCTGAAGGGGTGCAGCACGTGCAAAATCCGGAATTCGTGCATGGGAAGCAGTGACCAGGGCGGTGGAGAGGCGACGGTCATTAGTCGACCGTAGGGGGCGGGAGGGAGTATGAAGGGAAAGGAGGTTGGAGATGTAGGGAGCAGTGGAATTAGAGATGGCCTTGTATGTAAGGGTGAGGAGTTTGAAGAGGATTCTGTAGGGGAATGGGAGCCAGTGTAGATTTTGTTGAAGGGGAGTGGCAGATGTGGTGCGGCGGGAGAGGAAGATAAGCCTAGCTGCGGAGTTCAGGACAGATTGGAGGGGAGCAAGATGGGAGCAAGCGAGGCCAGTGAGGAGGACATTGCAGTAATCAAGTCGTGAGATGACCAGTGAGTGGATGATGAATTTAGTTGCACTCTGGGAGAGATATGGCCTGATACGAGCAATGTTGCGTAGCTGGAAACGACAGGATTGTGCCAGAGCTTGGATGTGGGGTGCAAAGGAGAGGGAGGAGTCAAGAGTGACGCCCAAGCAGCGGAGTTGGGGAACAGGGGAGATGGTGGTGTTGTCAACAATGATGGAGATATCCACCTATCCATACTTCAATCCATGTAAATCTACAGCAAGACTAATATACCACTCTCAGTGTACACTAACTCACAACATCCTCCATGATCCAATTTAAACTTTGTACAGTACCCTTACCAACTAATCTCTCATACATCTGAAGCTTCACCGGATTTACCATATCTCTGCACTTCATCTCTGACAACCACCTCTAATCTAGGAGATTGTTGTAGCTTCCCAGGATGTCTCCCAACATACCTGGAGTCTCCAGGTCCTTCCAGGACATAAGGCAACTATACTGTAACAGTGAGAGTCAACTCTGTATAGCGGTTATTCCCATTATTAAGGGAATATTATCTTCGTCAGTGTCATCACTCTTGCCCAACAACTGGGAGACTGTCCGACTCTTTTGGTAGTAAAGGAGATCACCCACAATTTCAGGGGACATTCAAGGAGAGGAGGGTAGGAAATTATGTTCCAAGATGCAGTGCATAGCTTTCTAAAATGTTAGTGTCATCATAATACAATTGAATTTATAATTAGCATCACATCCAAAGGATGGATGCAAATTACAAACCATGTTGTGATGAACAGGGTGGAAATGCAACATTTTTGGCTTGAATGGGAAACACTGCTTCTGTGTGTAGTACATAAACACTGGGCAACTTTATTTTTACACTGTACATCTGTACATTTTACACTCTGCAATGCAACATGGTTTTGGCACATGCACAAATACACTTTCTAGCTGGAATGAACTACTAACTGAATTATGACAAATATAAGTATCTTGTTTAGAGGTACTAGCTCCTCCTAGTGGTGGCACGCAACATACAAGACTTGCATATCGGTCGATGTTCTGCATCCTATATAAAAATAAAATTCTCTGTATTTACTGTTTTAGATGTGATTCTGAATAAATATAACCTTCCTAAATATAACTTCCACGAGCATCCCTAGCATATGTCACAGTGGCAGGATATAAAGGGGTAATGCTCCGGCAGATGCAGCGCTGACTTTTCTTATTAATTTGATGTATGAATTGTCACAGTTTATAGATGTCAGAAAAATAATACACGGCACAGAAACCGCTTCTTCAATAAAACCTCGGTGTCAGAGTTTATGTTACTATTACTGAAGAACGAGTACCACAAGGTACAGCAGTAAAGCCTGTGTTAATGTATTCTTCTGAGACCTGCCGCACTGACTAGTCCCTTGCTAAAGTTTATGTGGGGTCATTAATTCTCCTCTGATTTGTTAACAACCATTAAGAGTGCCAGAGTATTAAAAATAACAGTTTGCAACTGAAATATCCTTGAGCTGGCTGTATGCCACCTCCACTTACAGCGCTGAAAAGCATTACACAGGATGTAGAGGCAGTGGGAGCTTTGTACTGAACATCAGAAAACAGGAATAGTTACATGAGATAAAGAAGCACATAGGGAACATTGGATTATGGGTATGTAAACCATGATTGGAATCAGGTGACGTATAGGAATTTTAAAGCATATTCTGGTTTGATATTCTAAAAGTGAATGCCCCAGTAACAATAACAGATTACCTATGTACAGGCTTGGACTGGCTCACAGGGGTACAGGGGAAACCACCGGTGGGCCCCCCCTGCCTGGGGGCCCACCTTCTGCTCTAAGGGTGTGTACACATGGTGAGATTCGGGCTATGCCCGATTCTCACTATGCGACAGGGGCTAGGTCGGCACATAGTCAGTATCACAAGCACATAATGAGTGTGCTTGCGATACTGGCTCTGTGCGATTTTGGCTAAGTGTCAATTTTGACTATCTCTTCTATAGAGATAGTCAAAATTGACTTGCCTGCACAGTCTATCTTTTCTTTCGATACCGACCGCTCGGGACCGTGCATCGGCATCAAATCGGGATCGCAAGGTGACTGTCACCTTGCGATCTGCACTAACTTTTCTTCCGATTCTGACTATATAGTCAGAATCGGAAGAAAAAGTCTCACCGTGTGTACACACCCTAAGGATCAGGTTCCAGACTGTGCACTTGAATTATACATTATATACATATGTTACCTTATACTGGACTATGGTGTATTTTCTACTGTGCATTGCTGTTATTAATCTGGTACATTATCATGCATGCAGCAGCTGAATTTACTGTATATATTTATGATGTGGCCAAGAGGTTGCACTCTCTAATGGTTAGTCAAACCAATGAGGTGGAAGGCCACACCCCATCTGCATCCCCCTCTGTAAATGGTTGGCACTTTAAAAATATGCCTGCATTGTCTGGACCACACCCACTAAATGCTGCAGCCCCGCATCCCCCCCTTTTCCCCAAACGCCTGCAGCTGTCAATCATTATGCAACCTCATCCTTGCGGGATGCGATTGCACGGTGATGGTTGCACATGTGCACTAATGCCGGTGTACATGCGCAGAAAGATGGGCGCGGCCACTGCATGCGAACACAGCGGCTGCGTCCATCTCTGAATAAGGCCTACAGTCTCTTCTACAAAATATTGTTAAAATTACTCTTTATTAAATTCACTTTAAAAGGAAGGTATCAATGCCCATATATATTATAAAGTGCTCTTATTGCTAATTCATATACAGTATATTGATGCAAAGTTGCCTTATAGTAGGCTATGCCAAGCAAAACATTAAAGCGATGACAGAAACAGAATAATGTGGTAAAGGGAACAGAAAGCAAAATTTATTGTAAATAAAGAATACTTTAAAAACAATTCTGTGTGACACTGTCTCTATTCACGTGTGATGTTGGTATTACTTCCATATGTGCCTTCACTGTAAAGCGTATACTTCTCTGCTTTCCGGCCCAGTATGTATCCTGTGATAATATTAATATTGTTGCAATGTTCAAAATTATAGAGGAGTGATATTTAGTATCTCATATTCATGGTTCCTTTTATACGTGCTGCATATCTCAGTATGATGAAGCGTGGTCAGGCTAATATCAAACTCTCGTCATAGTGAAAAGCAACAAATGTATCATTTTGGCTTTGGAAGAGATACTAACTATCTCTCCTCTATAATTGTGAACATTGTAACATTAATATAATCACTGGGTACATACAGGGCTGGAGAGCAGAGAAATATATGCTTTACAGTGAAGGCACAAAAAGAAGGTCCCGGTATGAATGGTCGACCATGTTATGGTCGACAGTCATTAGGTCGACCACTATTGGTCGAAATTGACATGGTCGACATGGACACGTGGTCGACACATGGACATGGTCGACACATGAACGGTCGACACATGAAAATGTCGACTTTTTTGGGGGGTTGTGTCGTTTTTTGCGTAAAGTGACGGGGAACCCCAATTAGTGCACCGCGTCCCCTTGCATGGCTCGCTTCGCTCGCCATGCTTCGGGCAAGGTGCCTCACTCCGTTACCGTTGCGCCCGGCACAGATTACCGTTCTCAATCGTAGTCCACGAGGATCGTAAAGTATGGAAAAGTTCCACAAAAGAAAAAAAATGTGAAAAACGCATGTCGACTTTTTCATGTATCGACCTTTCATGTGTCAACCATTTTCATGTGTTGACCATGTGTCCATGTCGACCATGTCAATGTCGACCAATAGTGGTCGACCTAATGACTGTTGACCATAAGATGGTCGATCATCCAAACGGATACCCAAAAAGAAAGTAATACCAACATCGCATGTGAATAAAGAGGACACACGGCTCTGTTTTTAATTCACTATATATTTTATTATTTTTTTTATTTTTTTTTATTTTTTTGTATCCTGTTATTCTGCTTCTGTTATCTCTGTAATATTTTGCTTGGTATAGCCCTAGTATAGGGCAAATTTACAGGTACATCAATATAAATGATTTAGCAATAAGAGCACTTTATAATATATATGGGCATTGATACCTTCTATTTAAAGTGAATTTAATAAAGAGTCATTTTAACAATATTTTGTGGAAGGGACTGTGGTGGTCATTCCGAGTTGCTCGCTAGCTGCCGTTGTTTGCAGCGTAGCGTTCAGTCAAAAAAATGGCACTTCTGCGCATGCGCATGGTACGCAGTGTGCACGCGCGAAGTACTTTCATACAAGCCGATGCAGTTTCACACAAGGTTGAGCGACGCTTTTCAGTCGCTGTGTTGATCGGTGAGTGATTGACAGGAAAAGGGCATTTCTGGGAGGTAACTGAGTGTTTTCCGTGAGTGTGCTAAAAAATGCAGGCGTGCCTGGGGAAACGGGGGAGTGGCTGGCCAAATGCAGGGCGTGTTTGTGACGTCAAAGCAGGAACTAAACTGTCTGCAGTGATTGCAAGGAAGGAGTAGGTCTGGAGCTACTCAGGACCGGCATGAAAATATTTTTGAGCAGTTCTGCTAATCTTTCGTTCGCACTTCTGCTAAGCTAAGATACACTCCCAGAGGGCGGCAGCTTAGCGTGAGCAATGCTGCTAAAAGCAGCTAGCGAGCGATCAACTCGGAATGAGGGCCAGTGTCTGCCCGTTTCCTAACTGATTCCTTCAATACACAACCCATGTCTAATTCATAAACCCCATGATGTGAAGGCTTTTAGAATTACCACAGACATTCTAAAGGCACTTTAGCCTTTTAATGTAGCTGAAGCAAACAAGACAAACTGCATGGGCCGGGGCACAGCATCCTGTACAGTTACACACATTAGGAAGGAGTCTGTAAATTCCTGCCCTTAGGGAAAGGATATTGGGCCTAATTCAGATCTGTTCGCTCGTTAGCGTTCTTCGCTGCGCAGTGATCATTGCGTATTGCGTATGCACCGCAATACGCAGGCGCGCCGTACAGTTACAAAGTGGATCGTTGTGCACTGGTTCTAGCAAAGAATCCATTTGCACGGGCGTTCGCAAGGAGATTGACAGGAAGAGGGCGTTTGTGGGTGACAACTGACCATTTTCTGGGAGTGGTTGGAAAAACGCAGGCATGTCAAAGCGTTTGCCGACCGGGTGTCTGACATCAATTCCGGGCTCGAATAGGCTGAAGTGATCGCAGCGGCTGAGTAAGGTCAGAGCTACTCAGAAACTGCACAAACTGTTTTTGTACGGGGCGGCTGCACAGCTAAAATACACTCCCCTATAGGCGGTGACTATCTGATCGCAGCACTGCAAAAACTAGCTAGCGAGCGATCAGATCTGAAATAGGCCCATTGTGTACACATGGGCTCACTATATTGATAAAGGTATAGTATTTATTGCAGCTATATTGGATTTCTATCTAAACTTCTATCTTTCTTTCCTATAAAGACCTGTCACTCTTGTTCAGCCCCAGTTATTAATCTGCCAACATTCCAGATTAGAAAATCGGGAAAAATTAGACCACACCTCCAGTCCACCAAACACATGCCACTTTCACATACGTGTACCCCTATGCCTGTTGGAGCTTCCCTCCATCCCTGGGCTTTATCCTAATACCCCCTAGTGCTGGCACCAGACCAAATATTTTATGACATCATCTTACACACACAAGGATGACATCACAGTCCTGACCATTCTGAAACTGAAGCATGGTATACTCATTTTTCCATTCCTGATTGACCTACAACTATTCCTTTGTGGCTCCTTTACACTGTGTCTATAGCTGGTGAGTGGAACCTGTCCCTTGCCATTATGGAGTTTATCTCCGGAACAAGTCCCACTTGTCCTTAGCAGGACTGCTGTCATATGTAGGTGCTTTTGCCTTTGGAAGGCTACATAGATATTTACCTTTTTCTCCTGGTGGACCAACTCTTCCTGGTCTCCCTGGTGCACCTTTCACCCCTTTTTCTCCAATGTCACCTAGATGAGTAGAGTTCAGTTATATAAAACTGATTGGACAAGCATTACTTGTGAGAGATATATATATATATATATATATATATATTTATATATTTAATTAAAAGCAGTATAAGTAAAGATATAATGTGCATAATATATAAAGTACATACATGGTTCTGTTACAGGAAGATAATAAAGTCCCTACCTCACAGAATAGCTTTCTGCTAGCAGCAGTGACATAGCAGTGGGAAGCAGACACAGCTGCTACCAGGTCTGTGGCCCCAGAGAGTACACATTAACCTCCACAGGCTCGAGTCCTATAAACCCATCTTGGAGAAATCACTTCTCAGATAATCAAATATCCTCTGCATGTTTACCACAATATCACAATGGGATGCAGTTTATATGCCGGAGGCCGGGATCCTGGCAGTCAGGATATTGAAGCCGGAATCCCGACCGCTGACAATGCCGCTAGCCAGAATGCCGGCTAACAGGGGCTATTCTGCACGGGTGCTACCGGGCTGACCAATCAGCAGTGATCAGCAGCACAGCAGGCACTGGGGTGAGGGAACCAGGAAGCAAGCAGAGGTCCCTATGATAGTAACAGCTGCAGGAAAATTCTCTTCCTGCGGCAGTTGTACTCACAGGATAACTGCTTTTCAGTCACCCATCCTGCAATCATAGCAAAACTGAATAGCTCCGGTACGTTAGCATCCACAGCTAATTGGATGCTTAATATCTGGACCAGTCGGCCATCAATAATTAATAGGCCCCTAAATGAGAAAACATCATTTGTAGGCTGCACTAAAATGACAAGACAAGTGCAAGAAAGATATAGGAGAAAAGAGAGCAGCTGCGTGCTTCTAGAAATATGGGGCGTCACGTCAGCAAACCGCATGAACTATTCCAGCTTTCACATACGTATGCTGTTTGGCGCTGAATGGTCACATGGGGCTCATGTCACAGGACTCTTGTACACAGCAATAATAACAGATAAGTTAAATAATGACTAAAGGCCCGTACACACTGGTCGATATATCGGCTGTTCTCTTGAACGGCTGATATATCGCGGGACCGTCGGCCAGTGTGTACGGCCGATACGTCTGTGAACTCCGTCGTTCACAGACGTATCGCGTCGGCCGCGCAGCACAGCCGACGGTCAATATATCTACCGATATATTGGCGCGTCGCTGTGTGTGTACGGGGGGGTCGGCCGACCGCCCGTACACATGCTGCGGCGGCCGGCGGTGATTGACAGCTGAACTGGGCGGGCGTGTGTACACGCCCGCCCAGTTCATGACGTCAGTCCCCGACGGATCGAGCAGTGTGTATGCTGAACACACTGCTCGATCCGTCCATAGATATATCTGCAGATCAATTGATCTGCAGATATATCTATTAGTGTGTACCCACCTTTAGACATGCCGCCCAACTGTCAGGATTTGCACACCTTGAAGAGGGTGGAGACTATAGGGTAATGGATGTGACTTTACTGGGAAATGGAGCTGGCTGGATGAAAGTGGGTGTGTTTAGCAGTTCAGGGGCGGGGCTTATTGTGTTGATTTTATCTCTAATTATGCTAATGAAGAAAAAAAGCAGGAAGTAAAGGGCAGGAAAGAAGGAAAAGAAGAGGTTGGCACAGTTGCCTCCGCCACTGCCACTTTTTATGCAGCCGCTACTGCTTCTTTATGCTAATGCAGCAACCGATGGTCTTCCTACCGAGACTTCCACCAGCTGTGGTGCTAATCCGCCGCTGTGCGTATTAAGTCGCACCATCAAAGGCACTGTCAGAGACTGCATAATCTCCGCCTGGACATAGCTGCCGGTGTTAGTGCAACTGCGTATTTAGATGCAGTCGCTGAACGTGCCACGTCCGCATCTGGCTAACCACACCCCAGTTACCACTCAAAGATGCCCATCAAAACTGCATGGATCTGCATACAAGTTTGATCTGCGTCTTAAAGTAGTAACCACCGGGACGCAGATGCAGACTGAGAATACCAGCCGTTAGCAAGGATGCCTCCCGCATTTAGCTTTGAATCATGCCCTTAATGTTACATTTTTCAGATCTGCACAACAGGCTGACTTTAAGTAGATCATCAACTTCCTTTATTGCACTAATCAATTAGCCTCAGTAATTTGCAGCTGCTAATTGAATTCCCCCCTACATGTTTTGCAAACAATCATATCAGGGTAAATGTTTTGTGCCTCTTTCTGAGCTTCATGGCCCTCATTCCGAGTTGATCGCTCACTAGCTGCTTTTAGCAGCAGTGCAAACGCTAGGCCGCCGCCCTCTGGGAGTGTATCTTAGCTTAGCAGAAGTGCGAACGAAAGGTTAGCACAACTGCTCGTAAAAATTTTCATGCAGTTTCTGAGCAGCTCGAAACTTACTCCTACCTTGCAATCACCTCAGTCAGTTTAGTTCCTACTTTGACGTCACAAACACGCCCTGCGTTCGGCCAGCCACTCCCCCGTTTCCCCAGGCACACCTGCGTTTTTACCTGACACGCCTGCGTTTTTTAGCACACTCCCAGAAAACGGCCAGTTACCACCAAGAAACGCCCACTTCCTGTCAATCACTCACCGATCAGCAGAGTGACAGAAAAGCGTCGCTCGCCCTTGTGTAAAACTGCATAGTTTTGTGTGAAAGTACTTTGCGCGTGCGTACTGCGGCCTGTACGCATGCGCAGAAATGCCGCTTTTTCACCTAATTGCCACGCTGCGACCAAAAGCAGCTAGCGATCAACTCGGAATGAGGGCCCATATTGCAGACATTTTCCTAACCACACATGATTGAGAGAAATTCTGCTGAAAGATCCAGCACTCAGCATGACTGAACTCACTATACACAAACAAAAGACACTTTGTACAGGGATAACATGACAATACAAGGGAAGATGTACCTTTTAAACCTGGCACAAGTATCTGAACAGAACAAGACTCGTCAGCAATGTTCTGACAATACCCAGATCCCAGCAATATCAGGAGCAGCAGGTTAATTAGGGTTGCCACGGAAACCAGAAGTCTCTTCATTGTGAGTCCTTGTAGGTCATTGACTCCTGAGTAAAAGAATTCATAAACACTCAGTGAATTAGTCCTACCATACACTCAATATTTCCATAGTCTTTACTGGAAATACCATATGAATCATTCTGCCTGTGTAGTGTTCATTCAAACTCTAATCTAAGGTTGCCAGGTCAACAATTTTACGCATGCCACACACATGCTATCTGGCCGCAGTGTAGTGGTATTACTCCAGATGCTTAATCTAGGGCTGCACAATAAACCCATGCCATGTTAACTAGCCAAATAGGATGAGTTCAGTTTAACCTGTATATGTTTACTTGCATTAGCATTAAAAACTTTGCACACTGATTTAAAACATTGTACAACTGTTATAGTTGAGTAGGTATATCTAAGTACATCACACATGCAGATGCACTAAGCCTTGAAAAGTTATAAAGTGGAGAGGGATAAACTACCAACCAACAAGCTCCTAACCAGGGCCGGACTGCCCATCTGGCACTTTTGACATATGCCAGAAGGGGCGATGGTCTGGTGGGCCGGTCTGGTCCCACAGAGAGCCGGGAAGACTGCGTGCAGCGCAGCCTCCGGCTCTCTGGTTTGGTACCCCCGCCTGAAGCGCGTGTCTCCATGGAAATGTGGGCATGCCACAAGTCCACGCCCCCTAACTCACGGCGCGCCCCATGTGCCGTGCTGCATGTCCCTGTCCCCCCACCCGAAGCGTGCGTCTCCATGCAAATGGAGGCACGCCGTGAGTACACGCCCCCCCCCCCCGACTAATGGCACAACCCCCATGTGTCGTGTCTGCGTGCCCACCTACACACACCCCGTGACGTGTGCGCGCATTCACAAATGTCAGGGCTGTTCCTGAGCCCCAGTCCATCAACGCTCCTAACTGTCAAATCCAAACACAATGGTAGATGTAAGAAATGTCATTATGGGGGAGAAGCTGTATCAGCGCTATTATGTGCGCTGATACCGCTTCTCTGCCATGTATGAAGGAGGAGATGTGTGCCCAGTGACAAGGCTGCTTTGCACCCATGTCTATATTGGCACTGCTATCTAAAAGATGAGCAGGGCACAGTATGAACATTGAGTGGCTGTGACCGTTCCAACACCTGCAGCTATCGATTTTGACAGCTGCGGGCAGTGGAGTAATACCTCCCACCCCCATCTTCCCTGAGTGAGGTCTGCAGCTGGGGGAAGAAGTCACAGTAAGTCAGCCACACAGTGCAGCAGCGGGGAGGAAAAAGTCGCTGTGACCCCCTCACCCCACCCTGAGTCTGAGCCACATTTTCTCCTTTGTTAACACTTTGCATGGTTTCCAGCAGGGGAGAGGGGTGACAACGACAACTCCTTATGTGTGAGTGTCAGCAGAAGCTCTAAGCCAGGGATGTTTGCCGATTGGGCCATGCAGCAGCAACAGGGGCACAGTCTCTATGACCACAATGCACTGCCCTACCTCACTGATGGCTCCTCCTCCTCCTCCTCACAGTGCAGAAGAAGCAGGCTGCTGCGGGTCCAGCTCCTCCTCTCCTCCTCCAAGGCCTTCTCCTCAGCTGGGCTGTGACTGAGTGTCTTGAGTAATGAGCAGCACTGCACCTTTAATCTTATATTGCTGTCTCTCTATGTCCCTGCCGCCAATCTGTTATGGTCACTACTAGCAAGGTCTTCAACCACTAACAGTCACCCGCTATTCCTATAGAGCAAGTTATGCTCACCGGTACTTAGGTGACCCCCTGGATTTATACTTGGAACAGTAAGGGCTTATGCATCAATCTGGAGACCACTGGATACTGGATTTGAGGCAAAAGGGACAAAGTTCCAACCATATAGAGACCTGGCTGAAGTGGTAGATATTGGTATTCTAGCAACACAAAGCTTGGCTGAAGAGTTGCAACCCCAACCGTGCAGAAATCAGGCCATCACTAGAGCAGGTCAGGAATACAAGAAATGGCTGAGAGGTTGTGGTTCCAGCCATGCTGGATTCTGGCTGATGGAGAGCAGGCCAGGAATACAGGTTATAGCTGTATGGCTGAGAGGTTGCGGCTCTTGCTGTGCAGAACTCTAGCAGATGGGGAGCAGGACAGAAATACAGGTTATGACTGAAGGGTTGCAGCTCCAGCCATGCAGGGTTCTGACAGATGGTGAGCAAGCCAGGAATACAGGTTACGGCTGAGAGGTTGCGGCTCCAGTCATGCAGGGTTCTGGCAGATGGTGAGCAAGCCAGGAATACAGGTTATGGCTGAAAGGTCGTGGCTCCAGCTGTGCAGGGCTCTGGCAGATGGTGAGCAAGCCAGGAATACAGGTTATGGCTGAGAGGTTGCGGCACCAGTAATGCAGGGTTCTGGCAGATGCTGAGCAAGCCAGGAATACAGGTTATGGCTGAGAGGTTACGGCTGCAGTAATGCAGGGTTCTGGCAGATGCTGAGTAAGCCAGGAATACAGGTTATGGCTGGGAGGTTGAGACTCCAGCTATGTAGGGTTTTGGCAGATGGTGAGCAAGCCAGGAATACAGGATATGGCTGAGAAGTAGTGGATCCAGCCATGCAGGGTTCTGGCAAAAGGTGAGCAAACCAGAAATACAGGTTATGGCTGAGAGGTTGCGGCTTCAGCCATTCAGGGTTTTGGCATATGAGCAAACTAGGAATACAGGTTATCCACAGAAGTACCAACAGGAACCAATTTCAGGAACCAGGATCTATAATCAGGAAGGGGGGGAGCATAGTTAGGCTGGCTGCAAGATAAAGGAGACAGCAGCCAATCAGTGAGCCCCATAAGCCAAGCCACCTTGAAAGCTTAATCCTGACCAGCTGGGACATTACACATATCTCATGCTGCTGACCGCCCAGAATCCCTGGGCAGAAGAACATCGGCATCCCGGTCTCTTTGCAATTACTGGTACCTATGGAGAGCACGAGCCGCCACAGCAGGTAACACACTCTCTCTATGTCCCTACTGTTTTTCTCTGTCCCTGCCACCACTCTCTCCATCTATGTCCCTGCTGGCACTCTCTCTTTCTATGTCCCTGCTGTCTCTCTGTCCCTGCTGCCACTCCATCTGCAGTATGTCCCTGTTGTCTGTCCCTCCCTCTCTCTCTCTCTCTCTCTCTCTCTCTCTCTCTCTCTCTCTCTCTCTCTCACAACACTAAACATGCCTCTTGTGCGACATTAGACACAATGGAAAAAAGGGGGGGACCTGGACTGCACATCCTATTACTAAAGATATCAAGAGGTGCTATCATGCTGGGGCTTCTAATACTACGCTGGAGGAAGAGAGATGCAGATGCACACTCTTAGCACTAAGAATACTGATAGTAAAAATAATTTAAATGAACCCTCACAATTAACATGGAGTATAATTGAAGTTCTTAGCACACATTTGTGCAAATATGCGGGCCCATGTACCGCGGCCAGGTGACTTCATCACATGGGTCCCTAACATTCCTAATACTATCACATTCTATAAATTTATTCAGGACTTACCTCTAAATAGAGCCTTATCAATGTGTGATCTGAAATGCAGGAACCCAGCTAATTAAAACACCTGAGGGTGAATGGGAGGGGTGCCAATACCAGAGGAAGGAAGCCTTGCCTTCCAATGTACAATATATACGCAAATATAGTGGAAAAAGGAGGGGACCTGGACTGCACATCCTATTACTAAAGATATCAAGAGGTGCTATCATGCTGAGGCTTCTAATACTATGCTGGGGGAAGAGAGAGGGACCCATGTGATGAAGTCACCTGGCCGTGGTACATGGGCCCGCATATTTGTGCAAATGTGTGCTAAGAACTTCAGTTATACTCCATGTTAATTGTGAGGATTTATTTAAATTATTTTTACTATTAGTGTTCTTAGTGTTAAGAGTGTGCATCTGCATCTCTCTTCCTCCAGCAACATTAGACATACCAGTGAAGTGCGGTGAGCTGAGGCAGAGCCTTTCCTGTCATACTTCAGTATACTACAGAGATTTGACTATAAAAATGATAAGAAAAAGGCTTTCCCTTTCTGCAGCAAGTGCAGACTACGGGCTGCATGTGAGATCTCGCGAGAGTAGCGAGATCTCGCGCATCGGAGCCGGCCAGGGAGAGACAATTCACATTAGCACTAGGCTGAGATGCTGCGGGGCACAGGCACCGATCGCCGGGGTGGGGAGTTTTCATTTCACTGCTTAGACATCCGTGAGGATAACAAATCTCAGCGCTGCGGCTTCCTGCTTCGCCTCGGTAAAGAGGAGAAGCAAGAAGCGTTATACCTGCACGATAAGTGTGAGTATAGTACATTCCTCCCACACATGGCAGTTAGGAGCTGATTGGCTGGTATTTTAGAACTCCAATTTTATCACTTTTCAAGGCTTAGTACATCAGCCCCATGGATCTTAGGGTAGCAAAATCCCAATCATATGTCTATGAAACTTTGGGTCAAGAGTGATTATTCTTTTTATGCATTTTGAATAATTAACTTCACTATTTGGTATTCATATACAGCAAAGCATGTGTAATGTATTTCTGAACTGAATGTACATGAAACAGATGGAGTGTTTATACTTCATTACAGTATGGCCCACTCTTTTCTTTTTTTCTGCAGCAGTTTGCCTTCTTAGGATAGAGAGGTGAGGGCAGGCAGAGTTTGAGTGACGTCTTTGACAGACAGAGGGAGTGGTGGAGAGGATGTGCCAAGGGGCAGGATGTACGAAAGCCTAAAATATGATAAAAACCCTAAAAATCACATTTTCCATATGTACAGTACCAAGCTTCAGAATGTGATGCATTCCAGAGCTTGCATCCAGTAGAAGCCTAGGGGCTTCTTTTCGCATTTCTTCTTGAGAGGGATCCAATCAGAGCATTTTGTACCTAACAGAATGGGTCATGTTGGAGGGTATGGATACACTGAGATACTTTCTGGAAGTTAGGAGGTAACCCAGGTGAGAACAATGCTGTGGAAGAGAAGGATGTCAATGTAATAAGGATGGCCAACTGTATCAAAATTGGCAGAGGGGTCAAGGAGGGTGAGTAGGGAGAAGTGACCCTTTGAATTTGCCAGATCATTGGTAACTTTATCGAGGGCATTTTTGGTGGAGTTTAAATGGTGGCAGATAATTTGGAAATTGTTGAGAACGGAGTGAGAAGAGTGAAAGTGAGTCTTGTATACAAGACAATAAGGATTCAAAGAGGAGTGGAGAAATCGGAAAGGAAACTGGAAAGAGAGATAAGGTTAAGAAATGGTTTCCTGAGTAGGAAAGATGAGTGTATATCTAAATAATCAAGAGTGAGAGAAGAATTAACAATTTTCAGCAATAAAAGCAGAGATAGAACTGAACTGTGTAGATGAATAATGGAGAAGCTGGTTTTGGTTGATGGTGGTCATGGGCAGTAAGAGAAGAGAGGAGATTGATGGGGTGACAGAAAAGTTAGTAGATAGTGGCAAAAAAGTAATCAGAATTGGTCGACCTGGTGGAAATGGTAGGCTTGTTTGGTGAGAGGAGCACTTTGCTGGTGGCATGTCATTTTGAAGTGTCTAGGTTGGAGCTTGGTGGATCATGAAAGATGTGTGTGGTGGCTAGAGCTGCCTTGTCTTGAGCTGTCATGAGTGTAGAGCTATACAGTTGCTGAGTCTGCAGTATTAGGGCAGGATATAAAGGAAATAGGTGATAGGAGTGATTCAGGGGAGGCTGAGAAGAGGACAAAGTAAAGGCTGTTTCAGTGCTGCTGTTTGTGGATGTATTTTGATGCAGGTGATGCTGCAGAGGCAAAATGAGGCATAGGGGAAGTAGTGTGTTGTGGTCAAAGAGCATCAATGCAGAGTTTGAGAAGCTGGAGATGATACAGATATGGGAGAACATGAGATCTAAGGAGTGTCCAGCACAATGGATGGGAGATGACGCCAACTGGGTGACACCACAGGTGGAAGCTAATATGTGAAGGTTAGAGACAGCAATGCTGATGGAGTCATTAAAGTAATTGGAAAGTAGACTGAACGCATGAAAGGGAAACAGGACAAGCATAGATGCAAGTTTGTCACAGACAGGTCAAACATTGCATTGGGCACAGGAAAAGGAGTGGTGGGAAGATAGAGAAATGAAAATGGAGGTTGAAATGTTGGAGGTACAGTAAGTGGTGCAAGGGAGGGTTTGTGGTGGAAGTTAGAACGTGAACAGATAGGTACATTTTAACCAACAGCCAGGAGTAGGATGTGGTAGAAAAAGATGATCAGGGAGGGAGATACGTGGGTGGGAAAGTAGTAGAAAGTCATGTAGGCAGGGCATTGATGAGAGCGCAGGGAGCTGAGTATCTGAAGCTACAGGTAGGGGGAGCAATGAACTGAAGGTTAGAGCTGAAATATTAGAGAGAGCGGAGGAGGAGATAAGAACGACTAGTGCAGGATAAACGGTATAATATATATACAGTATGGCACAAATCAAACTGGACCTTGGTGTACTACAATTCCTATCATATGCTCACTGGACATTGAGGGTAATTCAGATTTAATAGCAAACCAAAAAAGAAAGCTGTTGGACAAAACCATGTTGCACTGCAGGTGGGGCAGGTGTAACATGTGCAGAGAGACTTATATTTGGGTGGGTTATATTGTTTCAGTGGTTGGTAAATACTGGTTGCTTAATTTTTACACTGCAATTTAGATTAAACACACCCACCCAAATCTAACTCTCTCTCTCTCTCTGCACATGTTACATCTGCCCAAACTGCCGTGCAATATGATTTTGCCCAATTGCTTATTTTTTTTGTTTGCTAACAAACCTGAATAAGGCACATTATAATCTCACTTTTAGATTGTAAATGTACTTTGCAATTATTAAAAATACAATGTAAAAATGTTAAAAGAAAAATGTACCATTAATGACAGATTTGTTTTATTGTATGTACTAATGTTAGCAGAAGACAAAGAAACCATCTTTTAATAAATGAATTTGTTGTGTCCTCTCTTGAAACAGGACTGCATGTTACGGAACATAAGAAGTCTGCTATTATGTACAAACAAAACTGCTTCCCAGACAGAACAACACGACGGGTTATCTCTAAGATTTTCAGCTAGGCCAAGTTCCTCAACTGTTTACACATATTTATAGCTATCATTAGACATTTCCTACAACTTGTTAGCATTTTATATGTAGTAATGTTTTCCCTCTGCATTTTTTTAAACATATGTACAAGTTACAGCAGCCGTCCTCATCCGGAGTTCTGCGAGCCATGCTCAGGGGTTCTGCTAAATAGTCATATCAGTGTAAGAGCCGAGCGCAGAGCATTGCTGTACCATGTGACCAGGGACTGCCGCCAATGTACGCTGCAGCCAGGTATTTTATCAATTATTATTTGTGGGCAATCCCCCGAAACAGCCGTTTTACAGTCAAATAATAAACATCCCTACTAGGGACCACAGCAGATATCAGATATATCCGCTGCTATCTCCCATTTTTTACTTTAAAAGCAGCCGTCATAGAGATCTATGGGGGCTGCTTTCTTGCCATGTATTAATCCAGAATGTACTAATAAATGTATTAATCTCTGGAATGCAGAGCTTGGCCCCAGTAGCTGCCGCCATCTGAAGAGGGCATCTGCCATAGTAGCCTATAGGCTACACTTTGTAACAAGTACCAGGAAGGGATCCGCAGGCACTCATCACTCACACAGTGAGCAGATTAAATGCCCAGTAGCAGGGGCGTTTCTACCGAGGAGGGGGCCCGTGTGCACCTCCGGGTGGGCCCCCTCCTCTGTACGGCACTGTAGACTCCGGCATTGTGCCGGAGTCCACTTCGCATGCACAGGTCTCCGGCAACATGGTACCCGCCATGATCCGGAGACCAATTTGGCTACCACGCATGCGCGGCGGCCATTTTGGTGGCGATTTCCGCCGCGATCGTAGCTCCCGGCGCTTGACTCCAGAAAGATAAGTATTAAAATGGGTGCAATGGGTGCGGTGTGGGCTTTCCCTGGACCCAGGGGCCCGTGTGCACCACACCCATTATAGAAACGCCAATGCCCAGTAGTACAACTGCCCCCGGCAAATGAAACAAAAGTGATTGCTAATGTGATCACTTTACTTTTACACATCACAAAGATAGGATGCTTACAAAGCCGAGCATCCCTGGATGTGATGAATGGTGCATCCAGGCGATACTTGTCATTGCCATGAATAGCAGTGATAAGAAATTATGATTATCAGGTCAAAAACTCCAATGATTAATAAATGGGCCCCTTGGAGATGTGAGCAGCGCACCACAGACGGTGTAATAGGAGCATCTGCTCCCCGCCTCTTCCATCCCGATGCGCTGTCTCCTTATTGGTTCCATTCCACACTAGCTTCTTCCTGCCACTAAGAGTTGTTTCTTTATCTATCCCTCTGGGAATTTTAAGAGGAGAAGAGACCCATGTGCAAAAGGGGACAATGCAAGGACTCCACTCTACTAGCTGGCACTTGCTTCTCCATACATTCTACTTCTGTTACCGGCCTATCATAAACAAGGGAGGAGTAGTGTGGGAGGAGCAATCAATACAGTGTGGCTTGTGATTGGTGATTGGTGATCTGGCTAACACAAGCCTCCTTTTGTCATCATTTTCAGTTGGCAAGATAGATTGATTTGCCAGTTCTATACTATAGAGATCTGAGAAAGAAATTGCACATAGTAGCGTAGGGGCTGTACTAAAGAAGGGCCCCACACTTCTACTAGGTGTCTGTTGCCTTTCCTGCAGTGCCTCGCATTGAGGTTTGGCATTATTAGTGTGCCACAATCTCCCTGAGAGACATCCGCCTCAACATAGCCTGGTGCACGATTCTTCTGTCAGTAAAATCTTGTGGAAATACATTTATCAGTAGAGAACGATGAGGTTGATGTATCAAGCAGTGAAAACAGTGAACTGGACCAGTGGAGCTGTTGACCATATCAACCAATCAGCTGCTACCTATAATTGTATAGAATGTACTTATAAATTGTGCAAAGCTGATTGGTTTCTAATGGGGAACTTCTCTACGGGTATACTTCTCCTCCACTGTTTTCACAGCTTGATATATCAACCCACTGTCTAGGCAGGAATAAACACAGTGGCTATGTACTTAGAAATGCAAATAAAATCGCAAAGGACAGCTCTCCTGATAAGAGCTGGTGTCCTTTTGCGCAGTGACAGGGTTGCAGTGGGGGGGGGGGGTTGCTGGGAGGGATCCAGCTGGCTCACGGGGAGATGCGAAAAATAGGCTTCTATTGGGTAAAGCCACATAAAGATGGCATTACCCACCGAGTCCAAGCTCTGGAATGTATCACATTCCGGAGCTTGGTACATATTGAAATGTGGGCAAAACTCAGAAAACTGGATTTTCTTATTTTTGCCCCCATTTTTAGCTTTAGTACATCCCAACCTGTATTTATTACAATGAAACATGAAACACTTAAAGGTTTACTTAATAAAATATTGCAAGTAGAGTACATGTAGTTACCTGTAGCTACCACTCAGATATTGTCTTTCATTAGTCTGACTACATTATAGACAGCTAAAAACTGATATGCGATTGGTTGATATTAAATAAGCCAATAGGTCTTATTGCCCTACCATCTAATACCTGCCATCTTAGATGCAAAAAGATTTATTAGGATTACTCTTATCTCATTAAATGTTAGCTATTTTTAACAGATTTATCCATTTTGTAATATTAATTTACTGTACTGTACAAACTGTACTGTAATTATGCAGTAAAACAATAACTTTACTGTGACAAACCAATATCCTCACCTTCATTAATAGAATAGAGCCTCTGATATATCCAGGTCCTTCCGGTCAATCCGATCTTTCCTCCACCGCATTTAAAACCACATCAAATAAGAGCAAAAGTTGGAAAATATATTTCCACTGAGATCTTGTTACTGAGTATATATGTGCAGGTGTGTCGGTGCCGAAAAAGTGGACACAACCTGGCTATATAGTAAGTTATCCCTGTCAGTCAGACAAGGAACACAGTCTGGTTTAGCTTATATTAACATTTCATTTCTGTCAAGTCTCTGGTACGTTTGTATTCTTTCTTCTTCTGTTCCTACAGTGAGATTTGCATAGAGGTGCGGAAAAGAAATGTCTGTTTTGAAAAACCCTTCTGAGAACTGTGCCCGGAGTGACTTCCAAGCACAACACAGGGATGGAATCGAACATACTCTGAATGCTGACTGCAGAAATTGGACCAACATCAGAAAAGTAGATTTAAGCCGAGATTGCCAAAAATGTTTTTCAAATAAGGGAAAACTTACGCCATGGTGCCCAGGCAGGAAGTTTCACAAGAGTACAGATACCCATAACTGAATGGTAAATACTGTAAGTGTATACATTAATGATATCCTTCTGTGGGGCCCATATTGGCAATGCAAGGATAGCATAGGAAATGTTACCATTAATCAAAATAAGTACATATCGCTGTGTATTTATAGCATACACTATGGGGGTCATTCCGAGTTGTTCGCTCGCAAGCGGATTTTAGCAGATTTGCTCATGCTAAGCCGCCGCCTACTGGGAGTGAATCTTAGCATCTTAAAATTGCGAACGATGTATTCGCAATATTGCGATTACACGCCTCGTAGCAGTTTCTGAGTAGCTCCAGACTTACTCGGCATCTGCGATCAGTTCAGTGCTTGTCGTTCCTGGTTTGACGTCACAAACACACCCAGCGTTCGCCCAGACACTCCCCCATTTCTCCGGCCACTCCTGCGTTTTTTCCGGAAACGGTAGCGTTTTTTCCCACACGCCCATAAAACGGCCTGTTTCCGCCCAGTAACACCCATTTCCTGTCAATCACATTACGATCGCCAGAACGATGAAAAAGCCGTGAGTAAAATTCCTAACTGCATAGCAAATTTACTTGGCGCAGTCGCAGTGCGGACATTGCGCATGCGCATTAAGCGGAAAATCGCTGCGATGCGAAGATTTTTACAGAGCGACCAACTCGGAATGACCCCCCATGTGTAGTACAATATACCAGTATACTATAAAAGCAAACATGTAACCTTATAAATGCATATGCTACAGCATGCATTGTGGCTGTAGTTATTTGCTTATGAAAGTCTAAGGGGTCTATTTACTAAGCCCTGGATAGAGATAAAGTGGACGGAGATAAAGTGCCAGCCAATCAGCTCCTTGCTGTCATTTTTTCAAACCCAGCCTGTGACATGGCTGGTAGGTGCTCATTGGCTGGTAGTTTGTCCACATTATCTCCATCCAGTGCTTAGTAAATAGACCCCTTAGTGGAGAGAGATAAAGTACCAACCAATCAGCTCCTAACTGCTATATTACGGGCTGTGTTTAAAAAATGACAGTTAGAAGCTGATTGTCTGGTACTTAATATCTCTCCATGCTTTATATATCTCCCCATGTGTGTTGATATATGGGATAGACTTTCAGGAATAATATGTGATACAGCAGAATGGCGATTATCCCACCACCAATGATCAGAACATGATCTTGGGAATCAAAAATAATATTTAATGGCATATTAGCCTATAAAATATAAATTATATCATAATATTACAAAAACAATGCATAGTTTAATACATGTCCATTTAGTCACAAACTGATTATCCAAACTACTCACTGCCTCAATTAGTTTGAATAACATGTTACAATTATTCTTCCTCTAAAATAATGCACCAAAACCAATTCCATTGTTTTATGGGGAGTGAAGGTCAAGACTGCATTAGCAAATGAGGCACATCCTTGCAGTAACGCAGTCCATGAAGCAGTATGAAGATTGCTTGATGCGTACGTACAATTGTTTACTTTTTAATTTCATTTACTTTTACTTGTTATTATTATTACGTTATTTATATAGCGCACACAAATGCCGCAGCACTTCACAGAGAATATTTGGTCATTCACATCAGTCTCTGTACCAGTGGAGCTTACAAACTAAGGGGCCCGATTCAGGTTGGTTCGCAATACGCGATCCAACCGCAAAAAATGCTAAAAGGATGCGGGCACATGCGCAGGGCCCATCCTGTGCAATGCGCCCGCATTTTCTGCGCGGCCCCACATTAAATGCAATCGCCCCTGTCAATCAGGCAAAGGAATTTACGGGGCTGTGGGGGTGGGCAACAATGCTTCGTTTCTAAGGCAGAGACGGAGCGTTGCGGGGCGTGGCATAAAAAATGGGGGCGTGGCAGTGTGAACAGTGGGCGTGATGAGGGCGGCTGGTCTCTTCCTCTGTAGGGCTGGTCTCTTCCCTGTAGGGCTGGTCTCTTCCAAGTGCTGCTGGGATTTCGAAGTGTGAGTTGGAAACAGTAAAAAGGTGAGTTAGAATACAGAAAAAGGTGAGTTTTATAATACACAATCAGGAACACGGCTGCAAGGGGCTGACCTTGTGAGTGAGTGAGAGGGTCTCTTACTTGGAGTAGCAGAGGGGCTGTGATTGTGCGGGTGTGAGGGGCATTTTTTTTTTTTTTTTTTTTCTTAGCAGGAGCTGGAAGCCGAGTGAAAAGGAGGAGCAGTGAGCTGGAACAACTGCAACTGCTAAGTGGAGTATAGGTGCCGCAGGAGAGAGTACTACGGCTGCATAAAAGAGAAGGACCAAGAACCGCACAAAGATAGATAAGTATAAGCCAGCTTAATTATTGTATAAGTGATATTGCTTGTCTTCAATTTTTTATTTTTGCTGCTTTTTCTTTGAGTGAAACAGGGAGTTAGACCTTGCAAACAATATGGGAGGGGCTGTGATTGAGGACCTCACTCAGTGCATGTCATGCAAGATGTATGCACACCTGGAGCTACCGGCCCAGTGTGAATACATCTGCACGAGGTGTGTGCGAACGGTTGCCCTGGAAGCCCAGGTAACTGATCTAGAGCAAACCGTTACGCGACTGAGGGAGATTCACAATCTCGAGCTTAGTTTAGACAGAACGGTGGAGGAGTTGCGGGAGGGGTCACTGGTAGAAGAGGATGATGATCAGGTAGCCAGTTGGGTCACAGTTAGAAGGAAGAAAAAGAGGGGGAGGCACGACATCTCCGAACTATCAAACCCAAACAAATTTGCCCGATTGGACGAGGAATCGGAGGATGATAGTGAAGAAATGACGGTGCCGGAGGAGACTGCTCCCTCTAGCATCCAGAGGTGCGGTCCCTCTGGCACGGTTGGGATAAAAGATAGAGAGGTACCTAGTCAAATGGTGGTGGTAGGGGATTCTATCATCAGGAAGGCAGATAGGGCAATCTGCTACCGGGACCGTGATCGCCGTACAGTCTGTTGTCTCCCGGGTGCTCGGGTACGGCACATCGCGGACCGGGTAGATAGATTGTTGGGAGGGGCTGGCAAAGACCCGGCGGTCTTGGTGCACGTTGGCACCAATGACAAAGTTAGCGGAAGGTGGGATGTCCTTAAGAAAGACTATAGGGACTTAGGAAAGAAACTGAAGGCAAGGACATCTAAGGTAATATTCTCGGAATTATTACCCGTGCCACGCGCTAGTCCAGGGAGGCAGAGGGAGATTAGGGAGGTAAATGTGTGGCTTAGGGATTGGTGCAGGAAAGAGGGGTTTGTGTTCCTGGAACACTGGGCGGACTTCTCAGTCAGGCGCCATCTCTTTTGTCGTGACGGATTGCACCTGACTGAGGAGGGGGCAACGGTGCTGGGGGGAAGGATGGTTAGAAGGTTGGAGGAGATTTTAAACTAGGAGCCTGGGGGGAGGGTTTAGCTAGAAACTACGGGTCATGTAGTGAGAATAGTGGGGATGGCGGTAGTAAACAAAATGGGGGAGAAGTTGGGGGGAGGGTAAGAGCAGGCAGTAAGGTTACTAACATGGGTACTAAAAGGGATTTTACCAAAGCACTAACCAATGACGATAACAGGTCATCCTTGCCACATAAGGTGAAAGATGTCCCTAACGCAAGGGAAAATACTTATCTTAGTTGTATGTATGTAAACGCCAGAAGCATTACTGGTAAAAAGGGTGAACTAGAAATACTTGCAGCAAGCAAACAGTATGATATTATAGGCATTACTGAAACTTGGTGGGATGAATCTCATGATTGGACAGTCAATCTAGAGGGCTATACACTGTTTAGGAGAGACAGACTAAATAAAAAGGGTGGAGGGGTGTGTCTGTACGTAAAGCCGTTTTTAAAACCTAATATATGGGAAGATATTCAGGAGGGGACTGTAGACACTGTTGAGACATTATGGGTAGAAATTGCATGCGGGGAAAAAGGAACAAAAAAAGTTAGTATTGGGTGTATGCTATAGGCCGCCTGGTATCAACACATCTGATGATGAATTGTTACTAAAGCAAATTGAAAAAGCAGCAGGAGTAGGAGACATAGTAGTGATGGGCGATTTTAACTATCCAGATATAAACTGGAAAAACGATTCATGTGATACTGCTAGGGGCAGTATGTTTTTAAACACACTAAATGATAACTACCTAGTCCAACTAATCGAGGAACCAACTAGGTACAATGCAATCTTAGACCTGGTATTAACAAACAATCAGGATTTGGTATCGGGTATTATAGTAGGGGAACCCATAGGAAACAGCGACCACAATATGGTCATATTCAATATCAGTTTCTACAAACAGCCTTATACTGGTTCAACTAGGACTTTAAACTTTAGCAAAGCAAATTTTGAAAAGATGAGGGTATTTTTCAGGGATATTGAATGGGAAGGTTTGTTTTTAGGAAAAAATACTACGGAGAAATGGGAGGTACTAAAATTCCTGCTAGCTAAAAATACACTCAAATATATTCCTATGAGTAGCAAAAAAGGGAATAAAAATCATAAACCGATGTGGCTTAACAAAAAGATTAAGGAACTTATGGGCAAGAAAAGGCGAGCATTTAAAAAATACAAATCTGACGGGGAAGCAGAGTCATTTCAGCACTATAAGGAATGTAACAAAAATTGCAAAAAGGAAATAAGAGCAGCTAAAGTAGAAACTGAAAAACTAGTAGCAAAGGAAAGCAAAGCGAATCCCAAAAAATTCTTTAAATACATTAATAGCAAGAGATTAAAAAAGGAGAGTATAGGCCCTTTGAAAGACAAGTTGGGAGTCTTAAGCAAAAATGATAATGACATAGCGGACACACTAAATGAGTATTTTTCAACAGTATTCACTAGAGAGGACCCAATTCAGGGACTGACACACAATCTCAATAATGACAATATCACACTGATAGGTACTTATTTAAGCGAGGAAGTAGTCTGTGACCGATTAAAACATTTAAAGATTAATAAATCACCAGGGCCCGATGGTATTCATCCAAGGGTTCTAATGGAGCTTCACTCTGAACTGGCAAAACCGCTATCTTTGATCTTTGAGGATTCAGTTATATCAGGTATGGTTCCCAAAGACTGGCGTATAGCGGAAGTAGTGCCTATATTCAAAAAGGGAAGTAAAGCTGAACCAGGTAATTATAGACCAGTTAGTCTTACATCTATAGTGGGGAAAGTATTGGAAGGTATTCTAAGAGATAGTATTCAGAAGTTCCTTGAAACCAATAAGGTCATTAAAAGGAATCAACATGGGTTTATGAAGGACAGATCCTGTCAAACCAACTTACTTGGCTTTTATGAAACAGTAAGCGCAAACCTAGATCAGGGTAAAGACGTGGATGTAATCTTTTTAGACTTTGCCAAAGCGTTCGATACTGTACCACACATGAGACTTATATACAAGCTACAAGAATCAGGGCTAGGAAGCACAATATGCACTTGGGTCAAAAACTGGTTAGATAATAGGAAGCAGCGCGTTGTGGTTAATGGATCTTTTTCAACTTGGACTGAAGTGCTAAGTGGTGTGCCGCAAGGCTCAGTATTAGGACCGATATTGTTCAATATTTTCATTAACGACCTAACAGAAGGTCTAGAGAGCATGGTGTCAATTTTTGCAGATGATACCAAATTGTGTAAGGCTATAAATACAGAGGAGGATGCCGAGTCTCTTCAGAACGACTTAGTTAAATTAGAAGCATGGGCAGCCAAATGGAGAATGGGCTTCAACACAGACAAGTGTAAGGTAATGCACTGTGGTAACAAGAACAAAAATTACACCTACCTAACTAAATGGGGTAAAATTAGGGGATTCTGTACTGGAAAAGGACTTAGGTGTCCTCATAGATAGCAAGCTAAGCAGTAGTACCCAAAGTAGGACTGCAGCAAAGAAGGCTAATAAGATATTAGCATGCATAAAAACGGGGTATTGATGCTAGGGACGAGAGTATTATACTCCCGTTATATAAATCACTAGTGAGGCCACACCTTGAATACTGTGTACAGTTCTGGGCACCGTACTGCAAAAAGGATATCCTGGAGCTTGAAAAGGTACAGAGGAGGGCGACCAAACTAATTAAGGGCATGGAGACGATGGAATACAAGGAAAGGCTTGAAAGACTAGGCATGTTTACATTGGAAAAGCGAAGACTAAGAGGGGATATGATCAACATCTACAAATATATAAGGGGACAATACACAGAGCTTGCGCGGGACCTGTTTTTGGTTAGATCAACACAGAGGACTCGTGGACACTCGCTCAGGTTAGAGGAGAGGAGATTCCGCACAATACGGCGTAAAGGCTTTTTCACGATAAGGACAATACGTGTTTGGAATTCCCTGCCCGAGGGAGTTGTAATGGCGGAATCTGTCAACACCTTTAAGAATGGGTTAGATAAATTCCTATTGGATAAGGATATCCAGGGGTATGGTGCATAGTCATGCATTATAGTTACTATAAATAGGGATAAAATGCAATGGCTGACAGCAGCATCAGTCAGAAATTTTAGTCAAATCATCATGCATAGGACACCACAAATAGGTTGAACTCGATGGACAATTGTTATTTTTCAACCTCAAATACTATGTTACTATGTTACATGCAGCCGCTGCGATCACTAAAATGCAACCAAGCTGCACCAGCAGGAGGCTACCTCAATTTTAGCGATCATGCTGAAATTGCGGTTGCACCGCAATTTCAGCGTGGCTGGGGGGGGGGGGGGCTGTTAGCATGCCAGGCAGCATTGCCCTGCGATGGACGCCCCCCAGCATGCCATCCCAAGGATTGCAAATTCTGCTACTTAGCAGAATTTGCAATCCTTACTGAACAGGTCCTAGGTTCTCTTAAACATGTACACATACACAATAGGGTTAATAGTTTAATTGGGAGCCAATTAACCTACCAGAATATTTTTTAATTGTGGGAGGAAACCGGAGTACCCAAAGGAATCCCACGCAAGCAAGTGGAGAATATACAAACTCCACATAGTTAAGGCCATGGTGGGAATTAAACCCACAACCTCAGAGCTGTGAGGCAGTAATGCTACTACACCATCAGTGCTGCCTGCATGGTGTAATGGTTTTATTTGCTTGCTATTTGCTATTTACCAGTCACTTGTTTTTTTCAGCATAAATAATAGAAGATTGTATACTTGGCAGAGGGGGGTGAGCGTATGAAGTGCATGTAAGAAATTTATTGTAAACATAGGTTGACCATCAACCATCAATGGTTAACCACAAATGGTAGGTAGTTTTCCCAGTATGCCGGCTGTTGGGATTCCGGCACTCAGTATACCAGCGCCGGAATCCAGACACCCGACATACCGACATCTATTCTCCCTCTTGGGGGACCACGACCCCCCTGGACGGAGGATAAATAGCATGGCACGCTCATTTGAACTCGCCCAGCTGCTGGCATTTCGGTGGTCGGGATCCCGGCGCCGGTATGCTAGGCGCCGGGATCCTGACCACCAGCATAGCATACTACACCCGTTCTTTGTCCTTGATGGCACAATGCCCCGATTATTGTAATTTCCTTTTCATCAGGATACAGGGCCTAGTTCCACACACCAATGAAGCCCCACCCCTTCTCAGATTGGCCCGCTTCCTGGTGAGTGCAGGAATGACCATCGGTGGGTGAAATCATTCATACCATCGAAGTTAACCACCAATAGTACCATCGATGGTGGCCACCAGTGGTTAACCCACCAATGGCCATCCCTGACCTAGTGAGACATTATTAAGTAGAACATATTCAGAGGTGGTAATAGAATTATACATTGTATTAATTACACATTTACAGTTCACCTAACTGTTCCATCTTATATTTTTCCATCATTACATAACATACTCACTGGATTTTCAACCAATTCTGGCAGCATGTTGCTGTAACTTACAGTATCAAGCCCCTGGACTACACCAACGTTCTCTACCTGGCTCCCTCATGTCTTAAATTCTGACCTCCTTCTCTCACAGAGAAGACCCTTTTGGGCTAGACAGTGCACACTGCCACAGTTAGTCCTAATCACAGTCTAATAACAGTACAAAATTGTGAAGCCTGCATTCATCTACTGAGCAAACTAGCCTCAAATAGGAAAGACCAAAAAGCCATTTTTACTACTTCTCAATTAATTTTGGAACTGTTTGTATATGCTCTATAACCAGGGCTGGCTCTACCATTAGGCAGCTTTAGGCAGAAGCCTAGGTCACCAGGATCTTGGGGGCACCACTGAGTCTGTCCATCACGATTATGAATGTCTTTTAGAGACATCCTTGTTATAATCAATACGGGTGGCTGTGGAATTTTTAAGATGCCACCTCCACACTATTACCCAAGGGGCTGTGAAGTGGGTATTGGTGGTTGGGGTAGTGGGCTGAGGATTTGCCTAGGGTGCCAAGAATCCTTACACTAGCCCTGTCTATAACATCCTCTATTGGCCTTTCTCACTTGACCAATTTATACTCCTTCTCATAATGGCTATTGCCATTCTATTGCTCATTCTCTGATTTCTGTAACTCCTTTCCCTGTCACTGACCAACGTCTAATCACATGCAAATTGTCATCCATAACCTTAACCTCATTGCACACTACCAAGCTTTAACACTACAAGCGTGATTGATACAGTCCCGATGATCTCTAACCTCACATAATCCTTGCCAATCATCTTGTACATCTCTATAGCCAGTTCTCAGGAAAAAAAATGAACTTTTCAAAAACTGAATTATTCATGGTCACAGGTCAACCCATTGTGGGAGTCCTATCATTGGCAATTTTCTTCAGAAGCTATAATCGCCAAAAATAATCGATAATTCATTACAGAATCTCTTTAATCTATAAGCATTGATTTATTTTAAAATCAGGCAATTCTGCTTTGGTCAGCAAAATCAATGTTTTTCCAATCATTTGAATAAGCAATGCATTTCAGTGGAAGCAGAGAGCCTTTTGACATGCCTTGCAATATAATATAAACTAATGGGCCCTACACATATGGCGATGTGCCGCCGAGGTGCCCGACGGCCGATACGGCCGACGGGCGACCCGGCGGCGGGGGGGCAGTGACGGGGGGAGTGAAGTTTCTTCACTCCCCCCGTCACCCGGCTCCATAGACGTGCAGGCAAATATGGACGAGATCGTCCATATTGGCCTGCATGCACAGCCGACGGGGGACCAGCGATGAACGAGCGCGGGGCCGCGCATCGTTCATCGCTGGAGCCTCCACACTGAAAGATATGAACGAGTTCTCGTTCATTTATGAACGAGATCGTTCATATCTTTCAAAAAATCGGCCAGTGTGTAGGGCCTATAAGGCAATGAGATAAAGTGCTTACATACTGGCTACATGTGAATAAAACAATGTCTGGAAATCACAAAATACCATTGTGGGACTGTTCCAGTCTGCCTGGGTTGGCCTGGTGTGCTGGTGCTTGTAGTTGTTATTATTATTATTATTATTATCCTTTATTTATATGGCGCCACAAGGGTTCCCCAGCACCCAATTACAGAGTACATAAACAAATAATCAAACATGAAAACAGCAACTTACAGTTGACGACGATATAGGACAAGTACAGGGTAAATAAACATAGTTACATCAGCAGATGACACTGGAATAAGTATCAGGTGGCAGAAGACTGCTGGATTTGGTGCAGTTGAAGATTATTAAAGTAAGAAAAAGGATAAGCACATGAGGGAAGAGGGCCCTGCTCGTGAGAGCTTACATTCTAAAGGGGAGGGGTAGACAGACAGGGGTGACACAGACGGGGTACATAGAGAGCGTGGAACAGAGGGTTAGGATGAGATTTGGCTGGGTTTGGTGAAGAAATGGGTCTTGAGAGCCCGTCTGAAGTTTTGTACAGAGGTGGAGAGTCTGAGGGGGAGAGGTAGGGAATTCCAGAGAAGTGGTGCAGCACATGAAAAATCTTGGAGGTAGGAGTGGGAGGAAGTAATCCGTAGTCAGGACAGTCGGCGTGCATTAGCAGAGCGAAGAGGACGGGTGGGAGTGTAAAGGGAGATAAGGTCAGAGATGTAGATGGGAGAGGAGTGGGTGAGGGCTTTGTAAGAGAGTGTGAGAAGCTTGAAATGGATTCTGAAAGGGAAGGGGAGCCAGTGAAGGTCTAGTTCCATAGTAATATTACTTGCATTGCTAATCATTTTCCCATTCATTTCCAATGACCAATTTGGATGGTTCTCTGTACCCATTGTTCATTGGAATGAATGGATAATATCTATCTATGGGCCAAATGTAACAGGGAGCAAATGACAAGTGATTGATTATGTAGCAAGATTAAAGCAACATTTGGAATTACAGTGATGATATTCTTAGATTTAAAAAAAATGCTCTAACAGATTCCACCACCCCCTTCTATACATCAAATCAAAGATTCCTGTGCTGTGATTGTGTAATAAACAGCTATTGTTTTAGAGAGATTTACATAATGATTTACGATTAACCCCTTGAGATGCATATGTCTGAATATACGCACACACACTTTTTAATGTGCTTCTATTCCTACATACTGAGCGCATATAAATAGGTACAATGCCTTGCATTCTATCCACAATCCAAACAGTATACCTTGATGGTCTCTAAAACGGTATGTGACTGGGGAAACTAAGGTTTATATACAGTATTGTATTTCTTCTTGGTGATTAATTCATTTGGTCTGTAAAATATGTGTTATTTAGGCCTTGCTCTATCTCAACGTTATATTAGATCTTTAGATAAATTATAAAAATAGCATTTTTCAACTCCCTTTTTTCCAATAATATCCAATCTAAGCAACGAAAATGGAAGAATGTAATTGCTGTTCAAATGAAGATTTTTTTAATAAAGTTTCAGAGTACAGCACCTGTCTAATTGCAGCTACAGCACATACTCTGGCTCTGACCTTCTAGAATGTAAAAAAAATACCACATATCCCCTGGTCTACAAAAGGACTGTATATTAACATTTATATCTTGGCTCTCCGTCCAAGTCTGGTCAGCCAATCCAGAGCCAGGATTTTTCATCACATGAGTGCCACTAACCAATCAGGTTACATCAGTCACTAGGCAGAGTATTTATTATTATTAGCCTCTATTTATATGGCGCCACAAGGGTTCTGCAGCGCCCAATTACAGAGTACATAAACAAATAATCAAAACAGGAAAACAGCAACTTACAGTTGATGACAATATAGGACAAGTACAGGGTAAATAAACATAGCTACATCAGCAGACGACACTGTAATAAGTATCAGGTGGCAGAAGACTGCTGGAGTTGATGCAGTTGAAGATTATTAAAGTAAGAGAAAGGATAAGCACATGAGGGAAGAGGGCCCTACTCGTGAGAGCTTACATTCTAAAGGTGAGGGGTAGACAGACAGCGGTGACACAGACGGGGTACATAGAGAGCGTGGAACAGAGGGTTAAGATGAGATTTGGCTGGGTTTGATGAAGAAGTGGGTCTTGAGAGCCCGTTTGAAGTTTTGTAGAGAGGTGGAGAGTCTGAGGGGGAGAGGTAGGGAATTCCAGAGAATTGGAGCAGCACGTAAAAAATCTTGGAGGTAGGAGTGGGAGGAAGTAATCCGTAGGCAGGAGAGTCGGCGTGCATTAGCAGAGCGAAGAGGACGGGTGGGAGTGTAAGGGGAGATAAGGTCAGAGATGTAACTGGGAGAGGAGTGGGTGAGGGCTTTGTAAGTGAGTGTGAGAAGTTTGAAATGGATTCTGAAAGGGAAGGGGAGCCAGTGAAGGTCTTGTAAGAGAGGAGAGGCGGACGTAGTGCGTTTGGTGAGGAAAATGAGCCGGGCAGCAGCACTGAGGATAGATTGGAGTGGAGAGAGGTATTTGTCAGGAATGCCAGTCAGGAGAAGATTACAGTAGTCCAGTCTGGAGATGACCAGTGAGTGGATAAGGGTCTTAGTAGCATCCTGTGTCAGAAAGGGTCTGATCCTGGAAACATTTATTAGATGAAAAAACTTTCCTGGTCTTTGCAGCATTGCTAGTGAAGGTTCCTAGTGATTTAGCTACTCTGCTAGTCTATTTCCTTCAGTTCCTGCACTTACTGCTAGTACAGATGAATCTCCTGCTGCTGCTTATCTAGACTGCTGCATACCTTGAAGCTACCTGTGGGTTCTCTGCAGGAGGGACCATCCTGCCTTGCGGCAGTTCTTGATGAACAGTAGAGTTCTCATTAGACTCAGAGCACCTTCAGTAGCCTACAGATGTGTCCTCACACCTTTTGCTCAAATGAGCAGCATAGCGTGATGTTTCCATGATGTGTACACATCGCCAGACTTGATTTTGTCTGTTATGAATCGCTGGTGCGTGCATACCCGTGAACGTGACCGCAAAAGCTACCATATAATGGGTAGCGGTAGCTTATGAACCTGCTACTTGAGCCATACATACCTGCTAAGTCCCCCTCCAAGTCTGAGGCAGCAGGAACGTCCTCTTCCCACCCACTTCCTGTGTCTGTTTAGCAGTTGTGTGTATTTATCCGCGGGTGGGTGGGTGGGTGCGTACAGTCAGGATCCCAACAATCAGATGACTGACAGCAGAATCCTGATGACCAAAATCCAGATGGATGTCGGTAAGTATTATAACTTAACCTCCCCCATCCCCGCAGCCTAACCCTGCCCCTAATGCCTAACTAATCCCTATACTTACCTCCAGGATCCGTCAGGATTCTGAGCGATTGATGGTTACCTTGCTATGGCTACATGCCATCACCAGGCAAGATGTGATGGCGGCATCGTCACCATCAGTGGCGTCACAAGGTGGGTGCGGGGGTTGCGGCCCGCCGAGGGGTGACACTAAAGTGCCTACTCCTGTTCAGTGACAGGAGCCGGGTGCTGCATTGTAACATTACGTGCAGCAACCCGGCTTCCGTCACCATGTAGGAGCAGGCAACACAGACACGCTAGTCTCCGGGGACAGTCCGCAACTCCCAGACCCCGGGAGTGACGTAAACGCAGGTCGGGTTGCTTAGCCATGCCCCCTCCTGTGATGCCACGCCCCTCCTGAGAGTCACCCACTTAGTCACCTCCCTCTGTTAAGCCATGCCCCCTTCATGCCAGCAGCCGCACCGGGTGTATCAGAGGTGAGTGATGCCTCTGGCCACCACTATTTGATGCCAGTTTTGTGATGACTAGCCCTACCTTCCACTTCCATGTGTGAGACATTATGGTTTATATTCCATATGCTTACGCACTGCAAGCCAGCATGGTGGAAAGCATGGGGTCACGGTGAGTTACTGTCGGATGTAACCATTTTTTTTTCACACTCATAATCTTCAGACCAAGTCCTGGAGCATGTACATGATATGGGGTCGATCCACTGGCGTATCTATAATGGGTGCAGTGTGTGTGGTGCACACGGGCCCCTGGGTCCAGAGGGGGCCCACACCGCACCATTTCTTCTATACTTACCTTTCCGGCGTCCGTCAGCGACTGTGTGTGGGCCCCCTCCTCTCCCGTAGCCGTCACCGCCGCTGCTAGCACACTGGGGGTCATTCCGAGTTGATTGCTCGCTAGCAGTTTTTAGCAGTCGTGCAAACACTAGGCCCCCACCCTCTGGGAGTGTATGTTAGCTTAGCAGAAGTGCGAACGAAAGGATCACAGAGCGGCTACATAAAAAATTGTGCAGTTTTAGAGTAGGTCCAGACCTACTCAGCGCTTGCGATCACTTCAGACCATTCAGTTCCGGATTTGACGTCACAAACACGCCCTGCGTTCAGCCAGCCATGCCTGCGTTTTTCTTGGCACGCCTGCGTTTTTTCAAGCACTCCCTGAAAACGGTTAGTTGACACCCAGAAATGCCCACTTCATGTCAATCACTCTGTGGCGGCCATTGCGACTGAAAAGCTTCGCTAGACCTTGTGTAAAAATACATCGGCCGTTGTGAAAGTACGTCGCGCATGCGCACTGCGCCACAGTGCCATTTTTTACTTAATCACAGCGCAGCAAACATTTTCAGCTAGCGATCAACTCGGAATGACCCCCACTGAGCGCTAGAGACTCTGGCACTGTGCCAGAGCCTCAGCGCTGAGAGCGCTAGCAGCGGCGGTGACGGCTACAGGAGAGGAGGGGGCCCACACACAGATTCTGCACACAGGTCCCCTCCTCTCTAGAAATGCCAATGGGTCAATCCAATCAGGTGCGAGTTGGGTCCTGCAAGCCGTTCTCATGGGGAAGTCGTTTGCAATCCAATTCCAAACTTGCATTGATTTTGTCTAGATGAAATTTGCATTATTTTGTGTGCACAGGGCCAGCTCTATCATTAAGCAGCTTGAGGCAGCTGCCTAGGGCGCCAGGATCTGGGGGGCACCACTGAGTCTGCTAATCACAATATAAAGGATGTCTCTGAAAGGAACATTCTTGTTGTACTTAATGCAAGTGGTGGCTGTTGAACTTATAAGTCACACTTTCATCTGAAGGGCTGGGAAGTGGGTATTGGTGGGGGCAGCAGGCTGAAGTTTTGCCTAGGGTGCCGAGAAACCAGGGCCATCATTAGGTGTGTGCAGAGGGGGCATCGCACATTGCGCTGCAGGCTAGGGGACGCTGTTGGAGGCACTTGTGAATTATCTGTTTTAATTACTTTCACTTGCAGCTTCCCCCATTTTTGAAGACCAGCATCTCCTGACCCCTTCTGTCACTAATACCTATACAACTTTCAAAAATGTCAGGACACAGTGCAGAACATCTGGTGCACCCCTCCTAATGTGTAAACAAACACTTCAAGGGGATTAAATGGCATCATTTTGCCAATAACGACATGCAGTTTTCAGGTGAATTTATCTTAAATGTTCAATAATGGGTTATAATTTATGATGTGGGACAGGTACTGTATACGGAGGTGTTGTATTGATGGAAGAGGTTTTTTTGAACTTGTATTAAAAAACTGAAAGATTACTATACAAACATTGTTCTGTACCCCAAAATGCTGGAAAGACTTGATGCAAATGTCTTCCAATGGACACCTTATAAAAACCTCCATCACTGTGAATTGCCATTTCTAATTGGATCTCGCATTTCTCAGGTGCGCACATTCGTGCAATGTATCAGAGTTTCACGAAACAAACTTACTTTTACAAAGTTGCACCTAATTGGATTAACCCCTATATGAATTATTTGCTCACAAGTGACATCATGGCATTTATAATGTCACAAGAGTAATGATATTTTAATAAATGAAGTTTTTAATTTTTTTTATTACCTAAACTGCTGTGGTGACACAGGCAAATAAAATCTCACAATATGGTAAATAACGTCACCCACATAAAGCCATAAGTCAGTGTTACAGAAGACTCTGGTCGAAACATTTTTGCTTTATTTACAAAACACCTCCAACTGAAACATCATTATAACATTGTTATAATAATATAGGATGTGTAATTATTAGAAATGCAAAGAGTAATCTTAGAGGGGCTGTTATCTCTTGTGGATCTCCAGCTGGACCTGCCGGTCTAGAGGACACAGCTGCTACTTCTAACCCAAAGAGCTATTTGGATTCATCTAAACAGTAGGTCATTTTATCGGGTCTGGGACTCAGGGTCGACACCACTTAGGTCGACACCACTTGGTCGACACTGCAAATAGGTTGACACGGACAAAAGGTCAACATGAACAAGGTCGACAGGAAAAAAGGTCGACATGAGTTTTTTATGTGTTTTTGGTGTCGTTTCCTTCGTAATGTGACCAGGAACCCCAATTAGTGCACCGTGTCGCCTCACATGGCTCGCTACACTCGCCATGCTTCGGGCAAGGTGCCTTGCAGCGCTTGGCACAGGTTACTATTCCCAGTCGTAGTCCACGTGGATCGTAAAGTATGAAAAAGTAAAAAAAAAAAAAAAATTCAAAAAACTCATGTCGATCTTTTTTTCTGTCGACCTCTTGGCCGTGTCGACCTATTTGCAACGCCACTCTAAGGTGCATCGACCAACTGACGTCGACCTAATTGGTGTCGACCTGGGGTCCGCATACCATTTTATCAAGGATCCGTTTATGCATTTATTTATTTATTTATTTATTTATTTATGCAACTGTTGTTTTTATTATTATTATTATTATTATTATTATTATTATTATTACTATTATTATTATTATTATTATTATTATTATATTTAGTCAATTGTTTCCATGTTTGCATATCAGAAACAACATTTTTTCGTTTATACTATAAACTGATTAGCAAAATACAGAATGCCGGGGAAATTATATTTCTTTTATTCAAATGTAAAAACTTTCTTTGTATTCAAAATCATATTTCTGAAATCATTCAACATTACCAATCGTTCTTATATATTAAGGAATAGAGGATGATTGTTTGATTGTCCAACATGAGCCACCATAAAATGTTTGCACAGAAATTCCATGTACAAAAATAGTGTCAGGAAATTAAATGAATGAGCAAAATACCCAACAATTCGACAAAAAACTGCACTGACAGGAATAAGGAACGTGAGAAGTTTCGTGTCACGGTTACTACTTACCTTTTGTAAATGTCCATTGGGATCTCAATGATCAGATCTGCCCTTTTTACTGAACCAGCCCCTTAAAGCACCAGGGCGCACCTTGCTTTCTGAGTTATCTGTACTGAGCCCCATCATTTATTGTTGTGCATATTACATTCCCGAATGACCCCCGCAGTGCTATGTAAAACCTGGAATTGCCACTACTGGCAGATGTGATCAAGTTATTGTGTACTGGGGGCAAGAGACATCACAGTGTAGTACAATGACGGAATCTCGATGCAAAATTAAGGTTCCACCATTTTTCTTTATGAAGAAGCCAAAATAAAAAAATATTTATTTTGATAATACAATATCAGTATAACCCGTGGCAATATTCAATGGCTTTGAGGCAATGCTGCTCTTTCCCTGGGCAATAAAATATGCCTTGTTGGTGGCTACAAAACAGACAACTCCCTAATAATTGCAATGCAATATAATAGTCCTTCAGTCCTCACCCACAGATCACAGAGAAAGACAATAAGAAGATATTGAAACGTTTACTGCAGCTACTTTCTTACCTTGTATGTCCTGCGAGGATTGGGGCTGGAACTGTCCTCTGGCTTGCACCACATATGAACCTCAAATGATGCTGTTTACAAAAGTCTGACAGATCTTAATTGAAAAAGATACCTTCAGCTCTTAAACACAAGGAGTCACAAGTGTTATCTGTACACAATTTCCTGTTTGAAAATGTTCAGCTGCTCTTCTGGATAATTAGGATAGAAGTGTGGGAAACTGGAAGATGCTCTGTGATGTAGCTACTCTAACTCTAGGGGTTTATTTTTTTCGTTAGCCTATTGTGTATATGGCAGCACCAGTTGTCATAGGTCGGAGAGAAAATCAGGGGTTACTGTAATGAATGATCATCAAGCACAAGTTATATACCGGAGTCTAGAGGCGGAATCTAATGAAGTAAGAGTTCGTCAGGCGTGCAGGATGCGAGCCGAACTCTGACATTCTTTAAAGGTGCAATTATGTACAAGCAGGGCCGGATTAAGGCTGGTGGGGGCCCAGGGCAACGGAGGCTGTGAGGCCCCCACTACCAAAATTGCTTGCAATCCTCCCCCCACCCCCGAGAGACATACATAGTTCCTGTCCCACGAGGCTGACTGTGCATGGAGGAGCTCCTCAGCGGCTGCTGTTACTGAACAGCTGAGCCGCCGGAGGGAGCTTCCTCCAATTCAAAACGGAGTGTGTGGGGGCCTCGTGATTGCCACCCCTGTCTTAATCTGGCTCTGTTTACAAGGCATGGTTTAGAATTGTAAATGATTGCCCTTTAAAAAACTTCAAAGTTCTCCTGACCACCGGTCACACATAACCAACCCCCCAAAAAGTAAGCAATTGGGCAAAACCATGTGCACTGCAGGTGGGGCAGATGTAACATATGCAAAGAGTTAGATTTGGGTGGGTTATATGTTTCTGTGCAGGGTAAATACTGGCTGCTTTATTTTAACACTGTAATTTAGATTTCAGTTTGAACACACCACACCCAAATCTAACTCTCTCTGCATATGTTACATCTGTCCCACCTGCAGTGCAACATGGTTTTGCCCGTAGAGTGTTTTTTTTGTTTGCTAACAACTCTGAATTAGTGCAATAAATTAAATTCTAAAACCCAAAAATGATTCCTTATTACCCATTCCTCCACAAATTTATATAAACTTTATAGCTATTTACATATAACGTCAGAGCCGGCCCTAACCAATATGATGCCCTAGGCAAGATTTTGGCTGGTGCCCCCTAGCAGCACCACTAGTTCTGCCTCTTACACTGCACCCCTTTCCAGCACCATCACCCCTCACCCACAACAGTTTGGTGTTCCTAAACCCTATATTTTAAATAGGAACAGTGCGCACATTCGGTGCACAGTCCAAAAAGGGCCGTGTTCTTGCTGGGAAGGCGCATGGCCACACAATAGTACCCCCAGTTCAAATTACGCCACATAGTGCAACTTTATTTAAATTTTCTCATGCGATAGTGTCCCTAATTCATGTTACATCACACAGTAGTACCACTTTACCTTATAAACGTTACTCCTCACAGTAGTGCCCCTTATTCACATATCACCACACTGAATTGCTCCTTATTCACATTACACCACACAATATTGCTCTTTATTCACATTAGACCACACAGTAGTGCCCTTTCTATACGTTACACCACACAGTAGATCACCTTATACACATAATGCCACACATTAGTACTGCATTTATACACATAATACCGCACAGTAATGCCCCTTACACACATGACACACATTATTAATGTCCTTCAAAAACATAATGCACCTTACACATTATGCCAACCTTTATTAATGCCCTTATACACTTAATGACACACATAATGTTCCTTACACATATGCCGCACATTAGTGCACTTATACACATAATGACACACATAATGCCCCTTACACATATGCCAAACACTACTGCAAAACCAACCCACCCACACACAGCACTCACATGGCCGCTAACACTGTGACCTTTGCCTCTGCTTAGATACAGATATGTCCTCATACATCTTGCCTCAATATGTCATGCAGCAGGAGATGCCTGGCGTGAGTCAGCTGGCAGCTCTGCTAACGTCAGCCACCTTTTTGCATTACTATGTGGCTGGGATGCACAAGCAGCTTCTGCTGATTAAAATGATATGCAACATGTCTATATTCTGTGTGTAACTGTGACTGTATCTGCATATGAAATGCTAAGTTACAGTGATTTCCAGGAATACACTTTAATGTAGCATTTCATATGCAGATACAGCCGCAGTCACACATAGAATATAGACATGTCACATATCATTTTAATCAGCAGAAGCTGCTTGTGCCCCTAGGTATATTAAAAGCCCTAGGCATTTGCCTAGTTTGCCTATGCCTAGGACCGGCTCTGTATACCTTGATAAAGCTAAATATTTATCTTATATAATACCCTTTATGAGGTCTAAGAACACTGTACGCTATCTACGTATGAAGTACCGTAAGGGTACGCACGTTGCGTAACAATCGCTTAGCCGTAGTCGAGACGCTCAAGCGTTACGTTCGCTCACGGCCAAGAGATCACAGGCAGGCACGCTATTGGCTGCTGACTAACTTAATGATTCGCTATAGCGTAGCGGACGTTCGGGACCACGAGGAGATCACCAGCGGCGCTGACGCTCACAATGTTAAACCTTTAAATCTAAACCATAAACAATGTAATATGCTGTAAAACCTTAGTGTATAGATAGAGTGTAAATGCAACACAGTGTAACCTTATTAACTCAAAAGCTGTATGAGCGTCACCGACGCTCTGAGAATACTTAACACTATAAGAAATACACAGATACCTGGGCTTAGGGTCCAACGCCTAATATATATATATTATGAATGATATACTTGCAAAAGAATTAATACAAATACAAATCATACACTACAATATAACATAGACTACCTAACCAGATAACTACACAGGAAATATAATACAATTACTATTTAAGAGAAAATAAGAGAGAAAGAGGAGAAGAGAGAGAGAGAGATTGGCCCACAATAACAAGAAGATCAATATAGTTGCGGAGAAACACTTACGCACAAGGGGAAACGATCGCATGCGCCTCGATATCCAGCTCCCGATTATCAGCAATGAGAACCGTTGAAGAGAGTGAACTGGATATGGTCGGCCTGCCTATTTATGCCCCACACACAATACAATTCAATGGTCCCTACAATCTCATTGTTCATTGGACACAGGAATTCGGCTTCGCATTATAACAAAAGGTCATAGGTTGATTCATACAGGTGGGCTGTGACTGCTTCCAACTGTTCAGGTGGGTGGGATACTGGGTTTCCCGCCGCATGACTAAATAAGAACAAATAATAGTAAATGGACATAAACTTCTTATGTCCATAACTATTCGCACGAGCGATTAATCCGCTCCAAACCAACACCGGAATATTGCTATTTAAATACTCTTCCGATGGGTACCAAACACCACTGTATGACCCCTGTTAGACCCTTCGTACAATACAAAGAGGGATCTCTCTGTTCAGGAACATGCTATGTTAACTAAACTTTCAGAATCTATCAAAGGGACCATGATCTACAAAATACATTATATAGTGAAAATATGTTATGATTGAGTCGCACGCTACGATCACATAAACTCTACCGTAAATACGCATACCGTGCGCCTGCGGGTGCCCGCGACTGTGAGTATGCGCACGTACGGGAGAGCGTACGCATGCGCAGCACGGACCTGTGTGAGGTGCAAATATGGTAGTGTGCATAGAGATATTTTTCTGACTTTGACAGTCCACCCTTTGGCAGTCAATAATAACTGCCACCTTCTAAAACATTTCAAAAAGAGAAAAATATATGTCAGGGGTTAATACATTTCCATGGTTGGGTAAGGGAGGAGAGAGGAGAAGGTGTGAAGAGGGTATGACCTAGTGAGATAGCAGAAGCATGTGTATGAATCCGTGCTTGGGGGTCATGTATCATCGTGCCGTACGTGTTTTAGATCAAGCTTCGAGGTATTGCGAAGTATACATTTGAATTCCTTCTTATCCCGTGGTACGGGTCTGTGGATGGGCTGTCAAACTTTACCGAGCTCTTTTCGGCTTTGGTTGTAACAAAATGGGGGAGCACATTTTAGTTGATGATACATGAATGGGGGAGATATGTGATTGCTGATATCTGTGCCTGTATTCCCTATCGACTATGTGTGTCATTACCTGAGGGTTGTAGAAATGAAGAAAAGACATAATTACTAGAGATGAGCGCCTGAAATTTTTCGGGTTTTGTGTTTTGGTTTTGGGTTCGGTTCCGCGGCCGTGTTTTGGGTTCGAACGCGTTTTGGCAAAACCTCACCGAATTTTTTTTGTCGGATTCGGGTGTGTTTTGGATTCGGGTGTTTTTTTCAAAAAACACTAAAAAACAGCTTAAATCATAGAATTTGGGGGTCATTTTGATCCCAAAGTATTATTAACCTCAAAAACCATAATTTACACTCATTTTCAGTCTATTCTGAATACCTCACACCTCACAATATTATTTTTAGTCCTAAAATTTGCACCGAGGTCGCTGTGTGAGTAAGATAAGCGACCCTAGTGGCCGACACAAACACCGGGCCCATCTAGGAGTGGCACTGCAGTGTCACGCAGGATGTCCCTTCCAAAAAACCCTCCCCAAACAGCACATGACGCAAAGAAAAAAAGAGGCGCAATGAGGTAGCTGTGTGAGTAAGATTAGCGACCCTAGTGGCCGACACAAACACCGGGCCCATCTAGGAGTGGCACTGCAGTGTCACGCAGGATGGCCCTTCCAAAAAACCCTCCCCAAACAGCACATGACGCAAAGAAAAAAAGAGGCGCAATGAGGTAGCTGTGTGAGTAAGATTAGCGACCCTAGTGGCCGACACAAACACCGGGCCCATCTAGGAGTGGCACTGCAGTGTCACGCAGGATGTCCCTTCCAAAAAACCCTCCCCAAACAGCACATGACGCAAAGAAAAAAAGAGGCGCAATGAGGTAGCTGTGTGAGTAAGATTAGCGACCCTAGTGGCCGACACAAACACCGGGCCCATCTAGGAGTGGCACTGCAGTGTCACGCAGGATGTCCCTTCCAAAAAACCCTCCCCAAACAGCACATGACGCAAAGAAAAAAAGAGGCGCAATGAGGTAGCTGACTGTGTGAGTAAGATTAGCGACCCTAGTGGCCGACACAAACACCGGGCCCATCTAGGAGTGGCACTGCAGTGTCACGCAGGATGTCCCTTCCAAAAAACCCTCCCCAATCAGCACATGATGCAAAGAAAAAGAAAAGAAAAAAGAGGTGCAAGATGGAATTGTCCTTGGGCCCTCCCACCCACCCTTATGTTGTATAAACAAAACAGGACATGCACACTTTAACCAACCCATCATTTCAGTGACAGGGTCTGCCACACGGCTGTGACTGATATGACGGGTTGGTTTGGACCCCCCCCAAAAAAGAAGCAATTAATCTCTCCTTGCACAAACTGGCTCTACAGAGGCAAGATGTCCACCTCATCTTCACCCTCCGATATATCACCGTGTACATCCCCCTCCTCACAGATTATCAATTCGTCCCCACTGGAATCCACCATCTCAGCTCCCTGTGTACTTTGTGGAGGCAATTGCTGCTGGTCAATGTCTCCGCGGAGGAATTGATTATAATTCATTTTAATGAACATCATCTTCTCCACATTTTCTGGATGTAACCTCGTACGCCGATTGCTGACAAGGTGAGCGGCGGCACTAAACACTCTTTCGGAGTACACACTTGTGGGAGGGCAACTTAGGTAGAATAAAGCCAGTTTGTGCAAGGGCCTCCAAATTGCCTCTTTTTCCTGCCAGTATAAGTACGGACTGTGTGACGTGCCTACTTGGATGCGGTCACTCATATAATCCTCCACCATTCTATCAATGTTGAGAGAATCATATGCAGTGACAGTAGACGACATGTCCGTAATCGTTGTCAGGTCCTTCAGTCCGGACCAGATGTCAGCATCAGCAGTCGCTCCAGACTGCCCTGCATCACCGCCAGCGGGTGGGCTCGGAATTCTGAGCCTTTTCCTCGCACCCCCAGTTGCGGGAGAATGTGAAGGAGGAGATGTTGACAGGTCGCGTTCCGCTTGACTTGACAATTTTGTCACCAGCAGGTCTTTCAACCCCAGCAGACCTGTGTCTGCCGGAAAGAGAGATCCAAGGTAGGCTTTAAATCTAGGATCGAGCACGGTGGCCAAAATGTAGTGCTCTGATTTCAACAGATTGACCACCCGTGAATCCTTGTTAAGCGAATTAAGGGCTGCATCCACAAGTCCCACATGCCTAGCGGAATCGCTCCCTTTTAGCTCCTTCTTCAATGCCTCCAGCTTCTTCTGCAAAAGCCTGATGAGGGGAATGACCTGACTCAGGCTGGCAGTGTCTGAACTGACTTCACGTGTGGCAAGTTCAAAGGGCATCAGAACCTTGCACAACGTTGAAATCATTCTCCACTGCGCCTGAGACAGGTGCATTCCACCTACTATATCGTGCTCAATTGTATAGGCTTGAATGGCCTTTTGCTGCTCCTCCAACCTCTGAAGCATATAGAGGGTTGAATTCCACCTCGTTACCACTTCTTGCTTCAGATGATGGCAGGGCAGGTTCAGTAGTTTTTGGTGGTGCTCCAGTCTTCTGTACGTGGTGCCTGTCCGCCGAAAGTGTCCCGCAATTCTTCTGGCCACCGACAGCATCTCTTGCACGCCCCTGTCGTTTTTTAAAAAATTCTGCACCACCAAATTCAAGGTATGTGCAAAACATGGGACGTGCTGGAATTTGCCCATATTTAATGCACACACAATATTGCTGGCGTTGTCCGATGCCACAAATCCACAGGAGAGTCCAATTGGGGTAAGCCATTCCGCGATGATCTTCCTCAGTTGCCGTAAGAGGTTTTCAGCTGTGTGCGTATTCTGGAAAGCGGTGATACAAAGCGTAGCCTGCCTAGGAAAGAGTTGGCGTTTGCGAGATGCTGCTACTGGTGCCGCCGCTGCTGTTCTTGCGGCGGGAGTCCATACATCTACCCAGTGGGCTGTCACAGTCATATAGTCCTGACCCTGCCCTGCTCCACTTGTCCACATGTCCGTGGTTAAGTGGACATTGGGTACAACTGCATTTTTTAGGACACTGGTGAGTCTTTTTCTGACGTCCGTGTACATTCTCGGTATCGCCTGCCTAGAGAAGTGGAACCTAGATGGTATTTGGTAACGGGGGCACACTGCCTCAATAAATTGTCTAGTTCCCTGTGAACTAACGGCGGATACCGGACGCACGTCTAACACCAACATAGTTGTCAAGGACTCAGTTATCCGCTTTGCAGTAGGATGACTGCTGTGATATTTCATCTTCCTCGCAAAGGACTGTTGAACAGTCAATTGCTTACTGGAAGTAGTACAAGTGGGCTTACGACTTCCCCTCTGGGATGACCATCGACTCCCAGCGGCAACAACAGCAGCGCCAGCAGCAGTAGGCGTTACACGCAAGGATGCATCGGAGGAATCCCAGGCAGGAGAGGACTCGTCAGAATTGCCAGTGACATGGCCTGCAGGACTATTGGCATTCCTGGGGAAGGAGGAAATTGACACTGAGGGAGTTGGTGGGGTGGTTTGCGTGAGCTTGGTTACAAGAGGAAGGGATTTACTGGTCAGTGGACTGCTTCCGCTGTCACCCAAAGTTTTTGAACTTGTCACTGACTTATTATGAATGCGCTGCAGGTGACGTATAAGGGAGGATGTTCCGAGGTGGTTAACGTCCTTACCCCTACTTATTACAGCTTGACAAAGGGAACACACGGCTTGACACCTGTTGTCCGCATTTCTGGTGAAATACCTCCACACCGAAGAGCTGATTTTTTTGGTATTTTCACCTGGCATGTCAACGGCCATATTCCTCCCACGGACAACAGGTGTCTCCCCGGGTGCCTGACTTAAACAAACCACCTCACCATCAGAATCCTCCTGGTCAATTTCCTCCTCATCCTGGTGTACTTCAACACTGACATCTTCAATCTGACTATCAGGAACTGGACTGCGGGTGCTCCTTCCAGCACTTGCAGGGGGCGTGCAAATGGTGGAAGGCGCATGCTCTTCACGTCCAGTGTTGGGAAGGTCAGGCATCGCAACCGACACAATTGGACTCTCCTTGTGGATTTGGGATTTCGAAGAACGCACAGTTCTTTGCTGTGCTTTTGCCAGCTTGAGTCTTTTCATTTTTCTAGCGAGAGGCTGAGTGCTTCCATCCTCATGTGAAGCTGAACCACTAGCCATGAACATAGGCCAGGGCCTCAGCCGTTCCTTGCCACTCCGTGTGGTAAATGGCATATTGGCAAGTTTACGCTTCTCCTCCGACAATTTTATTTTAGGTTTTGGAGTCCTTTTTTTACTGATATTTGGTGTTTTGGATTTGACATGCTCTGTACTATGACATTGGGCATCGGCCTTGGCAGACGACGTTGCTGGCATTTCATCGTCTCGGCCATGACTAGTGGCAGCAGCTTCAGCACGAGGTGGAAGTGGATCTTGATCTTTCCCTAATTTTGGAACCTCAACATTTTTGTTCTCCATATTTTAATAGGCACAACTAAAAGGCACCTCAGGTAAACAATGGAGATGGATGGATTGGATACTAGTATACAATTATGGACGGGCTGCCGAGTGCCGACACAGAGGTAGCCACAGCCGTGAACTACCGCACTGTACTGTGTCTGCTGCTAATATATAGACTGGTTGATAAAGAGATAGTATACTCGTAACTAGTATGTATGTATAAAGAAAGAAAAAAAAACCACGGTTAGGTGGTATATACAATTATGGACGGGCTGCCGAGTGCCGACACAGAGGTAGCCACAGCCGTGAACTACCGCACTGTACTGTGTCTGCTGCTAATATAGACTGGTTGATAAAGAGATAGTATACTCGTAACTAGTATGTATGTATAAAGAAAGAAAAAAAAACCACGGTTAGGTGGTATATACAATTATGGACGGGCTGCCGAGTGCCGACACAGAGGTAGCCACAGCCGTGAACTACCGCACTGTACTGTGTCTGCTGCTAATATATAGACTGGTTGATAAAGAGATAGTATACTCGTAACTAGTATGTATGTATAAAGAAAGAAAAAAAAACCACGGTTAGGTGGTATATACAATTATGGACGGGCTGCCGAGTGCCGACACAGAGGTAGCCACAGCCGTGAACTACCGCACTGTACTGTGTCTGCTGCTAATATATAGACTGGTTGATAAAGAGATAGTATACTCGTAACTAGTATGTATGTATAAAGAAAGAAAAAAAAACCACGGTTAGGTGGTATATACAATTATGGACGGGCTGCCGAGTGCCGACACAGAGGTAGCCACAGCCGTGAACTACCGCACTGTACTGTGTCTGCTGCTAATATAGACTGGTTGATAAAGAGATAGTATACTCGTAACTAGTATGTATGTATAAAGAAAGAAAAAAAAACCACGGTTAGGTGGTATATACAATTATGGACGGGCTGCCGAGTGCCGACACAGAGGTAGCCACAGCCGTGAACTACCGCACTGTACTGTGTCTGCTGCTAATATATAGACTGGTTGATAAAGAGATAGTATACTACTAATATTATATATACTGGTGGTCAGGTCACTGGTCACTAGTCACACTGGCAGTGGCACTCCTGCAGCAAAAGTGTGCACTGTTTAATTTTAATATAATATTATGTACTCCTGGCTCCTGCTATAACCTATAACTGGCACTGCAGTAGTGCTCCCCAGTCTCCCCCACAATTATAAGCTGTGTGAGCTGAGCAGTCAGACAGATATATAATATATATAGATGATGCAGCACACTGGCCTGAGCCTGAGCAGTGCACACAGATATGGTATGTGACTGACTGAGTCACTGTGTGTATCGCTTTTTTCAGGCAGAGAACGGATATATTAAATAAACTGCACTGTGTGTCTGGTGGTCACTCACTATATAATATATTATGTACTCCTGGCTCCTGCTATAACCTATAACTGGCACTGCAGTAGTGCTCCCCAGTCTCCCCCACAATTATAAGCTGTGTGAGCTGAGCAGTCAGACAGATATATATAATATTATATATAGATAATAGATGATGCAGCACACTGGCCTGAGCCTGAGCAGTGCACACAGATATGGTATGTGACTGAGTCACTGTGTGCTGTGTATCGCTTTTTTCAGGCAGAGAACGGATTATAAATAAAACTGGTGGTCACTGGTCACTATCAGCAAAACTCTGCACTGTACTCAGTACTCCTAATGCTCCCCAAAATTAGTAAATCAAGTGTCTCTCTAATCTATTCTAAACGGAGAGGACGCCAGCCACGTCCTCTCCCTATCAATCTCAATGCACGTGTGAAAATGGCGGCGACGCGCGGCTCCTTATATAGAATCCGAGTCTCGCGATAGAATCCGAGCCTCGCGAGAATCCGACAGCGTCATGATGACGTTCGGGCGCGCTCGGGTTAACCGAGCAAGGCGGGAAGATCCGAGTCGCTCGGACCCGTGAAAAAAAACATGAAGTTCTGGCGGGTTCGGATTCAGAGAAACCGAACCCGCTCATCTCTAATAATTACGGTGAATGCGGTGGTATTCTATGTCAGGTAAATGTACATTCGTCGATTGAGGTCTTGTTTGGTGTCTGTTGAATGCAGTCTTCTTTGTGCTTTTGCCCATAAGGTGCGAGCAAAAGCTGTCAATGTCCATAGATTTACAAAAGTGTTGGGCTAGCGTAATTTTAAAATTTCTAGGGAAACTGGGGATCCATGGCATAGTTCATCAAAAATCTGTGTATCAGGTTGTCAAAACTTCTTCTTTAATCCATCTGTTGTCTGTATATCGGCTCATCAAATTCCTCGTCCAAGTGGGTCTTTTTACCTTGGAGGAAACGGAAAAACAGGTGAAAGAAACGGACCGTAGAAATCGCATTTTCATCACATCATTGTTTCTACATTTGGGTCATAAATCAAGTCCATTGGAATTACAGTTTCCTCACTCCTTAAACTCATTACCCTAGTACGACGATTGCACCTCATTAAAGCCTGACCGCATCTAAATATCAAACCAATCGTTATGATAACACCTAAGATACATAGGAGAAACTTCCCAACATCCATTATGACTCCTTGAGCCCAGTCTCCTAAACCAGAGAACCAATTTCGCGGGTTCAACCATGACACCCAACCAGTCAGCTCATTACCTACAGCAGCAAGAGTGAGATTGTGTCTCCTGCGAAATTCCCACTTCAGTTGGAGAATATCGTCCATCTTTTGGTCTATGACCTCGACCGGGTCCTCGGTGCTATTCGTAATATATGTGCAACATTTCACGCCGTATTGTGTTGCCAGTGTGACACAATATCCGCCTGTCACTGCTGTGAGGTAATTAAGAACCAGTCTATGCTGTACCAGTTCTGTTTTATAAGCCTGAAGTTCTCTTCCAGTATACCTAAACGTGTCATCATACATTTCAGTGATATTATCTAACAAATTTGCAAGCGCAGATATGTATTTATAATTCAACACTCCTCTAGCGGTGCGAGTGATATCTAACGTGATTAGAAACTGAATCCCGGTGGATTCATGGATCATGTCAGAGGCCGGATGCTCTGTTCTTTCTATCAGGTGCCGTTTAACTACGTGCTCGTAATGGGTGTGAGTATAAGGAGTTTGGGCAACACGGTGTATGTCTTTCATTTTGTCATGTGATACAGTCATTACTTCAGGCAGTACTTTTCCAATATAACACAATCCTTCAGAGTTTGGGGCAAGCCACTTATACGCCTTTCTCCCGCATATGAAATATGCATCATCGGGGAGAACATATGGGACGGAGTAGGACATAACCATATTGCACACCTTCCATGTGAAATCTCCTAACCCTAATTCTTCCATCTGCTTAGTACACGTATCAGGTTGTACGATATGTGCACAGTATCCTGGTGATACCTCTCCAACTCTCGTAATCCTATTTCCTAAGGTATACCTATACCGGAAAGATTTTCCTCTACTGGCTATGTGGCGTATAAGCTCTGTATCTGTAGGCATTCTATCTGCTCTATGCGAAAAGGTCATGGTTTGATTACTCCATGACACTTCCCAATTTCCCGGCTTTCGGGGATTGGAGATGTTAAAACATAATAGGGACCTATCCACATGGTATTGTTAGGCGCCGAGGGTCCGCTCGTCAGTGCGGCCCGGCGCCTAGCAACTAGGGACGCCGCATGCGGACAGCCGCCGGCTCCCTAGCAACGCTAGACGCCGGGCGCACGGAGCCGCACAGACCCTAGCAACGGGGACGCCACTGTCGGACCGCGTTCCCCGTTGCTGGGTCTAAGTTAATCACCTCACTGGTTCCTGGCCGTGCAGCATGCAGCTGCACGGCATGTTGTAATTAGCCCTGTCTGGCTCCTGATTGGAGGGCTTCCATTTAAAGGCACTCTCAGGACTTCTCACAGACGCCGGTTATAGCTTCCTGTTTGCTGTGTCAGTTGCAGAGAGTTTTCCAGTCCTGTTCTATCCGGTCGTTCCTGTCCTCAGTGATCCAGTACTCGGAAGTTGTCATCCTTTCCTGGAGTCCAGACCGAGCGCCTTTAACATCCTGTGGTGTTCGTGAGTCGCGGCGTAGCCGTGTGTTGCGGCTTGACCGCTTACTATTTATTATTTGGTTATATTGTGTTTCGGAGCTTTTTGCGGAGGATTCCGCTCCCACAAATCCACTCTGGTATCCAGCGGTGCTGGATAGGAGTAACGGATTAGTGGATTTTTGGTTGTCCTTTTCCCTGGCGGTTTGTCCGCACATACTTCTGGTTTAAGTTAGTTAGCTTGTAGCCCCTGGCCTGGTTGCTGAGTCAGAGGGCCCCTTGTTATCACCCTGTCTCGGATTTCCCTTTGTCTCCCATTAAGACCTGAGGGGGCATCGGAGTTGGGCAGACATAATCCGCCCTTCAAACGCGGCTGTCATGGGCTCAAGCAACCATAGTCTCGCAGGGGATTTCTGATTACACGGGCGAGACAACGGAGTTAGGGCGCCAGGGGTTACTAGGCTTTCCCGCTCCCGTAACCAGCATTTCCTTCCAGTACTCTGGCCTCTGTCATAAGATCTCCTCTGGTCAGAAGTACTGGAATCATAACAGGTATTGGTGGAGCTTCAAACTAGGAGGGCTGGAGATATTAAATCTCCTGTCCACCGGTCTCCCACCACTTAACTCAAGTACCTCCCCTAACGTTAAAGGAAATGGTACTAGCCCTGATTTGCTATGACCTTGAGGTACTTGAGAGCATACCCAACAATCTGTTTTATTTAACACACTACCCACTAAGGAGTGATAGTCACTCAATGGATGCCGGTCCATATGGATATTAAAACTGGATTGGCATTTCTTTATGCACCCATCCTCAATGACATTGTTACAGAGCCGACAGATACAGTTTTCTTCAGCTAACAATCCTTCACAATTCCTTCTATGGTCAATGCTATCGGATCGTTTTCTGATACTCGCCTTTGCTTGTTGATTATGTTGTTCTTGGAAAACTACGCCTCCATCTCTGTCATCAGAACCCATTCCAGAACCTCTCTCGACCTCCATGGTACTCTCGCCGGAACAGACTGCTCTGGTCAACATCATGGTCAACAGGAAAATCCGGATCACAGTCTCTTGGGGCAAGTCCATCTTGTAGGAGGAAACGGAGAAGAATAAGAAGGGGGAAAAAAATTAATTTGAGGGAGAGGGGATGGGAAGTTGGAGAAAAACAATAAAAGGGAACAGGGGATCGACAACTGCTTTTGGTCTTGTGATTTTCAATGCTCAGGTGCCGCCTCAATCCTCCTGGAACAGACACTCCAGTGATACAACCTCTACCGTCTGTTCCTTATCACGGGACCTCTCTGGATCAGCAACCTTCTTACAGTGGGACGAATGAACCCAAGTCTCTCTCTCAGCAACCTTCAATGCTGTAGTGCTAGTCAATAAGACCTGGTATGGTCCTTCCCATCTGTCAATAAGGCAACCTGAGCGTAGAAAATTCCGTATCATTACATAATCCCCAGGTTCAATGTCATGACAATTACTATCTGGTAAATCAGGAATCACTAACTTCAGATTATCATTTTGATTCCTTAACTGTTTACTCATGTTAATCAAGTATTTTACAGTCACTTCATTGTTACACTTCAAATCATCCTGAGGGTTAATCATAACATGCGGTTGTCGACCAAACAAGATTTCAAAGGGAGACAGATTAAGAGGGGACCTGGGAGTGGTTCTGATGCTGTACAGTACAATGGGTAAAGCTTCTGGCCATGTCAGTCCTGTCTCTGCCATCACTTTACTCAGTTTATTTTTAATAGTGCTGTTCACTCTTTCCACTTTCGCACTCGCCTGTGGACGGTATGGAGTGTGCAGCTTGCTATCAATTCCCATCAATTTACACATTCCTTGGAAGACATCACCTGTAAAATGGGTACCCCTATCACTTTCGATAATTCTAGGGATACCATATCTACATACAAATTCCTGCACAATTTTCTTAGCAGTAAACATAGCGGTATTTGTGGCCGCTGGAAATGCTTCGACCCAATTAGAGAAAACATCTATACAAACAAGTACATATTTCAAATTTCGACAAGGGGGTAATTGAATAAAGTCAATCTGTATTACCTGGAAAGGGCCGCCGGCAGGTGGGATATGAGATGGTTCTGTAGGTATTGCCTTTCCGATGTTCTTTCTCAGACAGGTAAGGCATGACATTGCCCTTTTACTCGCATGAGATGAAAATCCTGGGGCACACCAATATGCTCTTACCAACTTGCACATCCCTTCCTTGCCCAGATGAGTCAGCCCGTGAGCTGCCTCAGCTAAACATGGAAGGTATGCTCTGGGGGCCACTGGTTTACCGTGTCCATCCGTCCAGAGTCCTGAGGACTCCTGGCCATATCCTTTTGCCTTCCAGACTGCCTTTTCCTGTGTGGAACACAAATTTTGCATCTCACACAACTTCTGTGTGTTGATGGTATTAAATACCATCAGTTGTGTGGTGTCTGTCTGTCTGGGGGTAGCAGCTGCTAATTTAGCAGCTTCGTCTGCTCGGCTGTTACCAAGTGATACTGGGTCTTGGCTATATGTGTGTGCTTTACATTTGATAACAGCCACTCTGTCGGGTTCCTGTATCGCTGTTAGAAGCCTTTTTATGTGAGCTGCATGCGCTACCGGTGTACCAGCTGCCGTCATGAAATTTCTGAGGCGCCATAGGGCTCCGAAATCATGGACTACCCCGAATGCGTATCTAGAGTCGGTGTAGATATTGGCTGATTTGCCCTTAGCCAATTCACATGCTCTGGTTAGGGCGACCAGTTCAGCAACCTGGGCTGAGTGAGGTGGGCCTAGCGGTTCCGCTTCTATGGTGCCTTGGTCATCTACGACTGCGTATCCAGTACACAAGTCTCCCGAGTCTGACTGTCTATGACAACTACCGTCCGTGTAGAGCGTAAGTTCTACATCTTCCAGTGGGTTGTCACTGATGTCAGGCCTTGCGGTAAAATTTTGGGTCAAATATTCCATACAATCATGTGTGTCTTCCTTTGTATTAAATTCTCCTTCCCCACCACTCTCATCCTCCACCCTTTGTGCCTGTCCAGGCACACCTGGGAGATATGTTGCAGGATTTAATGCACTGCATCTCCTTATGGTGATGTTTACGGGGGCCATTAGTGCCAATTCCCATCTTGTAAACCGCGCTGATGAGACGTGTCTGGTTTGGGCAGAATTTAACAAGGCTGACACTACATGTGGTGTATGGATTGTGAGGTTGTGACCTAGCACGACGTCTTCGCTTTTCGTTACTAGCAATGCTATCGCAGCAACGCTTCGCAAGCATGTGGGGAGGGATCGCGCTACCGTATCTAGCTGAGCGCTGTAATATGCTACCGGCCTGCTGGCATCACCGTGCTTTTGGGTTAGTACGCCTGCCGCGCAACCAGCACTTTCTGTTCCGTATAGTTCAAAGGGTTTCCCATAGTCTGGCATACCTAATGCTGGTGCCTGCGTTAGGCACTGTTTAAGTCTCTCAAATGCTGTCTCAGACTCGTCTGTATGCGAAATCCGATCAGGTTTGTTTGAGGAGACCATCTCCTGCAAGGGTAACGCTAGAATGGAAAACCCTGGGATCCAGTTACGGCAATACCCACACATTCCTAAAAATGTTCTGATCTGTTGCTGGGTTTGTGGCAGAGTCATGTCTCTAATTGCTTGAATTCTATCAGCGGTCAGGTGTCTCAGTCCTTGTGTTAGACAGTGTCCCAAATATTTTACCTTAGTTTGGCATAATTGCAACTTGTCTTTGGAAACCTTGTGTCCTGTGTCTGAAAGATGAAACAGGAGCTGTTTCGTATCCTTCAGGGATGCTTCCAATGAATCAGAACACAGTAGTAGATCATCCACGTACTGTATTAATACTGATCCACTCACTGGTTGGAAAGACTGTAAACAATCATGCAAAGCCTGAGAAAATATACTTGGGCTATCTATGAATCCTTGTGGTAATCGAGTCCATGTGTATTGGACTCCTCTGTATGTAAATGCAAACAAATATTGACTGTCAGGGTGCAGAGGTACCGAAAAGAAAGCGGAGCAGAGGTCAATAACAGTGAAAAATTTCGCAGTGGGAGGGATTTGCATTAGGATGACAGCTGCATTTGGCACTACGGGGAACTGACTCTCAACTATTTTGTTAATCCCCCTTAGATCCTGCACTAGCCGGTAACCCCTCCCCCCACTCTTTTTAACAGGGAAGATGGGACTATTGGCAGTGCTGGACGTTCTTACCAGAATGCCCTGTTGTAGCAAGCGCTCTATTACGGGATACACTCCTAACTCCACCTCTGGCTTCAGAGGGTACTGTGGGATTTTTGGAGCTATCCTACCATCTTTTACTTGTACAACTACCGGAGCTACGTTTGCCATTAATCCAGTGTCCTGTCCATCTTTAGTCCAAAGTGACTCTGGTATCTGAGATGTCATTTCTTCTACTTGGGAGGGAGTCCTATTTGTCATAATGGTATGTGACATTCATTTTGACGGGGAGTCTAATATGTCTCGCACTTCCTGAGCGTGATTCTCAGGTATGTCCAAGAATACACCTTCAGGAGTACAATAAATGACGCACCCCATTTTACACAGTAAGTCTCTTCCCAGGAGATTAGTCGGTGCCGATGCAGCCAGCAAAAAGGAATGCTTGGTATGTAAAGGCCCTATTGTAATCTCAGCTGGTTTGCTAACAGGGTAGTGCTGGACTACTCCCGTTACCCCTATGGCTGGAATTGTCTTACCAGTGGTTCTCATGCCCACTGTCGAATTTATCACTGATTTGGCCGCCCCTGTGTCTACAAGAAAGTTTAATGATTTACCAGCTACATTGATTGCAATTTCTGGTTCACTTCCAAGGCTTGCAATCAATTTTACTGGCTGCAGATTACAGGTATGGCCACACCCCTATTGGGTATGGTGACCTCCCTGAATCCCGCTGGCAGCAACTACTTGTGATGGAGTTAATTGGGAGCTACCAGAGGCTTGCCAGTCTCTGTTCGGGGGATATCTTTTTGTTTCCCCTGCATGTGGCTCATAACTCCGTTTCTGCGGACCCTGATCCCAATGTCGTATGTCGTGTCGTTGTCTAGGGGGTTGGTATGAGTTTCGTGAATTCTTCACTCTACAATCTCGTGCCATGTGTCCCTGTTTATGACAAGAATAACAAGTAACCACATTTGACTTACCCACAGGGTTTGGTGATATAAACAAAGGCTGCCTTGTGGTCAGGGCCTGTATACTTACTGCCATTAACTTATCACCTTGTTGTTCCCTGTGTCTGGTGATGTTCCTATCGTGATCAATAGCAGCCTCTCTCAAAGTAGCCACAGACAGACCTCGCCAACATGGTTGTGTGGTCTGTACCCTAGTCTTCAATGACTCTTTTAAACCATCCATCAGTACCGATACTGCTACTTCTCGATGGTTTATGTTTGTTTTAATGTCCTCTATGCCTGTGTATTTTGCCATTTCTGATAATGCTCTGTGAAAATACTCTGCAGCTGTTTCTGACTCCTTCTGTTTAATGGAGAATATTTTGTTCCATTTAACTACGGCTGGGAAATACTCCTTTAACTGTAAACTTATTCTTTTTACATTGTCTTTGTTGTACACATCTGTAAGAGGTACATCCTGATCTAATCCACAGTCAGCTAAAAATTGAGCTGCGTCGACATTGGAGGGTAAACATGCTCTCAGCAATATCTGCCAGTCTTTATTGTTGGGCTCTACAGTGTTACCTAGGTCTCTGATGTATTTTTGGCTGGCAACTAAGTCTTTTCTAGGGTCAGGGAATTCAGACACTATGGTCCTTAATTCCATTCGGGAAAATGGGCTGTACATGGCAATGTTCCTAACAGGAGTGACTCCTGAAGTGTCTGTTTTCCCATTTGGAACTACTATTACCTTAACAGGATTAACTCTAACAACCTCATTCTGTGTAGATTCTACAGGCTGTGGTGAAATAGTTTCAGCATAGTGTATGGTGCCGTACTTACCCGTTGATACGACCTCACCTATCCCTCCGCTAGGGGCCTTTGTTACTAATCTCGGGGGTGGAGCTGTGCCTACTGTGGTCTCTGCTATGGTGGCTGCTAGAGAGAGCGCTGAAATTGTTGCCGATTCGTCCTCTTGATCACACTCCTGAGGAAAGTTCAAAACAGGGTACAACTTGCACGGGTTAATACTTGCATTGGTTAATTGGTTAACATTATCTTTAACATTTACACAGTTGCTAAGTGTTTGTGTGTTACACCTTAGTGCGTCATTCTCCGCAACCAATTTTTCTCCCGATATATATGGTGGCGGTGGGGCCGTGGCTATCAGTTTTCTGATCGAGCCAGATCCCGCCGCCTGAGCCAATCCTCTCTGTATGTCACCCTCCTGTTGCCACAACTGTAAATAATCGTAATGCTTGATTCGTCTCTTTGCTGATTTAATGAGACATATCCTTCTCCTTAAATTCGTTAACACTTCTGTGCTGAAGCTACCTACTCTTGGGAATTTCTCCCCGTCATGTACCGTCATTCTCTCCCATTCATCACATAAAGCTTCTGTGTGACTTCCGTATTTCTTACACATTACGTACCTTGCCGACCCGACTGGTCGGTTCACTGAATCAACCCGAACCGAGGTTGATCGCCCCCTACCTGAACAAGTGGCCCCCATAGTTCGAAGGTGTTGCTTTATTCAGCCAACCCTTACGCAAACCAAAATGTTCAAAATAGGCTGACGGTGGCGGTTTACCGAGTACCCCACTCACTCCTCGCCCACGTTGGCCAGTAACACAATCACTGTATCCAGAGCTGTTGTACCCAACCTAGGGCCCCTGTGAACCTTTATTTACTGGGGCGCGTTCCCCAGCAAGTATCGGTTGTTGGATAGTTCCTGAGTGAGCAGCGAACCTCCCTTAAAATAAAAAAATTACACAAATCACGTTAGAATGTACAAATAGCGTTTATGACCTTCGTACACAAATAGTACCGGTCAGGTTTACTAATGCACACAATTACGTGCGGTACAATCGTTCAGCACATAAGCAACTAATCTTATGTACGGAGCGACCAGTGGAATAGAAAATTACGGCTGCGAATTCCTTCAGCCAGAGCTTGTATGGCCTATATGGGTGTTGCACCAACCCTTTTAGGTGTTGTGCCTGTGGACTGTATAGCGGACTTCCTTGTCTGCTGTACCTGAACCTGCTGGTCTGCTATGACCTCCTGGTCTGTTACAGTATGACCTCCTGGTCTGCTACACTCTAATGCTCAAATTGTATGTTTTAACCAGGGATGCCTCCCTAGCCACCATGTACGTCACTTACACGCATGTACCTCACGAGAACTCGACTTTTCTTGTGGTTCAACCTCAAAAATTGTAAAAACAAACACTCACTCACCACATATACACTTTTGTTTCTATTTCTATTTCTGCGCAGAAATTTTCTTTAGACCAGATGTGTTACCAATTAGGAGAAGGATCTGTTAATTTAAATTTCGAATGTTAAAATAGATTTGCGTGATTTATCGCCTTGCGTTATTTACCGCGTTGCGCTATTTATCGCGTTGAAAAAAAAATTAACACTTGTGATTTGAGTTACGTGGGCGTACCCGTACGCTCCGTTGCGTAATATACGCTGCGTGCGTCGGCCCTTGGGTTGCGTACGCAAGTCTCAGTCCTTTGTTAGAGACACGTGTACGCAAAGCAAAGATCCACTGTAACACAATTTATACGTTTATCAATGTAGATGATCCTTTATCATCTACCGCGCACCACACTGACTTCGCCTTGTCTCTCAGGCACAGCTGTGTGTTTGTCTATACTTTAACTATATTACCTTTTTACTCTTAAACTATGAAATAGCGGCAAATCTCTCTTAGCACGTTTATCAACTATACAATGGCAAACAGGAGAGTGATATATGAAAATACACGAATGAAAAGAAATGCAGATATGCGTGCGTGTGTACGCAAGACAGAAAAATATACAGTTTTAAAAGAGACTAGCGTGTTGTTCTTACCTCCGGTTCCCGGATTCCTTCAGCACCCTTTACTAAGAGAAGCAGACGCTTATCCAAACAGCACTACGAGGAATATGATCTCCCGCCCTTTGCTGCTGGATAATGTCTGCTGAAATTACCTAGTGCAGATGTGTGAAGGACAGGACGAGCCCCCAATTGATAAAGCTAAATATTTATCTTATATAATACCCTTTATGAGGTCTAAGAACACTGTACGCTATCTACGTATGAAGTACCGTAAGGGTACGCACGTTGCGTAACAATCGCTTAGCCGTAGTCGAGACGCTCAAGCGTTACGTTCGCTCACGGCCAAGAGATCACAGGCAGGCACGCTATTGGCTGCTGACTAACTTAATGATTCGCTATAGCGTAGCGGACGCTCGGGACCACGAGGAGATCACCAGCGGCGCTGACGCTCACAATGTTAAACCTTTAAATCTAAACCATAAACAATGTAATATGCTGTAAAACCTTAGTGTATAGATAGAGTGTAAATGCAACACAGTGTAACCTTATTAACTCAAAAGCTGTATGAGCGTCACCGACGCTCTGAGAGTACTTAACACTATAAGAAATACACAGATACCTGGGCTTAGGGTCCAACGCCTAATATATATATATTATGAATAATATACTTGTGAAAGATTTAATACAAATACAAATCATACACTACAATATAACATAGACTACCTAACCAGATAACTACACAGGAAATATAATACAATTACTATTTAAGAGAAAATAAGAGAGAAAGAGGAGAAGAGAGAGAGAGAGAGAGATTGGCCCACAATAACAAGAAGATCAATATAGTTGCGGAGAAACACTTACGCACAAGGGGAAACGATCGCATGCGCCTCGATATCCAGCTCCCGATTATCAGCAATGAGAACCGTTGAAGAGAGTGAACTGGATATGGTCGGCCTGCCTATTTATGCCCCACACACAATACAATTTAATGGTCCCTACAATCTCATTGTTCATTGGACACAGGAATTCGGCTTCGCATTATAACAAAAGGTCATAGGTTGATTCATACAGGTGGGCTGTGACTGCTTCCAACTGTTCAGGTGGGTGGGATACTGGGTTTCCCGCCGCATGACTAAATAAGAACAAATAATAGTAAATGGACATAAACTTCTTATGTCCATAACTATTCGCACGAGCGATTAATCCGCTCCAAACCGACACCGGAATATTGCTATTTAAATACTCTTCCGATGGGTACCAAACACCACTGTATGACCCCTGTTAGACCCTTCGTACAATACAAAGAGGGATCTCTCTGTTCAGGAACATGCTATGTTAACTAAACTTTCAGAATCTATCAAAGGGACCATGATCTACAAAATACATTATATAGTGAAAATATGTAATGATTGAGTCGCACGCTACGATCACATAAACTCTACCGTAAATACGCATACCGTGCGCCTGCGGGTGCCCGCGACTGTGAGTATGCGCACGTACGGGAGAGCGTACGCATGCGCAGCACGGACCTGTGTGAGGTGCAAATATGGTAGTGTGCATAGAGATATTTTTCTGACTTTGACAACCTGTTACTACATTTGAATGCAATCGATTGCTTAATGTTATTCAGAGTATTAACAAATAAATTCTATTTTATTATATATGTGTGTTGATATTATTTGAGCAATTAATAACGAGATTTATGGTAATTTCCACAGGGAATGACATTGGGGTGTAGAGTAGAATCTTGATCCGAGGCACCAACAGGCTCAAAGCTTTGACCTTCTTCCCAGAATGCTTAGCGCCTCCTCCTCTATAACCCCGCCTCCGTGCACAGGAACTCAGTTTTTGTTAACCAGTCCAATGCAGTAGCAGGCAAAAAAGACGACAACTGTTAGTAGCCACACTCTCAAGACAGGACAAAGAAGCTAAGTGCGTCAGGGTTGGCGCCCGGTGGAGCCCAGTGTACCTCGCTAAGAGAGATTTAACAACAGTAAGTTCTTAACATAAATCTCGTTTTCTGCTGCGGGGTACACTGGGCTCCACAGGGAAAGACATTGGGGATGTCCTAAAGCAGTTCCTTATGGGAGGGGACGCACTGTAGCGGGCACAAGAACCCAGCGTCCAAATGAAGCATCCTGGGATGCGGAAGTATCGAAGGCATAGAACCTTATGAACGTGTTCACTGAGGACCACGTAGCCGCCTTGCACAATTGTTCAAGGATCGCACCATTGCGGGCCACGCAAGAAGGTCCAACCGATCGAGTAGAATGGGCCTTTATGGTAGGAGGAGCTGTGTACGTCCTGATGACTGAGAAAGTCCGCTTCCCAGTTAAGGATCCCCGGAATGAATACTGCCGATATGTCTGGAAGATGGCGTTCCGCCCACTGAAGAATCCGTGATACTTCCCTCAGTGCCGCCTTGAATGATGTAAGCCACCGTGGTGGCGTTGTCCGACTGTACCTGAACAGGTCTGATCTGCATTAAATGCTGGGCCAAATTCAATGAGTTGAACACCGCCCGCAATTCCAGAATGTTTATCGGGAGGAGAGACTCCTCCTTGGTCCACCGATCCTGAAGGGAGTGTTGCTCCAACACCGCAACCCAACCTCTCAGACTGGCATCCGTCGTCAGAAGGACCCAGTTGGAGATCCAGAAGGGACAACCCCTGCTCAATCGTTGGTCCTGAAGCCACTAGCTCAGTGACAGACGGACCTCCGGAGACAATGAGATCATTTGAGACCTGATCCGGTGAGGCAGCCTGTCCCATTTGGCAAGAATCAGCTTCTGCAGAGGGTGGGAATGGAATTGAGCATACTCCACCATGTCGAAAGCCGACACCATGAGACCTAGCACTTGCATCGCCGAATGTATTGACACTTGCGGACGAGATAGGAAGCATCGAATCCTGTCCTGAAGCTTCAGGACTTTCTCCTGAGACAAGAACGACCGCTGGTTGCAGTGGTGGAACTAGCGAGCGGTGGGCCCAGGTGCGACAAAATGCTTTGGTTCCCTCCCCCCCCATCCCATCCAAGTCCACCCCCTCACCCCTGGAGAGGAACTGGTGAGGGGGACCTGCTCAGGACCATAGAAATGGATACCTAGTAACAGTGCCGTAACTAGACATTTTAGCACTGTGTGCAAGGAACGGCATCGGAGCCCCACCCCTGCATGCAAAACAAGGGTAGTGCGCGTCGTAGGCGCGCGCAAAAATACATAGTGGCGTGGCTTCGTGGGGAAGGGGTGTGGCCACAAAATAATACCAATTCATAAAACGGTGCACAGTAGTCTCCATTATTCAAATTACGCCACACAGTAGCACCACTACACCAGGTAGAGACCCTTTTACATTACACCTTACGGCGGACAGATTCCTCTTTTTACACATTACAGCAGACAGCGTCCCCTTTTTACACATAACGGCAGACAGCGTCCCCTTTTTACACATAACGGCAGACAGCGTGCACTTTTTGCACATAACGGCAGACAGCGTGCCCTTTTTACACATAACGGCAGACAGCGTGCACTTGTTACACATAGCGGCAGACAGCGTGCCCTTGTTACACATAGCGGCAGACAGCGTACACTTTTTACACATAACGGCAGACAGCGTGCCCTTGTTAAACATAGCGGCAGAGAGCGTACACTTTTTATACATAACGGCAGACAGCGTACCCTTTTTACACGTAACGGCAGACAGCGTACCCTTTTTACACGTAACGGCAGACAGCGTACCCTTTTTACACGTAACGGCAGACAGCGTCCCCTTTTTACACATTACGGCAGACAGCGTGCCCTTGTTACACATTACGGCAAACAGCGTCCCCCTTTTTACACATTACGGCAGGCAGATTCCCCCTTTTTACACATTGCGGCAGACAGCGTCCCCTTTTTACACATTACGGCAGACAGCGCGCCCTTGTTACACATTACGGCAGACAGCATCCCCCTTTTTACATTTTACGGCAGGCAGATTCCCCCTTTTTACACATTGCGGCAGACAGCATCCCCTTTTTACACATTACGGCAGACAGCGTGCCCTTGTTACACATTACGGCAGACAGCGTCCCCGTTTTTACATATTGCGGCAGGCAGATTCCCCCTTTTTACACATTGCGGCAGACAGCGTCCCCTTTTTACACATCACGGCAGACAGATTCCCCCTTTTTACACATTACATCAGGCAGATTCCCCCTTTTTACACATTACGTCAGGCAGATTCCCCCTTTTTACACATTGCGGCAAAGATTCCCCCTTTTTACACATTGCGGCAGGCGGCAGGCAGATTCCCCATTTTTACACATTGCGGCAGGCAGATTCCCCCTTTTTACACATTGCGGCAGGCAGATTCACCCTTTTTACACATTGCGGCAGGCAGATTCACCCTTTTTACACATTGCGGCAGACAGTCCCCCTTTTTCACACATTGCGGCAGACAGTCCCCCATTTTGCACATGGAAAGACAGAAAGAAAAGAAAAGAGAAAAGAAAGAATTACACTTACCCTCTCCGCTGGCTCAGGCTCCTCGGTGCAGCTTCTGATCACGATTTCCAGGCAGGAGAGAAGGAGGAGGAGGGAGGTGGAGGAGGGAGCCGCAGCAGCGCTGTGTTATTGGTGGAGGCTCTGCTCCTGCTGTCCCTCTGCTTCACTATAGGCTGTTCTCGGAAGACAGCCTATAGTGAAGCAGAGGGACAGCAGCAGCAGCGCCTCAACCAGTAGCAAAGCGCTGCTGCGGCTCCCTCCTCCTCCTTCTCCCCCGTACCGCTGCGCTCCTCTCCTCTCTGTCCGGGCGGCTGTGTGCTGCGGGCAGTGGTTGCCCGCAGCACACAGTGGCATGTAATGGGTCAGTTTGACTCATTACATGCTTTGGGTCCCTGGACAGTGGCGGGCCCCAGTGCAACGCACTGGTTGCACTGGTGGTAGTTCCGCCTCTGGCTGGTTGTGAGTGTCCAACAACGCCCCCAGGTGCACCATGCTCTGAGCAGGGACCAGGGAAGATTTCTTCCAGTTGATGTGCCACCCGTGGGCTAGCAGAAACTGGATGGTCAGATCCAGATGGCATAGGAGAACTTTGGGGAACTTGCCAGGATCAACAAGTCGTCCAAGTACAGTAGGATCCTGACCCCCTTGACGGCGGAGTACCGCCGTAATTACCGCCATGACCTTGGTGAAGACTCGCGGAGGCGTGGTCAAATCAAAAGGTAACACTCGAAATTGCTAATGGAAGTTGCCAACTGCAACCTCAGGTATTGCTGATGTGACATTGCAATGGGAATATGCAGGTAAGCATCCTGTACGTCCAGGGAGACCATATAATCACCAGGTTCCAATACCAGAACAATAGAGCGAAGAGTTTCCATACGAAACTTGGAGACCCTCACAAATTTGTTCAAGGATTTGAGGTTGAGAATGGGCTGGGAGGATCCATTCGGTTTCGGGACTAGGAACAGCGGTGAATAGTACCCATTGCCTCTCTGAGTTAGAGGCACCTGTACTACCACTCCTGTGTCCAGGAGGGACTGTACCACCGAATGAAGAGTTTTTGCTTTCACCTGATCCAAAGGGACGTCTGTCAGGCAAAATCGATGAGGGGGACGATTTTTGAAGGACATGGCGTAACCTCGAGTGACGACTTCCCGTACCCAGGCATCGGAAGTAGTCTTCAACCATTCCTGGGTATACCCTATAAGTCTGCCCCCCACCCTCGGATCCCCCAGAGGGAGGACCGCCCCGTCATGCGGCAGGCTTGTCAGTCTTGGAAGCAGGCTGACGGAAAGCCCAGGCCCGTTTGGGTTTGGGCTTATTGGGTTTGGAAATGCGAGCTTGTTTCGGGTACGTCTGACCCTTTGTTTTCCCTGAAGGACGAAAGGAGTGAAAGGAAGTACTCTTAGCCTTCGGTACAGAAGGAGCAGTACTAGGTAGACAAGCTGTTTTAGCTGAAGCTAAGTCAGTCACTATCTTGTTGAGGTCTTCTCCAAAATGGATGTCTCCCTTAAAAGGGAGTACCTCCAGGGTTTTCTTAGAGTCCAGATCCACAGACCAGGACCGCAGAAGCCTTGGCCGCCAGAATACCAGCATCAGAAGCCGCCTATTTAATGTAATGAGAAGCTGTGACAATATACGATAAGCATTGTCTAGCATTATCAGAAGCGTTGGAAGACATCTCAGCTTCCAACTCCTGAGCCCACGCTTCAATAGCCTCTGCAGCCCATGTCGCTGCAATGGTGGGCCGATGCGCAGCACCTGCTAGGGTGTAAATCGCCTTTAAACAACCCTCCACACGCTTATCCATCGGTTCTTTCAGAGACGTGACAGTAGTTACTGGCAGAGCTGAGGATACCACCAGCCGCACCACCTGCGAATCCACTGGCAGGGGTGCACCGCAGCGAGGGATAGCAGCATCTTCTTGTAAGGCGTGAATTTCTTTCCTGGATTTTCCCAGGACTCCTGAGGTATGTTAACTAAATGGTCAGAATGAGGTAAAACGTGTTTAACCACTTTCTGACGTTTAAATCTGTTCAGTTTCTTAGGGGCAGTATCAGGCTCTGGGTCATCAGTAATTTGAAGAATGAACCTGATAGCTTCAACAAGTCAGAAACATCCACCTGTGAAGCAGATTCCCCATCAGAAGAGTCAGGTTCAGAATCTGTGGGGTCAGTATAAACGCCATCCACATCAGACAAGGGGGTAAATTTACTAAGGTGGGAGATTTTTAGAACTGGTGATGTTGCCCATGGCAACCAATCAGATTCTACTTACCATTTATGTAGCTGCTTCTAACAGATAATAGATATAATCTGATTGGTTGCTATGGGCAACATCACCAGTTCTAAAAATCTCCCACCTTAGTAAATTTACCCCAAGGTGTCTGGGACGTTGGTGGATTGTGAGGAAGTAATGCCCCGCTTAGAGGACCCCTTGGTCTTAGGCGGGCGAGGGTTAGACATCTGAGTAGGTAGTGATTGGTTCAATTGCTGTAACTGCGCAGACAGTTGATCTCCCCATGGCGGGTTAACCATGGGGACCATAAGTGGTTGTACCGGCACAGGAGGTCCCATAGGGGGCGTTAATCTAGTTACCGGTGTATTCAAAAGCGTGGAGAAAGTAGCCCAAGGCAGGTCATTTTGAACCCCCGTTGCTACGATCCCACTGTGGGGTAAGGAGCCCCCAGAACCAGAACCCTCAGCTGCTATATTTTTCTCAAATGCGTCTGCAGCGTCACCACCACACAATGTGGGATCAGCCCCAGCTCCATTGCCCCTTGTAGCAGACATATCCGAAAGCTCAATGCAGGGCAACCCAGTACAATGGCCCTCATTCCGAGTTGTTCGCTCGTTATTTTCCTTCGCATCTGTGCGATTTTCCACTAACTGTGCATGCGCAATGTTCGCACTGCGGTTGCGCCAAGTAAATTTGGTAAGAAGTTTGGTATTTTACTCACGGCATTACGAGGTTTTTTCTTCGTTCTGCTGATCGTAGTGTGATTGACAGGAAGTGGGTGTTTCTGGGCGGAAACTGGCCGTTTTATGGGAGTGTGTGAAAAAACGCTGCCGTTTCTGGGAAAAACGCGGGAGTGGCTGGAGAAACGGGGGAGTGTCTGGGCGAACGCTGGGTGTGTTTGTGACGTCAAACCAGGAACGACAAGCACTGAACTGATCGCACTGGAAGAGTAAGTCTCGAGCTACTCAGAAACTGCAAAGAAAAATCTTTTCGCAATATTGCGAATACTTCGTTCGCAATTCTGCTAAGCTAAGATTCACTCCCAGAGGGCGGCGGCTTAGCGTGTGCACTGCTGCGAAAAGCGGCTAGCGAGCGAACAACTCGGAATGAGGGCCAATATCAGCAGCACAATACCTGAAACGAACCCCCTGTGCAGTGTAACAGCACAAACAGGAAATTCAAGAGGTATATGGTGACTAAAAATCACAGAGAAAAATACACACTGAGCATATCTTGTGAAACGCCTATATATTATTAAATGATAAACCTGACGCACTTAGCCCCCTCAGGTTATAGAATATAGGGATAGCAATCTGAGTGAGATACACGAAATGGAGGTCACACAGCAGCTATATGCACACACACACACACACACATAGTCACATTGCACAATGCAGAAATTATGACATGCAATAAAACTGCACTGGACTAGCAATACAAAGTAGTACTAAGTATAGCTATACACTCAACAGATACAACAATGCATAGTAAAGACTGGATGTATATCACAGGGTACTTGTACTCTATAACCCTGACTAAATGCACTCTTTCTTAACTAACACTGTCAGCAGACATGTAGAATACTTAAGTGTCCTGTAAAATGCACAGCGCTGACATGCAGGAGGCTTTACAGAGGAGGATTTGCCCAAACAGTCCCAGGATCAGCTCAGCTTGTCCTAATGGCACCCAAACACTGACAGGGAGTGAGGGAGAGAGAGAGATGCAGCTCCAGGGCGGGAACATTAACTCTAAATGGCGCCCTGGGGCTGGGGGAGGGGCTACAGGTCAAAGCCTTATCCCCCTGCTGGACTTCACCACCGGGTACTGTGGGGTTATAAAAACAGTTTATGAGAGGAAACCGACCTGTGCCCTTGCCCTGGTGGTCTAGTGTGGTCCCTGTACCGCCAGTGTCCACGCCAGCGCGCGCGGCCCGTTTCCCACCGGCCATGCGGGATCGCGATTTACAGCGGGTGCCGCCGAGGGGACCCATTTACCTCCTCCCTGAGTGCGGCCACACGATCCAAGAGAACAGCGGTAGTGTGTGTGTGTGACTAACTGGAAGAAACCGGAAGCCTCCGCTGTAAGTACCCGGCAACCAGGGCGCGGGAGTATACAGCGCCACTCGGGGAGGTGATGGAGCTGCAGCAGGAGATGTCTGACTGACATCTAACACAGTCAGTGTCTCTGCTGCAGCCCTTGAAGTCTTCATTTTTCATTAGAAGCTTCTTCTCAAGGCTGCTGGAGCAGCCCCCCTGTTGTATGCCTGCTTACTGCATAGCACCAACTACAAAACTGAGTTCCTGTGCATGGAGGCAGGGTTATAGAGGAGGCGGCGCTAGGCATTCTGGGAAGAAGGTCAAAGCTTTGAGCCTGTTGGTGCCTCGGATCAAGATCCTACTCTACACCCCAATGTCATTCCCTGTGGAACCCAGTGTACCCCACAGCAGAAATCTTGTTTTATGATGTTTTGTTATCCTTCATTGGATAACATTTCTTACTTAAGTGTGTGGCCACAGGAATACATGGGCGTCTGCAGCTGTTGATAACTGGTAATATTAGTCAAATTAAAACATACACATATAAAGATCTTTATTAGTGCCTGAACAAGTAGGACAAATCAAATAAGCAAATGGCAGTATGCTAGCAGGTGCAATTTCCACTTTTGCAGACTTGCTTGGCAGGACAAAGGAGTGGAGGCACCGTGTGATGACTTAGGGTGCATGATCTTGTGGATCCCAACTGTTTGGACAAATTACCCTATAACATCACAGCAGGAAACGGCTACAGTCCCCCCTCTCCCGCAGGCTTATTGGCTGACAAATTTGTGGGTTTCAAACTTTCTACTCATGGAGCGATGGATGCAAGAGAGTAGGAAATACCCTTATGGTCAATGAATCTTCCCAGAGTCCGGTAGTCACAAATTCAAAACCAAGGGTCCCATTTATTTATTATAGGGGTCCTGATAATTATTTTCACCACTATTCATGGTACATTAAGTACTGCCTGAATGTATCATTCATCACATCCAATAGGAGCCAATCCTTATGTGTAAAATTAAAGGGATCGCATTAGCGGAGAGGGGTCCTATAGATCCCTCTCCTGGTACTTTTTGGCTACATTGAGTCCAAGCTACAGAATGCTTTGCATTCTAGAGCTTGGTAAATTAGTCAAGAAAGCAGCCCCCAAAGGTTTCTGCAATATCTGCTGAGGTCCTCTCTAGATACATTTGGAGGATGCTTATTACGGGGGGGATATCCGTTTTTGGGGTTACCCCACAAATATTAATTGATAAATGCCTTCCAATGTAGAATACACTAAAAGTATCTTGCTTAATCTATTTGTCAGCTGTCAATTCCCCACAGTGATGATGACATCCTAGTGGGAGTGAATATCAGTTCCAAATGTGGTCATTAGGTGATTCAAATAAATAGGCAAACTAGATAACAGTTAATGAAATGATCTCTTCCCCCCCATACCCACTGCTATGCTGATGCCACAAAGTCTAATGATGTTCAACCCAGAACAATGTCCAATTCCTCACGTAAACTGAGAAACTAGGCTTCCCACATGGTGTGAACCATCCCTAGTTATAATGTCACTAGGGAGGCCCAGCTGTCCTTGGCTTCCTGTGGGTTGAAGAAGAGGGAGGGTCCTGTACTGCCTGACAGATTGAGACATTTTATCAGTGATAACCTCACAAAATAAGGAATACCCCTCCTAAATGGTCCTTGTTTACACTGTCAATGCTGATAATATAATTTCATCCCGCAAAACGCATGGATCAAGCTCCTCCCACCAGGTGATGGCAATATATTGACCTATAGGACCATAGGATTCTCCAGAAAAGGAAGGTGCAACTTTGCAAAATGTTGACACCACAAACAGCAGTGTCACTCTACTTTACACTGTGATAAATTGCCTTTACCATTTGTGGCTACCATAACGTCAAACTACAAGACCATTCAATACATGTTTCACTTGTCCAGCTGAATAAATGTAATTTACAAATTACAAATAGCTCAGAATGTACCATCCCAGTGTCGGACTGGGGCATGTAGGGCCCACCGGGGAAATGCAGTGGTAGGGGCCCATGTTTAGGGGTGTGGCCATTCTGCAGAGGAGGTGGGGTCTGCCACCTCATTGGTTTGACTAACCATTATAGAGTGCAACTTTTGGGCCCCTACATAAATATATACAGTAAATTCAGCTGCTGCATGCTTGATAATGTGCCAGATTAATAACAGTAATGCATTGTAGAAAATACACCATAGTCCAGTATAAGGTAACATATGTATAATGTATAATTCAAGTCACAGTCTGTAACCTGATCCTTAGAGCAGGAGGAGGGCCCCCAGGCAGTGGGGCCCACCGGTGGTTTCCCCTGTACCCCTGTGGGCCAGTCCAAGCCTGTACCATCCTTATGACAGCTGTAATCCTGCTTGGTCATTATACTCATTACAATAAAATAAAAAAAATCACAGATTTTTTTTTTTCTAGATAAGTAATAGGACATGCATTCAAATATTTTATTTCATTTGTTTAAATAATTTAGGAATTACTTTATTTTTTGCTTACAGCATTGTCAACAGTGTTATATTTAATTTGCAATATACAATATATACAGTTCTGCTTTTTGTATCTGATGTTACACCTTCCAGCCACCCTCTGTGTTTGGCACTATCCTAGTACAACAAATGGAGCAGACACTGATCCTAAACATTGATAGAGGTCTGCTTGTCCTAAAACTAAAGCTATTTGCTTATCTATAGACATGACGGATGCTGACATTTCTGTGACTTATACCGATATATGTGAAAGTAACAGAAGCAAGCAGTGATAGATAATTGCCCCAATGTGGCAGAATGTTCTCCATGTGACTGTGACACTTAACGTTCAGCAAAGGTCATTTACTGTACAGTCTGCAAAATATGCAGGTGTTTCCGTTTATGAAGATGTACCGAATTACCCACTTTGCACCTAATTTTCCAGCTTGTGTATAGCACAGAGATTCCCAAACTGTGTGCTGTGGCTCCCTGGGGTGCCTCGGGACACTTGCAGGGGTGCCCTGGGTTGGTGGTCCAGGACCAATTCAAATTATTCATGGTCAATATAACAGGCAAAACCAGTGTTGGTGGCTGTCAGTCATAAAATATGTGGCCAAACAGAAGCAAATCTTGTCCCTCACCACACAACTGACCCTAAGGATGACATATAAACACAATCTACTTAATGTAATATTTCTTTCGAAATTTCTCAATAAGAAATTTTTGGCCTAGGGGTGCCGTGAAAAAAATTCTAATATTCTAGGGTGCTGTGATTCAAAAAAAGTTTGGAAACCACTGGTATAGCATGAAACAGACCCTCATTTCTAAACAGAGTGGGGTTGGGTAGCATTATGACAAGGGGACCCCCATGCTGTGGGTTTCTTGCATACTTAAGGGCTCATTTATCAATGAGTGATACATTTCAATGTGAGTGATAAATTGCACCAGCCAATTGGCTCCTAACTGTCATTTTTCAAACAAGTGCCCTTATTTATCAATGAGTGATACATTTCACTGTGAGTGATAAATTGTACAAGCCAATCTGCTCCTAACTTCCATGTCACAGGCTGGGTTTGAAAAATGACATTTAGGAGCGGATTGGCTGCTGCAATTTATCACTCACAGTGAAATGTATCACTCATTGATAAATAATGCATAAATGCTCTTATTTATCAATGAGTGATAAATTTCACTGTGAGTGATAAATTGCACCAACCAATCACCTCCTAACTGCCATGTTACAGTCTGTGGGGCAGATGCATTAACCTGGAGAAGGCATAAGGAAGTGATAAACCAGTGATAAGTATAAGGTGATAAATGCCCCAGAAAATCAGCTCCAATATGTAAATTAACAGTTAGGAGCCGATTGGCTGGTGCATTTATCACCTTGCACTTATCACTGGTTTATCACTTCCTTATGCCGTCTCCAGGCTTAATACGTCTGCCCCTGTGTTTGAAAAATGACAGTTAGGAGCGGATTGGGGAAATTTATCACTCACATTGAAATTTATCACTCATTGATAAATACGTGCAAAAGTCTGTAACATAGAAGTTAGAAGCTGATTGGCTGGTGCAATTTATCATTCACAGTGAAATTTATCACTCATTGATAAATGAGCCCATTACTTTTATGTTTTCCCTGTCAGGAGAAAGCCCGGAATGAAGATGGATTTGGTCACAGGATTGAAATTTGTGCTTTCCATTACTAACTCCTGCCTCCTGTGGCACAACTCTACAAATCATGGGAACACAGAGAGGACGGAGTCAAGATGATGCAATGCTCTAAGAAGTGGGTAGGGAAGCCCGGGATTCGGGCTTGAAAAAATATTTGCATTGAGTTGATCAATGGAAATACTATACCATGCCTTCTTCCCCCCAAAGGAATAAAATAACTTCATGCCGCCTGCCCCACTGGCCCCCCCAGCCCAGCCTCGGGCCCACACTAAGAAAAATTATTCACTGACTCACCCTCTTCAAGTCCAGAGTCCACTCCAAAAGAACTGCAAAAGCAGTGCACACACAGGACAGCTTCACTTCAGGCAGCAAGGAATCATTGGACAGTCCGTTATTTTGCACACAGCAGCACAGCTTTGCAGCTTTGCTTACCTATGGCAGAGCAGCAAGAGAGAGGGGCAAGCAGCGCCGGGCCTTGGCATGCACTGCCTTACTCGGTGGGTGGTACTGACAGCAGCAGTAGTACCAGCGCAATCCCGTTCCAACTCCCAGGCCCACCAAGGGGGCAGTCACAGCAGTGATGAGCCTCCACGAGCTACTCTCTGGTCGCAGGCGCCGCTAAATTTGACAGTGTCAAACACACAGTCACCAGTCCACCATGCGGCTGCTCGGCAGTCCTCCTCCTCCACTTAAGCGAGTACGGCCAAAGGTGTGAGCTGGCATGAGGCTGCACAGCATGACCACTCTGACATCACACCGAGCACACCGTCTGAGCCGAATGCTCAGCGCTGCCCGGCAGAAAATAAAGTTGTGCAAATCTCGGGATTGGCGGTTCCTATCCCGGAATTCAAATTTCATATTTTTTGTGCTAAAATCCTGGGATTGGCCTCTATAGCAGGAGGGTTGCCTTCTCCTCTTGGAATCAATGGGGACATCCCTGGTAGGGATGGCCATCAGTGTGGCCTCCATCCATGGTAGCAAACTATTTGATAATGTGCCATCAATGGTTGCCTTTGCCCATGTGTGGCTGGTTCTGATATTTTTTTCATTCTGGAGTTTTCTAAACTTCAAATTCAAATGTTCTGACTTCACTGTATGGACGGGATGTACTAAAGGGAAAATGCGGTAAAACCCCCGTTTTCGGGGGTTTTACCGCATTTTCATATGTACTAAGACCCCACCGCCGGGTTTACGCCACCAGGGGTATCGCCATCTCTTGATGGCGATACCCTATAGAAGCCTAAGGACTTCTTACCGCCGCTGCATCCCGCCCCCGATCTGAAACCGCTCACGACGACCCTCCCTCCCCCCCGGCCCCCTGCAAAGTTCAATGCAATCCACAAAGAATTCCTCTGTTTGTTTAACAGCATGCACGTTTGTTGTTTCACTTTTCATTTTACAGCATTTGGCAAAGTGATTTAGTCTACCACATTTCATGCAGGTTTTACCATAAGCAGGGCACATTTTAGGATTGTGAGCATTTCCACATCTACTACACATTTCCTTATTAGACTGTGGCATAGACTGCTTCATTCTTGAGAATGGAGGTTTGCTTGGCTCTGTTTTCTGCACTACATATACAGCAGCATCAGCGTCCTTGTGTAACTTTTTGGCTTGAAATCTAGTTATTTCTGCAGATCTACACATAGTCACTGCCTTTTCTAGTGTTAGGTCCTGCTCTCTCAGCAGTCTCTCTCTGAGTCCATTATCAGGTATTCCACAGACAATACGATCTCTAATCAGTGAATCCTTTAAATTACCAAACTCACAGGTTTTACTGAGTGATTGCAGCTCTGTAACATACTGATCCAATCCATCTCCAGACTTCTGATCACATGTGAAAAATTTATATCTTTCATATGTCACATTTTTCCTTGGCACAAAGTAATCTTCAAACTTTTGCATTATAGAAGATAGCACCATATTCTGCCCCTCAGCAAACTGAAATCTATTATAAATGTCCAGCACATCCTCTCCTATCACATGGAGGAAAATGGATGCCTTAGTGTTGTCAGCCTCTGTATCAGCTCCACACGCAGCAAGATATATATTAAACCTTTGCTTAAATCTTTTCCAGTTTTCAGACAAGTTACCAGACATCAGCATGCCGGTTGGAGGAGCTAGTTTATCCATGGTTACTCACTGTTTGAAGAGAGGAGCACACGGCAGGCTTTGCAGACACTGAGTATCACAGCCACAGACTGCTGCAGGATTCTTTCACACTCTGAGAGCACTAGCAGTCCAAGTTAAACTTATTCTGACACCATGTTATGTTCATATGTTTGTAAATCCAGTCATAAGGACACAGAGACATGCGAGTTCACTGCTGTACTGTTTATTCCATCACCAACTCCAGGCACACTGCACACTGGACCACCCACTTCCCAGCATCCCCCTGGTCCCAGGGACCATCACTGAAGATTCAGGCTTACACATATTAGTAAGGGAGTGTCTACAAATATTAAGCATTCTAATACACTAACATCACACCCTCCTCCTTCTCCCCCGCAGTACAGCCTTGTCTCTTTTCAGCTGCAGGGGGGAGGAGTATCACGGGGACTCCCTGCACGTCACCTCCCGGGACTGGGAGGTGACGTAAGCCGCCTCAAACCCTCTCCTGTGGACCATCACTGATCGCAAGACACCCCTGGCATCGCTTTGAGATACTAATCGCATATGTTAGTACATATGCGATTAGCATCATTGCGATGACCAGCGATGACCCGCGATCATTGATAGTAAATCCCACCCTATGTGAGATGTGAGCTGGGGGCAGGGCAGGTTTGCTGACTGGTAACCGAGCCTGCTGAATCAGCTAGAGTAGAGAGAACAAGGCGGGCCACCTGTCCCGGAACACTCACTGTGGAAACTCCTTGGGTCCTTTGTCATTTAGCAGGAGAAGTGTCAGTGGCTAATGCCATACCAACCCAAAGAAGCTAAGTGCGTCAGGGTGGGCGCCTTGTGGAGCCCAGTGTACCTCGCAGAAAGAGTTTTAACAAAGGTAAGTTCTTACCATCAAACTCGTTTTCTGCTGCGGGGTACACTGGGCTCCACAAGGATTGGACAATGGGGATGTCCTAAAGCAGTTCCTTAAGGGAGGGGACGCACTGTGGCGGGCACAAGAACCCGGCGTCCAAAGGAAGCATCCTGGGAAGCGGCAGTATCGAAGGCATAGAACCTTATGAACGTGTTCCCTGAGGACCACGTAGCCGCCTTGCACAATTGATCAAGGGTCGCACCACGTTGCGCCGCCCAAGAAGGTCCAACAGACCGAGTAGAATGGGCCTTAATGTGATCAGGAGCAGAGAGACCAGCCTTCACATACGCATGTGCAATCACCATTCTAATCCATCTGGCCAGAGTTTGCTTGTGAGCAGGCCAGCCATGTTTGTGAAATCCAAACAAAACAAAGAGAATCAGATTTCCGAATAGAAGCAGTTCTCTTCACATAGATACGGAGAGCCCGTACCACATCCAAAGACCGCTCTTTGGGAGACAAATCAGGAGAGACAAAGGCCGGAACCACAATCTCCTGATTAAGGTGGAACAAATAAACCACCTTAGGTAAATATCCGGGATGAGTCCTAAGAACCGCCCTGTCACGGTGAAAAATCAGATATGGGGAACGACAAGACAAGGCACCCAGATCCAACACTCTACTAGCAGAGGCAATAGCCAGCAAGACCACCACCTTAAGGGAAAGCCACTTAAGATCAGCTGAACCAAGAGGTTCAAATGGAGGCTCCTGCAACGCCTCCAAAACCACCGACAAGTCCCAAGGCGCCACAGGCGGGACATAGGGAGATTGGATGCGCAACACACCCTGAGTGAAAGTATGAACATCAGGTAAAGTCGCAATTTTTCTCTGAAACCACACCGACAAGGCAGAAATATGAACCTTGAGGGAGGCCAGACGCAGGCCTAAATCAAGGCCTTGCTGCAGAAAAGCCAAAAGTTTGGCTGTACTAAACTTGGAAGCGTCATAATTGTTAGATGCGCACCAAACAAAGTCCCTATGATAAATCCGGGCAGAAAACGGTTTCCGGGCCCGCAACATAGTTTTAATGACCCCTTTAGAAAACCCTTTAGCCCTCAAGACGGAAGTTTCAAGAGCCACGCCGTCAAAGACAGCCAGGCTAGGTCCTGGTAGACACAGGGGCCCTGAACGAGGAGGTCTGGGCGTTGTGGAAGTAGAATTGGACGCTCTGACGATAGGCCCTGCAGGTCTGAGAACCAGTGCCGTCTGGGCCACGCTGGAGCTATGAGAAGCAGATTTCCTTTTACTTGCTTGAACTTCCGAATTACCCTGGGCGGGAGTGACACCGGAGGGAATACATACGGCAGCCGAAACCTCCACGGCACCGCCAGCGCATCCACAAACGCTGCTTGAGGATCCCTTGTCCTTGCTCCGCAGACCGGAACCTTGTGATTGTGTCGAGACGCCATCAGATCCACGTCTGGAAGACCCCACTTTTCCACGAGGAGTTGAAACACTTCTGGATGGAGGCCCCACTCGCCGGCATGCACGTCCTGATGACTGAGAAAGTCCACTTCCCAATTCAGGACTCCCGGAATGAATATTGCCGATATGGCCGGTAGATGGCGTTCCACCCAACGTAGAATACGTGAGACTTCCTTCATTGCCAAATGGCTTTGAGTGCCGCCTTGTTGATTTATGTAAGCCACTGTGGTGGCGTTGCTCAATTAAATGCTGGGCCAGGTTCAACGCATTGAAGACCACCCGCAATTCCAGAATGTTGATCGAGAGGAGAGATTCCTCCTTGGTCCACCGACCCTGAAGGGAGTGTTGCTCCAGCACCGCGCCCCAACCTCTTAGACTGGCATCTGTCGTCAACAGGACACAGTTGGATATCCAGAAGGGATACCCCTGCACAATTGTTGGTCCCGGAGCCACCAGTGTAGTGACAGACGGACCTCCGGAGTCAAGAAGATCATTTGAGATCTGATCCGGTGAGGCAGGCCGTCCCACTTGGCTACAATCAGCATCTGGAGGGGGCGAGAATGGAATTGAGCATACTCCACCATGTCGAATGCTGATACCATTAGTCCCAGCACCTGCATTGGCGAATGTATCGACACTTGCGGACGAGAAAGGAAGCAACGAATCCTGTCCTGAATTTTCAGGACTTTCTCCTGAGACAAGAGCAACCTCTGGTTGGGAGTGTCCAACAACGCTCCCAGGTGCACCATGCTCTGAGCAGGGACCGGGGAGGATTTCTTCCAGTTGATGTGCCACCCGTGGGCTTGCAGAAACCGGACCGTCATATCCAGATGACACAGGAGAAGATCTGGGGAATTTGCCAGGATAACAAGTCGTCCAGATACGGCAGTATCCTGACCCCTTGACGGCGGAGTACCACCGTCATCACCGCCATAACTTTGGTGAAGACTCACGGAGCCGTTGTTAAACCAAAAGGTAACGCCCGAAACTGGTAATGTAGGTTGCCAATAGCGAACCTCAGGTATTGTTGATGTGACACTGCTATAGGAATATGCAGGTAAGCATTCTATATGTCCAGGGAGACCATGTAGTCCCCAGGTTCCAAGGCCAGAACTATAGAGCGAAGGGTTTTCATACGGAACTTGGAAACCTTCACAAACCTGTTCAATGCCTTGAGGTTGAGAATGGGCCGGGAGGACCCATTCGGTTTCGGGACTAGAAACAGCAGAGAATAGTACCCCCGGCCCCTCTGAGCAAGAGGCACCTGTACTACGACTTCTGTATCCAGGAGGGTCTGTACCACCGAGTGTAGAGTTTTTGCCTCTGTCTGGTCCAAAGGGACGTCTGTCAGGCAAAATCGATGAGGGGGTCGGTATTTGAAGGCTATGGCGTAACCTCGAGTGACGACTTCCCGTACCCAGGCATCTGAAGTGGTCTTCAACCATTCCTGGGTATACCCTAGAAGCCGGGCCCCCACCCTGGGATCCCCCAGGGGGAGGCCCGCCCCGTCATGTGGCAGGCTTATCGGTCTTGGCAGCTGGCTGACGGGCAGACCAGGCTCTTTTTGGCTTCGGCTTACCAGGTTTGGAAGTGCGGGCCTGCTTATGGTACGCCTGACCTTTTGCTTTACCTGAAGGACGAAAGGGGCGAAAGGACATTCCTTTAGCCTTCGACACAGAAGGAGCGGTATTAGGCAGACAGGCGGTTTTGGCAGTAGCCAAGTCAGCCACAATCTTATTTAAGTCCTCCCCAAACAGAATATCTCCCTTGAAAGGGAGTACCTCCAGGGTTTTTCTAGAGTCCAGATCCACAGACCAGGATCTCAGCCACAATATCTGGCGAGCCAGGACTGACGTAGTAGAGGCCTTGGCTGCTAGGATACCGGCATCAGAAGCCGCCTCTTTAATATATCGAGAAGCTGTGACAATATATGACAAGCATTGTCTAGCATGGTCAGAAGAGATTTCAGCTTCTAACTCCAAGGCCCATGCTTCAATATCCTCTGCAGCCCATGTGGTTGCAATGGTGGGCCTTTGCGCAGCACCCGTGAGGGTGTAAATCGCTTTCAGACAACCCTCCACACGTTTATCCGTAGGCTCTTTTAGAGACGTGACGGTAGTGACAGGTAGAGCTGAGGAAACCACCATCCTAGCTACATGTGAGTCTACTGGAGGAGGCGTTTCCCAATTTTAGACAGCTCCGGCGCGAGGGGATAGCGAGCCAGCATCTTCTTTTGAGGCACAAACTTCGTACCCGGGTTTTCCCAGGGTTCCTGACGTATATCCACTAGGTGGTCAGAGTGAGGCAAAACTTGCTTAACCACCTTCTGACGCTTGAACCTATCTGGTTTCCTAGGAGGGACGGATGGCTCGGGATCAGGGCTGTTTCTAGCCAATTTGGCTCCCAGTGCGAGATTTAGAAATGCGCCCCCCCCCCCCCCCCCCCCTTGGCATTACAAAAAAATGTGCCCCCCCCCCCCCCCATGGATATAAGAAGTAAAACGGCAAAGGGGGCGTGGCCTCTGAAATGGGCATGGTCTCTGTAAAATGGGCGTGGCCTCATCTGAAAAGACTACCTTACACCCCAGTTTTTGACCTTGCACTGACAGATCACAGCGAGCACAGGAAAAAAAAAATATATATATTATGCCATACACTGCAATGCCCTTGATACATTAAATCCCCATTTTACACGTTACGGCAGGCAAGAGTCCTCATTTTATACACTACGGCAGGCAAGTGTCCCCATTTTACACGTTACGGCAGGCAAGAGTCCCCATTTTATACATTACGGCAGGCAAGTGTCCCCATTTTACACATGATGGCAGGTGGCAGAGGGGGGAGTCCTTACTCCCTTCACAACCAGATATTCTGTTATTCTTTCACACAAGTAATGTTGGGTGAGGTAACCCCTGCTAATACTTGATGTAACCCCTCGGATTCTATGGGACAGAGAATTCCTCAGTGTGTTTCTTCTGAGGAAATAGCGGAATATCAGTCTATAAATAACTAAGAGTTGCAGGGGCGGAATGACCAGTAGTTTACAAACTGTCAGTATAGAATGGTCTACTCAGTGACAGGACTTAAGGGAGCAAATAGTAGTTACTGTCACTCTCCTCTGCCCCTTTTTGACGATGTCTATAGAGCAAAGCTAGCAATGTCTCTCTCCCCCTGCTCTTCCCCTGATCAACTGTGGAGGTTGTGACTAGATAAAAGGCAGTTTGTAGGGGTGTGTCAATGTGGTTGAAAGGGACACCTGTTGGTTGCTGATGCAGTTTGCTGGCACTCTTCCCTCTGACCGTACAGCCGCAGCAGCTCCGTTTCTCCCAGCGCCTCAAACTCTTTCAGTTTAGGCCCTGGCAGGCGGCGATACTCAATCCCCGACTCCGTCCCTGGCAGCGGTTCCCCTCAGTGGCAGGCAGGCTGGCAGCAGCGATTGGATCCCGGCTCTCAGCTCCCTTCCTCTCCTGTCCGCGCCGGCTGGCCGGCTTGGCTCCCCCTTCTCCCTCCTCCCGAGTACCCAGCTCGGGGGGCGGAGTTTCACGGAATGACGTGTTGCGTCGTGACGTCACGATGCACTGCGTCATTCCGCAAAACTCCGCCTCGGGAGGAGGGGGGATTTTAAAGAGTTCAAAAAGTGTCGCGGCGGGCGCCCCGTGCGCTTGCACGGCTCGCCCGCCGCAAGAAACGGCACTGCTTGGGATCATCCGTAATCTGCAGAATTAACTTAATAGCCTCCAAAAGATCAGGAACATCCACATGTGAACTACCCTCCCCATCAGCCGTATCCGAGTCAGGACCTGAGGGGTCAGTATATGTGCCGTCTTCATCAGACGAGGTGTCAGTGACAGCAGTGGATTGTGAGGAGATAAGCGCTCGCTTAGAGGACCTCTTGGACTTAGGCAAGCGTTGGTCAGACTTTTTAGTAGTCAAGGACTGGTTCAACTTCTTTAATTGAGCAGATAAATCATCCGCCTACGGCGGGTTAGCTGCAGGGACCACATACGGTTGTACCGGCATTGGAGGTCCCATAGGGGGAGTTAGTTTATGAACTAGCGTATGCAGAAGCGTGGAAAAAGCGGCCCATGGTGGGTCAGTATGTGCCTCCATTGCCACAGTCCCACTGGGGGGCAAGGAGCCCACAGAACCAGAGCCCACAGCTGCTATATTCTCCTTATATGGCCCCATGGCGTCAGCAACACCGGCAGTGTGTTCAGCCCCAGAACCGTTACCCTCAGAAGCAGACATGATATAACTTGCAGTATGAGGTTAACACAGTACAATTATCAGCAGCACTATATCTCTGAACCCAAACCCCTGCGCAGTGTAGTCAGCACTAGCAAAGATAAAGGAGAGATATGGTGACTAAATCACAGAGAAAAATACGTAATACAGTACATCTTTGTGAAAATCCTATATTAGATAACACCTGACGCACCAAGCCCCCTCAGGTTATGGAATATAGGGATAGCAGGTTGAGTGAAAGACACGAAATGGACACCACTCAGCTATCAAATGCACACACAGACAGTCACAGTTTGTACAATGCAGAGGTTATTACTGACAATAATACTGCACTGGACTAGCTTACACAGCTATATAACAATAGATATAACAGTACACAGTAAGAACTGGATGTATATCACAGGGTAATTGTACTATAATAAAACCCTGACTAAGTGCACTCTTTCTTAACTATCACGGTCTAAAAAGGCAGGTAGAATACTTAAGTGTCATGTAAAGGCACAGCGCTGACAACCAGGCGGCTTTACATAGGAGGATTTGCCCAAGCAGTCCCAGGAACAGTGAGCTGAGGGATAATGGCGCCGCAGACACTGACAGGGAGTGAGGAAAAGACAGATATACAGCTCCAGGGCGGGAACACTTGCTAGAAATGGCGCCCTGGGGCTGGGGGAGGGGCTTCAGGTTTAAGCCTTATCCCCTCTGCTGGCAAAACCACCGGGTACTGTGGACGATATAAGAATTGGTTTAGAGAGAAAACCTGACCTGCGCCCATGCCCTGGTGATCTAGTGGGATTGCCTGTACTGCCACAGTGTCCACCGCCAGCGCGCGCGGCCCGCCTCCCACTGACCGCGCCGGATCGCGATAAAGACCGGGTCCCGCAAGCGGGACCCACTTACCGCCTCCCGAAGCGCGGCCACGCGATCCTGGAGATCCCCAGCCGCGTGTGACTAACGTGAAGAAAACCGGAGTCTCCGCTGTAGGTACCCGGCAACCAGGGCTCGGGAGTGTACAGCGCCGCTGGGGAGAGCTGGAGCTGCAGCAGTGAATGTCACAAGACATTTACCACCGCTGCTGCCCTTGAAGTCTTCACTTTTTACCTCATAAAAAGCTTTTCTTAAGGCTGCTTGGAGCAGCCAATCTGTTAAGTGCCTGCTTACTGCAGCACCAACTTACAAAACTGAGCTCCTGTGCTGGGAGGCGGGGTGATATAGGAGGCGGCGCTAAACATTCTGGGAACAGTCAAAGCTTTGAGCGGGGTGATATAGGAGGCGGCGCTAAACATTCTGGGAACAGTCAAAGCTTTGAGCCTGTTGGTGCCTCGGATCAAGATCCTACTCTACACCCCCATTGTCCAATCCTTGTGGAGCCCAGTGTACCCCGCAGCAGAAAAATAGTTTGTGCAGTTTCAGAGTAGCTCTGAACCTACTCAGCGCTTGCAATCACTTCACCCTATTCGCGTCCGGATTTGACGTCATACACCCGCCCAGCGACCACTCAGCCACGCCTGCGTTTTTTTCACAAGCCTGCGTTTTTGCAAACACTCCGTGAGAATGTTCAGTTGACACCCAGAAACGCCCCCTTCCTGTCAATCTTCTTGCGGCCGCCAGTGCGACTGAAAACTTCGCTAGAACCTGTGCAAAACAACAAATGGCTTTGTACCCGTACGTCGCGCGTGCGCATTGCGGTGCATACGCATGCGCAGAAATGCTGATTTTTAGCCTGATCACTGCGCTGCGGACAACGGCAGCTAGCGATCAACTCGGAATGACCCCCTATATCCGATCCATTTTCGGCAGGTGAAAATGGATGGATATCGCGATTAATGACCGATGGTATTTTAAGTAGAAATGTGCACCGGAAATTTTTCGGGTTTTGGGTTTTGGGTTCGGTTCCGTGGCCATGTTTTGGGTTCGAACGCGTTTTGGCAAAACCTCACCGAATTTTTTTTGTCGGATTCGGGTGTGTTTTGGATTCGGGTGTTTTTTTCAAAAAACCCTAAAAAACAGCTTAAATCATAGAATTTGGGGGTCATTTTGATCCCAAAGTATTATTAACCTCAATAACCATAATTTCCACTCATTTTCAGTCTATTCTGAACACCTCACACCTCACAATATTATTTTTAGTCCTAAAATTTGCACCGAGGTCGCTGGGTGACTAAGCTCAGCGACCCAAGTGGCCGACACAAACACCTGGCCCATCTAGGAGTGGCACTGCAGTGTCACGCAGGATGGCCCTTCCAAAAAACACCCCCCAAACAGCACATGATGCAAAGAAAAAAAGAGGCACAATGAGGTAGCTGTGTGAGTAAGCTAAGCGACCCTAGTGGCCGACACAAACACCTGGCCCATCTAGGAGTGGCATTGCAGTGTCAGGCCGGATGGCCCTTCCAAAAAATACTCCCCAAACAGCACATGACGCAAAGAAGAAAAAAAAGAGGCGCAATGAGGTAGCTGTGTGACTAAGATAAGCGACCCTAGTGGCCGACACAAACACCTGGCCCATCTAGGAGTGGCACTGCAGTGTCACGCAGGATGGCCCTTCCAAAAAACACTCCCCAAACAGCACATGACGCAAAGAAAAATGAAAGAAAAAAGAGGTGCAAGATGGAATTGTCCTTGGGCCCTCCCACCCACCCTTATGTTGTATAAACAGGACATGCACACTTTAACCAACCCATCATTTCAGTGACAGGGTCTGCCACACGACTGTGACTGAAATGACGGGTTGGTTTGGACCCCCCCCAAAAAAGAAGCAATTAATCTCTCCTTGCACAAACTGGCTCTACAGAGGCAAGATGTCCACCTCATCATCATCCTCCGATTCATCACCGTGTACATCCCCCTCCTCACAGATTATCAATTCGTCCCCACTGGAATCCACCATCACAGCTCCCTGTGTACTTTGTGGAGGCAATTGCTGCTGGTGAATGTCTCCACGGAGGAATTGATTATAATTCATTTTAATGAACATCATCTTCTCCACATTTTCTGGATGTAACCTCGTACGCCGATTGCTGACAAGGTGAGCGGCGGCACTAAACACTCTTTCGGAGTACACACTTGTGGGAGGGCAACTTAGGTAGAATAAAGCCAGTTTGTGCAAGGGCCTCCAAATTGCCTCTTTTTCCTGCCAGTATACGTACGGACTGTCTGACGTGCCTACTTGGATGCGGTCACTCATATAATCCTCCACCATTCTTTCAATGGTGAGAGAATCATATGCAGTGACAGTAGACGACATGTCCGTAATCGTTGGCAGGTCCTTCAGTCCGGACAAGATGTCAGCATCAGCAGTCGCTCCAGACTGCCCTGCATCACCGCCAGCGGGTGGGCTCGGAATTCTGAGCCTTTTCCTCGCACCCCCAGTTGCGGGAGAATGTGAAGGAGGAGATGTTGACAGGTCGCGTTCCGCTTGACTTGACAATTTTCTCACCAGCAGTTCTTTGAACCCCTGCAGACTTGTGTCTGCCGGAAAGAGAGATACAACGTAGGTTTTAAATCTAGGATCGAGCACGGTGGCCAAAATGTAGTGCTCTGATTTCAACAGATTGACCACCCGTGAATCCTTGTTAAGCGAATTAAGGGCTCCATCCACAAGTCCCACATGCCTAGCGGAATCGCTCTGTGTTAGCTCCTCCTTCAATGTCTCCAGCTTCTTCTGCAAAAGCCTGATGAGGGGAATGACCTGACTCAGGCTGGCAGTGTCTGAACTGACTTCACGTGTGGCAAGTTCAAAAGGTTGCAGAACCTTGCACAACGTTGAAATCATTCTCCACTGCGCTTGAGACAGGTGCATTCCACCTCCTATATCGTGGTCAGTTGTATAGGCTTGAATGGCCTTTTGCTGCTCCTCCAACCTCTGAAGCATATAGAGGGTTGAATTCCACCTCGTTACCACTTCTTGCTTCAGATGATGGCAGGGCAGGTTCAGGCGTTTTTGGTGTTGCTCCAGTCTTCTGTACGTGGTGCCTGTACGCCGAAAGTGTCCCGCAATTCTTCTGGCCACCGACAGCATCTCTTGCACGCCCCTGTCGTTTTTTAAATAATTCTGCACCACCAAATTCAAGGTATGTGCAAAACATGGGACGTGCTGGAATTTGCCCAGATTTAATGCACACACAATATTGCTGGCGTTGTCCGATGCCACAAATCCACAGGAGAGTCCAATTGGGGTAAGCCATTCTGCGATGATCTTCCTCAGTTGCCGTAAGAGGTTTTCAGCTGTGTGCGTATTCTGGAAAGCGGTGATACAAAGCGTAGCCTGCCTAGGAAAGAGTTGGCGTTTGCGAGATGCTGCTACTGGTGCCGCCGCTGCTGTTCTTGCGGCGGGAGTCAATACATCTACCCAGTGGGCTGTCACAGTCATATAGTCCTGAGTCTGCCCTGCTCCACTTGTCTACATGTCCGTGGTTAAGTGGACATTGGGTACAACTGCATTTTTTAGGACACTGGTGAGTCTTTTTCTGAGGTCTGTGTACATTTCCGGTATCGCCTGCCTAGAGAAATGGAACCTAGATGGTATTTGGTACCGGGGACACAGTACCTCAAACAAGTCTATAGTTGGCTCTGCAGTAATGATGGATACCGGAACCACGTTTCTCACCGCCCAGGATGCCAAGGCCTCAGTTATCCGCTTTGCAGCAGGATGACTGCTGTGATATTTCATCTTCCTCGCAAAGGACTGTTGGACAGTCAATTGCTTGGTGGAAGTAGTAAAAGTGGTCTTACGACTTCCCCTCTGGGATGACCATCGACTCCCAGCAGCAACAACAGCAGCGCCAGCAGCAGTAGGCGTTACACTCAAGGATACATCGGAGGAATCCCAGGCAGGAGAGGACTCGTCAGAATTGCCAGTGACATGGCCTTCAGGACTATTGGCATTCCTGTGGAAGGAGGAAATTGACACTGAGGGAGTTGGTGGGGTGGTTTGCGTGAGCTTGGTTACAAGAGGAAGGGATTTACTGGTCAGTGGACTGCTTCTGCTCTCGCCCAAAGTTTTTGAACTTGTCACTGACTTATGATGAATGCGCTGCAGGTGACGTATAAGGGAGGATGTTCCGAGGTGGTTAACGTCCTTACCCCTACTTATTACAGCTTGACAAAGGCAACACATGGCTTGACACCTGTTGTCCGCATTTCTGTTGAAATACTTCCACACCGAAGAGCTGATTTTTTTGGTATTTTCACCAGGCATGTCAATGGCCATATTCCTCCCACGGACAACAGGTGTCTCCCCGGGTGCCTGACTTAAACAAACCACCTCACCATCAGAATCCTCCTGGTCAATTTCCTCCCCAGCGCCAGCAACACCCATATCCTCCTCATCCTGGTGTACTTCAACACTGACATCTTCAATCTGACTATCAGGAACTGGACTGCGGGTGCTCCTTCCAGCACTTGCAGGGGGCGTGCAAATGGTGGAAGGCGCATGCTCTTCACGTCCAGTGTTGGGAAGGTCAGGCATCGCAACCGACACAATTGGACTCTCCTTGTGGATTTGGGATTTCGAAGAACGCACAGTTCTTTGCTGTGCTTTTGCCAGCTTGAGTCTTTTCATTTTTCTAGCGAGAGGCTGAGTGCTTCCATCCTCATGTGAAGCTGAACCACTAGCCATGAACATAGGCCAGGGCCTCAGCCGTTCCTTGCCACTCCGTGTGGTAAATGGCATATTGGCAAGTTTACGCTTCTCCGATGATTTTATTTTAGATTTTTGAGTCCTTTTTTTACTGATATTTTGTGTTTTGGATTTTACATGCTCTGTACTATGACATTGGGCATCGGCCTTGGCAGACGACGTTGATGGAATTTCATCGTCTCGGCCATGACTAGTGGCAGCAGCTTCAGCACGAGGTGGAAGTGGATCTTGATCTTTCCCTATTTTTGGAACCTCAACATTTTTGTTCTCCATATTTTAATAGGCACAACTAAAAGGCACCTCAGGTAAACAATGGAGATGGATGGATACTAGTATACTTATGGATGACGAGTGACTGACGACACAGAGGTAGCTACAGCCGTGGACTACCGTACTGCGTCTGCTAGTATAGAGATGATAATAATATAAAAATTATATATATATCACTACTGCAGGTATATATAATATAATGACGGACCTGCTGGACACTGTCAGCAGACTCCTAAGCTACTAGTATGAAGAAGATAGAAAAAAAAAAACCACCACAGGTAGGTATACAATTATGGACGAGCACTGACGACACAGAGGTAGCCACAGCCGTGGACTACCGTACTGCGTCTGCTAATATAGAGATGATAAAGATGATAGAGATGAACAAAAAAAATATAACACTACTGCAGGTAAATATTTATATAATATAATGAATGACGGACCTGCTGGACACTGTCAGCAGAATGCGTTTATAGAATAAAAAAAAAAAACACCACAGGAGTGTTTAACTTTTTCAGGCAGACAATATACTGGTGGTCACTGGTCAGTCACACTGGCAGCAAAAGTGTGCACTGTACTCCTGCTATAACTGCACCCCAGTCTCCCCCACAATTCAGCTGTGTGAGCAGTGAGCACTCAGCACAGTCAGATATACATAGATGATATTATCATGCAGCACACTGAGGCTGAGCACAGATATGGTATGTGACTGTATCGTTTTTTTTCAGGCAGAGAACGGATTATATTAAATAATAAATAAAACTGGTGGTGGTCACTAGTAACTATCAGCAAAACTCTGCACTCTGAGTACTCCTAATGCTCCCCAAAATTACTAAGTTAGTAGTAAATCAACTCAAGTGTCTCTATCTATTCTAACGGAGAGGACGCCAGCCACGTCCTCTCCCTATCAATCTCAATGCACGTGTGAAAATGGCGGCGACGCGCGGCTCCTTATATAGAATCCGAGTCTCGCGATAGAATCCGAGCCTCGCGAGAATCCGACAGCGGGATGATGACATTCGGGCGCGCTCGGGTTAACCGAGCAAGGCGGGAAGATCCGAGTCTGCCTCGGACCCGTGTAAAAAGGCTGAAGTTCGGGGGGGTTCGGATTCCGAGGAACCGAACCCGCTCATCTCTAATTTTAAGATCAGCATTTAGTAACGAGATTGTTCTATAGTTAGAGCAATGCCTACTGAATCATTTTAATATTTTACACAATGGATCCTAAACAAGAAGCAAAGAGGATTTTGGTTCAAAATGGATCCTGTGCTCTCAAATGCAGGACAGCTGGTATGGACCCACAATATTGCAGAACTTGCCAAACACTAGGGAAGATTTATAAAAGCTTGGAGAGAGATAAAGTACTAATCAAACAGAGTTTTATTCAAAATAAAATATTTCTTACACCTATTCACAGCACTGAGGTCATGGGTTCGATTCCCACCACGGCCCTGTGTGCAATTTGGATATTTTTTCACTGTGCTTGTGTGGGTTTCCTACCACAATTCAAAACTATACTGGTAGGTTAATTGGCTCCCAACAAAATTAACCCTTGTGCGTATGTGTGTGCGTGTACATGTGGTAGTGAACTTAGATTGTAAGCTCCACTGGGGCAAGGACTGATGTGAATTAGAGTGAATATAGTAGAAACAAACAGATAAAAATGGCTCACAGGGCGCTGGTCAAAATAAAAAAAAATCTGTTATTGTTCTAGTTTATCCAGTTCAGCTGCATCACCTGGAGTTTCGGAGACTCACTATGTGAATGAAATTAAAACAATATATGGATGGTGTCGCGCTCCACTAGATAAACTATAGACTATTATGTTAAGATCAAGAGAGCTTTAAACATATAAAAATGAAATACAGAATTGTTTATTAATAAAATCACAAGGTTTGAACATTCTAAATTAAATGTGTATTGCACACATAAACTTATAAGAATTATTTTACTCTCTTATTAAACAATAACATAAGAATGCTCCTGTTATTTCTGCATTGTGGAAATCTTCCATATTGTGGCCTAATTCAGTAGGAATTCCAAATTCTGCTAATTAACAGAACGTGCAATCCTTTGGATCGCATGCTGGGGGCCGCTCATCACTGGGTAAGGCCGCCCAGCATGCTGACCGCCACCTCCCCCTGTTCAACAAGCAGACATTGCGAACGCATCGTAATTTCTGCTTGTTAGCAGAAACTGAGGAAGCCTCCTGCATGAGGCCAGCCGCCATGTTCTCAATCACGGTGGCTGTGTGTGATGTCACACAGCTGTCGTGATCATGCCCTCATTTGGCCACCTGTGCCCCCCGTTCACACCACACCACTCCATCTCCACCTTGATAACATAGCATTGCCCCCCCCCCCCCCCCCCCCATCTGCCTGATTGACAGGCAGGGGCGATCACAAAACCCCCCTCAAGAAAGTGCGGGCACAGGACGGGCACTGCGCATGCACCCGCGGGGTGATCGTAATAATTCCGGTTGGATCGCGATGTGTGATCCAACCTGAATTAGCCCCTGTGTTTTCTTCCAGTCCCGATTCACCCATCTCCCTGACTATTAGACCGGTGAATCGGGAATGCAATTCTATCTGGAAGCCGGTAAGATCATTTAACCATCCACCGCATTAACGATAAATCTAAGGGCCCGAATCAGATCTGATCGCTGATGTGCATTTTCGCACAGCGGCCGATTATCGAACTACTGCGCATTCGTATACATCGCACCTGCAGGCGTGTCACCAAACAGCAACAGGATGGTGTAAAAATGTTGATCGCACGGCCATTCGCAAGGTGATTGACAGGAAGCAGACGTTTGTGGGTGGTAACTGCCCATTTTCTGGGAGTGTCTGGAAAAATGCAGGCACGCCCAAGCATTTTTAGGGCGGGTGTGTGAATCAGCCTGATTTCTTCACACTGGAGGAATACGTATTGAGCTGCACACACTGCACAGAATGGGAAAAACATTCGATGGGGGAGTGTAATGCGGACGGTTTTGCATCTGTCCGCTGACTGAGGGACATTTTTGCACAGTGTACACATGCAATCGCACACTTGCACGGGGCAAATTTTAACTCCTCCTTGGTGGCGACTATCTGATCGCAGGACAGTGTAATTTGCAGCACAGTGATCAAGTCTGAATTAGGTCCTAAATCCGGACAATCCTGAGTTAATACTAATGAAAGAACATTATACCAGGAGGACTGCTCAACGTTAAAGAGTATAAGTGACCCCTATAATTAACTCTGGCAATTATATGTAGAAACACAATAAGGAAGATTTCCACAATGCAGAATAACAGGAGCATTCTTATGTTGTTTAATATGAGGGCAAAACAATTATTTTAAGTTTATGTGTGCAATACGCATTTTAGAATGTTCAAACCTTGTGATTTTATTAATAAACAATTCTGTATTTTACTTTTATATGTTTAAAGTTCTCTTGATCTTAACATAATAGTCTATCCAGTTCATCCAATGGAAAGCGACACCACCCATATACTGATGTGAATAGACAAATATTCTCTGTAAGGCGCTGTGGAATATGTGTGTGCTATATAAATAACTGATAATTCTGGAACTTTTCAAAAGAGAAATTATTAATATTTTTCTTTGACTAAAAACGGCTCCGGATTAATTTTAAAATGCGTGTAAAATTCAGTGTAACCCTTCCAATAATGTTACACAGAAACAGAAGAGGCAGTCTTCTAGGGGACCTCTAGTGGATATAATGGACAATGACTATATTGTAAAATTTTTAGATGGCCTCTAGAGCAGTGTTTTTCAAGCACTGTGCCGTGACACACTAGTGTGCCCTGAGCAGTCTCCAGGTGTACCGCCATAGAAGCACAGCCAGGCCGGTCAGTGTTTTGCCGCTACTGAGGCCCTGGAACGATCAATACTGGTGGGTTTAGTGGTTGCAGAGCCAGTTCTAATTTTGGGCCCAGGCAGTGTTGGGCTCTTCTGGTTTTCTCAGATGTGGATCAGGCGTTACCTATGGAGAAGCTGCGACATGACATCTTAGGACACGCAACTGCTCCATGCCTCACCATTATATTTGAATGTGCCTTGGCAATATTTAAATCTTGTTCAGTGTTCCCGCGAGTTGTAAAAGGTTGAAAATCTCTGCTCTAGAGCATAGGTTCTCAAACTCGATCCTCAGGACCCAAACAGTTCATGTTTTTCAGGTCTTCTCACAAAATCAGTGAAATAATTGGCTCCACCTGTGGATCTTTTAAATGTGTCAGTGAGTAATAACTACACATGTGCATCTGCTAGTGTTTGGGGTCCCAAGGACATAGCTGCAGTAGCTGCTTTTATCTAACTTTCTTACATATAGATGGAGCCGCGCTCATCTGAGGCTGCTCCATCACAGGCGTGCACTCCCGGCGTGACTAGGCGATTCGTCCGCCAAGTCACGCCGGGAGTGCACAGAGACACTCTCACATTCATATAAAAAAAGAGGGCCTCCGTCTGGGTGCGCGCGAATGGGGCGTGTCTCCATCAAGGGCGCGTGTGCCCAGTCGGAGACGCCTGAGTCCTAGGCGCACATAGGCACAGGAGAAGCCACGACTAGCCTGGCTCCATCTGTACTTCATTCAATAGTGAGATGCCTTGGGGTGGTTTTGAGGGTGTCCCACACCCTATACTTGAACCCTCAGAATGTTAGGGACTTACCAAAGTATGAGGTTACCGTGACCTAGTGGGTAAGCCTGTAATTTTGGCAAAGATTATGCGAAAAACCTTTATTTGATTGCAAAATGTATTACAATTCTAAGTAGTACTGTTTGAATAGTGCACCTGAATGCTTTCTCTTTATATGTCACAGTACAAGTCTCGGCAAGGTAGCACCTCTCATTACTTGTAGTTGGGGTGTGCAGTCTAGGGCCCCTTCCCTATAGACCTTTTAATTGGGTCAATGATTAATGCACTTGCTGGATGACCTGGAAAACGTGAACTGTTTGGGGTCCTGAGGACTGAGTTTGAGGACCACTGCTCTAGTGGATACACTGAATAATTCTGTACAATAAAACAGATAATACAGTTTTTAAAATAATAAACAGGAAATGCTGAACCTATTGAAGGGGTTTCTAGTGGACACAATGTACGTCACCTGCAACTGCTGGAAATAAACTCTGCGGCAATTGTAACAGCCCACGATTTGCGGGAGTCAGCGCAATTCCGGAAAGCTATTCACTAGATTTAAAGCAGTAATTAGTTTAAATACAAAACAAAGTTGTTTTTGCCTTTAAACTAATTGCTGCTGTAAATCTACAGACTCTGGGCCTAATTCAAGGTTGATTGCAAAAAGAGGATTTTGGTACTTACCGATAAATCCATTTCTCTAAATCCACTCGGGGACACTGGAGAACTAGACAGTTGGGGGTGTGAAGGATGGAGACCGGAGGTAGCACAATGTAATAATAAAAAAATGATGCACAGCTGGGATCAGTACTAAATGCCGCCGGCCGGAATCCCGGCGGTCGAAATACCGACGCCGGAATCCCGACCACAGAATCCCGACAGGGGTGGCGAGCGGAACGCAGCCCCTTGCGGGCTCGCTTCGCTCGCCACGCTGCGGGCACACTATTATATTCTCCCTATATGGGTGTCGTGGACACCCACGGAGGCAGAATATGTCGGGATTGTGGCGGTCGGGATTCCGGCGTCGGTATTTCGACCGCTGGGATTCCGGCCGGCGGCATCTTGACCGCATCCCGCACAGCTGGCTCCTCCCCCTTCATGCCCCCTCCCTCCCCCATCCCTCCAGTTTGAAAAATTGACAGAGAGAAGAGGGAACATGAAAGATCCAGACCATACGGTAAGGAACCAACCATACTACAACGTCAAACAGCAACCAAGAACCATTAATATATCAAACAGTCTGTTTGAACTAACTTTAGAAGAACACGCAGGCTGACAGCACCAAGGTGGGCGTCCAGTGTCTCCGAGTGGATTCAGAGAAATGGATTATCGGTATGTACCAAAATCCTCTTTTCTCTATCATCCATTAGGGGACACTGGAGAACTAGACAGCTGGGGACGTCCCAAAGATACTCCCATGGGCGGGAGTGTTGTCCGAAGCTTGAAGAACCAAACAACCAAAATTTGCATCTCTAGATGTAAGCGTATCAAACTTGTAGAAACGAGTGAACGTGTGTGCTGACGACCAAGTCGCAGCTCCGCAAAGTCGGATAGTGGAAGCTCCTATAGCCGCAGCCCACGGGGCTCCTACTGATCTGGTGGTATGAGCACCTACCCAAAACGGCAATCTCTTACCACTAGAAATATATGCCTGTTTGATGGTTAGTCTTATCCATCTGGCTAAGGTTTGTTTTAAAGCCGGCCAACCCCTCCTGGGGCCATCAAACAGTACAAACAAAGCGTCAGACTTCCGAATCAAACCAGTAGCCTGTACGTACAGCCGTAAGGCTCTGACCACATCCAAGGACAGGTCCCCCTTTGACAATCCGCGGAAGGAGGGGGCCACAATCGGTTGGTATATGTGGGAACCTGAAACCACCTTAGGTAAGAATTCCGCTTATGTACGGAGCTCCGCTCTGTCCTCATGGAAACTAGGAAAGGACTTTTACATGATAGGGCTCCTAATTCTAAGAATCTTCTTGCTGATGCTAAAGCAAGTAGCAGGACTGTTTTCCAGCTCATATTTCAGATCCGCCCTTTCCAAAGGCTCGAAAACTGTTGATCTCAAAACTTCTAGCACCAAATTTAGATCCCACCCTGCCGTGGGAGGACGAAAAGGTGGTTGTATTCTCAACACACCCTGTAAAAATGTCTGGACCTTCTGCAAGGACGCGAGACGTTGTTGGAAAAGAATTGAAAGGGCCGAGACCTGTACCTTCCAGGATCACATTCTCAAACCTCCATCCAAACCAGTTTGGAGAAACCTCAACAATCTAGTAAGGCGGAATTCTCTGGGGTTCCAACCTTTAGGCTGGCACCAGTCCATGTATTTCTTCCAGATTCTATAGTAGTATGCTGCAGTGACTGGCTTCCTTGTCGCTAACATGGTAGTAATAGTTGATTTCGGGGACCTTTAGTATCCTGGTCTCAAGAACCACGATCTGATCTGGGTGAAGGAATGGGCCTTGTGACAACAGGTCCTCCCTCTGCGGCAGTTTCCAAGGATCTTCCGCCAGGGGTCCCTTCAGGTCTGAGTACCAACTTTTGCGAGGCCAGTCTGGTGCTATCAAAATCACCTATGCTCTTTCCTGCTTCACCTTTTTCAACACTCTTGGCAACAAGGGAAATGTGGGAAGATGTACACTAGTTTGTATGTCCGGGGAATCGCCAGCGCATCCACCGCCTCTGCTGCTGGATCCCGGGTCCTGGCCACATATCTTAGCAGCTGATGGTTGTTTCAAGAGGCCATTAGGTCTATCTGCAGTAGACCCCACTGTCTTACCACTGCATCGAAGACCTGTGGGTGTTGACACCACTTCCCTGGATGCATGTCCTGATGACTGAGGTAGTCTGCTTCCCAATTGTCCACTCCTGGAATAAAGACTGCCAACAGGATTATGCTGTGCTTTTCTGTCCAAGACAGAATCTTTGTGGCCTCTTTTAAAGCCATGCGGCTTTGTGTTCCTCCCTGATGGTTTATGTATGCTGTTGCAGTCACATTGTCCGACTGCACTCTCACGTGCTGAGCCCATACTAGGTCTCCCACCAGAAGAAGTGCATTGTAAATGGCTCTTAACTCCAGTACATTTATAGGAAGACTGCTTTCCTGCGGTGACCATCTTCCCTGAAACTGATGGTTGTCCAGTACTGCTCCCCATCCTCTGAGACTGGCATCTGTCATCAAAATCTTCCATTCCCAGATTCCAAACCTCTTTCCCGTTGCTAGGTGCTTGTGGACTGACCAACAAATTAATGAGGTCCTGGCCTGAGGCGACAAATGGATCCTTCGGTGAAGTAAATGCATGCCTGCCCCCTGAGGAATCAGATTTAGCTGAAAGGGTCTGGAATGTAGTCTGCTGTATTTGATAGCTTCGAAAGATGCTACCATCTTTCCTAGAAGCTGTACACAAAGATGCAGAGAGACCGTCTGGTTTTGTAGAACCTGACGTACCATTGCCTTGATGTCTCGAATCTTGTCTTCTGGGAGAAACACCTTCAGTTATATTGTATCTAAAATGAGATCCAGGAATTGAATCCTCTGCGTCGGTTGCAGATTGGATTTTTTTAAATTCACGATCCATCTGTGTCGAATCAGAAACTGATGAGTGATCTGAGCATCCTGGATCAACTGGTCCTGAGAGGGAGCCTTGATAAGAAGGTCATCCAGATACGGTATTATCGTTACTCCTAACGATCTCAATTTCGCTACGACTGCCATGATCTTTGTGAAGACTCTCTGGGCTGATGATAGGCCAAACGGTAGTGCTCTGAATTGGTAATGAGTCTTGCCCACTGCAAACCATAAATAAGCTTGGTGTAGGGTCCAAATTGAGACATGGAGCTACGCATCCTTTATGTCCATCGACACCATGAACTCCCATTGCTCCAGGCCCGCAATAACTCACTGTATTGATTCCATCTTGAATCTGTAAACCGACAGGAATTGATTTAACACCCTTTAAATGAAGATTGGTCTGACAGACCCATCCAGTTTTGAGAAGCTGGGACAGGCATAACTACTTCCGTCTGAAGTAACTTTTGAATAGCCGTGTATAATGCCCTCGCCCTTTGAGGGCACCAAGGAAGGCCTGTCGTAAAGAACTGACTGTGAGGTCGGTCCAGAAAATCTAGTTTGTATCCCTGGGAAATAATATTGTTGATCCAGACTTCTGCTGAGGTTTTGGCCCAGGTGTCCAGAAACCTTTCCAACCGAGCGCCCACCAAAGGAGACTCATGGTGAACTGGGAGACCGTCATTCCACCGTCTTGTCAGCAGGTTTAGAGCCCTGTTTTCGGGCTGTGGACTGTGCACAGCCTCTGCCTCTGTTTCCACAAGATTAACTGCCAAAACCTCTTCCTCTAGCTCGAATGGATTGAGACCTAACAGAATTGAACACCGGACCTGTTTTACCACTTCAATAAGGGATTCTAACCCCTTGACCTCAGCATCCTCCTCCTGAGGACTGACATCAATTATCGCCTCTACTGACTCCCCCGGCGCATGCACAGTTCAGGCCTGATCGCTGCTGTGCAAAAATGCACAGCACCAATCAGGTCTGAATTAGTCCCTATGTTCCTCCTCTGTGACAGGACTCTTAATATGTCTGCCCCCCTTAGAGAGGATTTTACTGCTCTATCTGCACGCCTGACAGGGAAAATCAAAATGGCCGCAACTGATTTTTTTTCATACACCTCGCAGCCCCTGATCCTACTGACTATATGATAGCCCGTCCTGCAGTTACCTCAGCGGCTCTCAGTGCATCTTCCACCTGTCCCTTATCATCACTCTCCCCCGTTGGCTGCACTGTGAGCGCCAATCCAGAGCTTTCCGTTCCCGACCTGGCTTGTCCTGGCTGCTTGCGCCGCTCCACCGCCGGGTCTCTGCTACACTCACGCTGCCCGCGGGGAGATCAACACCTGCGGCTGATGGGGGAATATGGCCGCCTTGCTGCCAGCTATGCCTGCCCCCTGCTCCGTTACGCACTGCTCTGCTTGCCGATCCTCTGAGTGAGATACTGATCCCTTCCACCAGGATCTTTGTCTCACCTATACCTACACTAAGTATAGTTGTGGGAGCCTTCACCCTCCTTTCAGACAGGCTGGATCTGCCCACTCGTATATTAGAAGAAAAAAATCTCTATATGGAGCAAGAGCTCCTTTCCTGTGCTGCTACCTCCAGCTCAATTTTTCAAACTGGAGGGTTGGGGGGGGACGTGAAGGGGGAGGAGCCAGCTGTGCATAATTTTTTTATTATTACATTGTGCTACCTCCGGTCTGCATCCTTCACACCCCCAGCTGTCTAGTTCTCCGGTGTCCCCTAGTGAATGATAGAGAAACAACATTTTACTCTAATGGGCAAAACCATGTGCACTGCAGGTGGGGCATATATTTATTATTTATTTATTTATTACCAGTTATTTATATAGCGCACACATATTGTGCAGCGCTTTACAGAGAATATTTGGCCATTCACATCGGTCCCTGCCCCAATGGAGCTTACAATCTATATTCCCTACCACATGTACACACGCACACATTCATACTAGGGTTAATTTTTGTTGGAATCCAGCTGACCTACCAGTATATATTTTTGGATTATATATAACATGTGCAGAGAGAGTTAGATTTGGGTGGGTTATATTGTTTCTGTGCAGGGTAAATACTGGCTGCTTTATTTTTACACTGTAATTTAGATTTCAGTTTTAACACACCCCACCCAAATCTAACTCTCTGCACATGTTATATCTGGCCCACCTGCAGTGCACATGGCTTTGACCATTAGAGGAAAACATTGTTTTGCAATCAACCTTTAAGTAGGCCCTCTGTCGCCAAAACGCTTCAGCTCCCACAAGTCACAGGCTACTAAATTTGGTCCTCTGTCTTAAACTGTTCCATTTAGCCTGTTACTGGTGAATAAACTTGTTTATGGAGTCACCAGGACCTGACCCAAGACAAATAAGAACTTTTTTTTTCTTTCTTATATTGTTCGTTTTGTTGTATTTTTTATGATGTTGCAGAAGCCGTGGGGCTCATGTCTGGTCCCATGAAATACACATGCTGAGTAAAAACAGCAATATAATAACCAGTTTTTGCAACATAAGGTTCTGTACTACTTTTTTGGCAAAGGCAGACCAAGGCTCTATAGGGCACTAGGCAAGATCCTGTTTTGGGCCCCCTTTCCTCTGATCCACTTTGATCCTGTTTTGGGCCCCCTTTCCTCTGATCCACTTATTGAACGCTATTTACTTACCCTACATATGCCCGTAACATTACTAATCCACTTTACTTTTATTTCAACATTACACAATAAAACTGAATATTAATTATGAATATTATGTAAGTGATGAGAAAATAGGATTTTGGTACTTACCGGTAAATCCTTTTCTCTTAGTCCGTAGAGGATGCTGGGGACTCCAACAGGACCATGGGGTATAGATGGATCCGCAGGAGCTTGGGCACACTATAAAGACTTAAACTGGGTGTGAACTGGTTCCTCCCTCTGTGCCCCTCCTCCAGACCTCAGTTAGAAACTGTGCCCAGGAGAGATGGACATTTCGAGGAAAGAATTTATAAACACAGCGAGTGTCATACCAGCTCACACCACGAACATACCGCAGAACGTGGCATTCAATAGAAAACCAGCCTACAGCATGAAAAAAACCCAGCCACATGCTGAAAGAATATGTAACACAACCTGTGTACTAACACAACCAATAATGAGACACCGCATGCCATGGCCTGAACAGCATCAGCAATAGTCTGACAGAGAAGAAACACCACGAAAGTATAACCAAAACAATAACTGCAGACAGAGTACGCACTGGGACGGGCGCCCACATCCTCTACGGACTAAGAGAAAAGGATTTACCGGTAAGTACCAAAATCCTATTTTCTCATACGTCCTAGAGGATGCTGGGGACTGCAACAGGACCATGGGGTTAATACCAAAGCTCCAGAACGGGCGGGAGAGTGCGAACGACTCTGCAGTACCTATTGAGCAAACAAAAAGTTCCCCTTGACCAGGGTATCAAACTTGCAGAGCGTAGCAAAAGCGCTTGAACCCGACCAAGTATCCACTCGGCAAAGTTGACCCGCCGAGACTCCTCGGGCATCTGCCCAAGAAGAGCCCATCTTCCCAGTATAATGGGCCTCTACCGACTTCGGTGACGGCAATCCAGCCGTAGAACGAACATGGCAAATAGCATCCAGATCCAGTGTGTAACCAAAATGGCGACCTAACTATTCAAATCCCTGGCTACATCGAGGGAATTTTGAATCAGCTAATGCCTAAGTAACCACTGGCATTAAAATAGGCCAAATTCTGCGAAACCCAGAAACCACTCTCGGCAGAACTACTAAACAAGTTCTCAATTCCTTTCTATCCACACGAAAGATCAAACAAGGCTCTTGTGAGACAAAACCACTACACCCGACACCCGCTTTACGGATGTCAAATACAAGAGCATGACCACTTTCCAAGAAAGAAGTTTTCGTAAAGAAATTATTAGGCCACACTCCCAACTTGCCTCCACACCGGTTTGCAAAGCATGGATAAAAACGACCTAGCTGAAAGACTTCCATAGGAGCCTTCCTGGATACACCCAAAACACATAGATACGCCCACTACAGTGGTAAAGCTTAGCTGTTACTTCTTTCTTAGCTTAACGAATTAAGGAAAGGACTTCCCGGGAACACCCTTCCGGATTAGGACATGGTATTCCACCGCCACGACGTCAGATGCAGCCGCGGTAAGTTTTGAAACATGCCCTGATCTTGTTGTCACAGATCCTCACGTAAAGAAAAAGGTCAGAAATCTTCCATGAGTAAATCATGAACACCTGTATAGCAACCCCTCCGTGGCAAGACCGGATCCAAGAGGATCGCCTGAACCTTTGTTCATCCCACATTCATCACCTTCAAACCAAAATGAAAGCGGAGAGGCCACCTAGACCGACTAAAGACCACGGTGTCACGAGGTTGTCCACTGCTACAGCTTAAGCCTCCACTGACCTGGAACAATAACCCTGAAGCCTCTCCTGGAGGCGAGACGCCAACCTATCCAATTGTAGCAATCCTCAAAGACTTGTCACAACTGTGACAACTCCTCGATGACGACCAAATTTTTCCCGGATGGAGATCGCGGCAGCAGAGGAAATCTATTTCTCCGTCGTTCACCTCCGGAACGAAGCTTGATAATATAGCGGTTACCAGACTCTCCACCCAACGGCAAAACTGTGCATCTACTGCCATTGCCGCTTTGCTCCTTGTTCCGCCATAGCGGGACACTTATGCCACTGCTGACAAGACGTTGAGCAGAACTAACACGGGCAGAACACGAAGAATACGTTTGTCGAAACTAACTCTTAATTCAAGCAAGTTTCTCTTACGTCCTAGAGAATGCTGGGGACTCCGTAAGGACCATGGGGTATAGACGGGCTCCGCAGGAGATAGGGCATCTAAAAAGAACTTTGACTATGGGTGTGCACTGGCTCCTCCCTCTATGCCCCTCCTCCAGACCTCAGTTAGATCTTGTGCCCAGAGGAGAATGGGTGCACTGCAGAGAGCTCTCCAGAGTTTTCTGTTGAAGAAGAATTTTGTTAGGTTTTTTATTTTCAGGGAGTCCTGTTGGCAACAGGCTCCCTGCATCGTGGGACTGAGGAGAGAGAAGCAGAGCTGGCTTGTCAAGTTGGGCACTGTTTCTAAGGCTACTGGACACCATTAGCTCCAGAGGGAGTCGGAACACAGGTCTCACCTGGGGTTCGTCCCGGAGCCGCGCCACCGTCCTCCTCACAGATGCCGAAGATAGAAGCCGGATGAGAAGGCAGAAGACATCTTAGGCGGCAGAAGACATCAGATCTTCATGAGGTAAGGCGTGCAGCGGTAAGCTGCGCGTCATTGCTCCCAGTCACACACACACAGAGCGGCACTGAAGGGTGCAGGGCGCAGGGGGGGGGGGAGGGGCGCCTGGGCAGCAATAAACCTCACATTTGGGCACATGCAGATTGATTATGCTGCGGAGGCAGTATATCTATGATCCCCCGCCATTTTAATTGAAAAATCACTGGGACCGAAGCCCGCCGTCGGGTGGGCGGGGCTTGATCCTCAGCACTAACCAGCGCCATTTTCTCCACAGAAGCTGCATGAGGAAGACGCTGGCTCCCTGGTCTCTCCCCTGCTGAACTTCACAGGCTGGAAAAAAGAGGAGGGGGGCACATTAGCGACGCAGTGAGTGGGAATTGGTATATTATATATATATATATAAAAGCGCTATCTGGTCATATTTTTTCCAGTGTTTTTAAGCGCTGGTGTGTGCTGGCATACTCTCTCTCTCTGTCTCTCCTTAGGGCCTGGTTGGGGTTTTGTCCCCTTATAGGTTAATCCCTGTATGCGTGGGGTGTCGGTACGTGCGTGCCGACATGTCTGAGGCGGAAGGCTTCTCCAAGGAGGAGGTGGGGCAAATGAGTGGTGTGTCCCCGTCGGTTGTGCCGACTCCAGATTGGATGGACATGTGGCATATGTTGAATGCAAGTGTGGCATCTTTACATAAAAGGCTTGATAAGGCTGAATTAGGATAAGGCTGAATAAGGCTGAATCCTCGGATGGGACCGACTCACAGGGCCCGTCGGGGTCTCAAAAGCGTCCCTTAACACAAGACACTACTACCGACATGGATTCTGATTCCAGTGTCGACTACGACGAAGTAAAATTGCACCCTAGGGTGACTAAAACCATTCAGTGTATGATTGTGGCAATAAGGGATGTGTTGCATATTGTGGATGAACCCTCGGTCCCCGACACAAGGGTACACATGTTTAAGGAAAAGAAACAGATTATTAACTTTCCCACATCTCATGAATTAAATGAATTCTTTGGAAAAGCTTGGGAGACTTCGGATAAAAGACCGCAGATCCCCAAAAGAATTTTTATGGCATACCCCTTCCCTAAGCAGGACAGGGAGATTTGGGAATCACCCCCCACTGTGGACAAGGCCCTGACGCGCCTGTCCAAGAAAGTGGCGCTACCGTCTCCTGACACAGCGGCCCTTAAGGACCCTGCAGATCGCAGGCAAGAAACTACCTTAAAGTGTATTTATTCTCATACAGGTGCTGTGCTAAGGCCGACAATTGCGTCGGCATGGGTGTGTAGCGTAATTGCAGCTTGGACAGATGAGCTGACAGATCAATTTGATAATATGGATACGGATACTATATTCTTAACTCTAGCCCATATAAAAGACGCAGTCTTATTTATGAGGGATGCTCAAAGGGACATTGGATTGCTAGCTTCTAGGGCCAATGCCATGTCTATCTCAGCGAGAAGATCCTTATGGACTCGCCAATGGACGGGTGATGCGGATTCCAAAAAAGATATGGAAGTACTACCCTATAAGGGTGATGTATTGTTTGACGATGGGCTGACGGACCTGGTTTCCACAGCTACAGCAGGTAAATCAAATTTTTTACCATATATTCCCCAACAGCAAAAGAAAGTAACACCCTATCAGATGCAGTCCTTTCGGTCGCACAAGTCCAGAAGAGGTCGGGGATCCTCTTTCCTCGCCAGAGGTAAGGGCAAAGGCAAAATAGCACCTGCTTCGGCAGGTGCCCAGGAACAAAAGTCCTCCCCGGCTGCCCCAAAACCCACAGCATGACGCTGGGGCTCCCCTGAGGGAGTCCGCACCGGTGGGTGCACGTCTTCGACTTTTCAGTCAGGCCTGGGTCAGTTCAGACCTGAATCCCTGGGTGTTGGACATAGTTTCCCAGGGTTACAAATTGGAATTCGAGGAGGTGCCCCCGTGCCGATTTTTCAAATCGGCCCTACCAGCTTCCACATCGGAAAGGGACATAGTGTTGGCTGCAATTCAGACGCTGTGTATACAGCAAGTGATAATCAAGGTTCCCCTGCACCAGCAGGGAAGAGGTTACTACTCAACCCTATTTGTGGTCCCGAAACCGGACGGTTCGGTCAGACCTATTTTGAATCTGAAATCCCTAAACCTGTACATAAAAAGATTCAAATTCAAAATGGAATATCTCAGAGCGATAATAGCCAACATGGAGGAAGGGGAGTTTATGGTGTCTCTGGACATAAAGGATGCGTACCTTCATGTCCCCATATATGCCCCCCATCAGGAATACCTGAGATTCGCTGTACAGGATTGTCATTACCAATTTCAGACGTTGCCGTTTGGACTCTCCACGGCCCCGAGGATTTTCACCAAGATAATGGCGGAAATGATGGTGGTCCTGCGCAAGCATGGAGTCACAATTATCCCATACGTGGACGATCTCCTGATAAAAGCGAGATCAAGGGAGAAATTGCTGGGCAGTGTGGCGCTCTCTCTGAGAGTGCTCCAGCAACACGGTTGGATTCTAAATCTACCGAAGTCACAGTTGATTCCGACAACTCGACTACCGTTCCTAGGTATGATACTGGATACGGAATAAATGAAGGTCTTCCTCCCAATAGAGAAAGCCCAGGACATCCAGAACATGGTCAGAGACCTGCTAAAACCAAAAAGGGTGTCAGTTCACCAATGCACTCGAGTTCTGGGAAAAATGGTGGCGGCCTACGAGGCCATTCCCTTCGGAAGGTTCCATGCAAGGACTTTTCAATGGGACCTTCTGGACAAGTGGTCCGGGTCCCATCTGCACTTACATCGGAAAATAACTCTGTCCCCAGGGGCCAGAGTGTCCCTCCTGTGGTGGTTGCAAAGTGCTCACCTCCTGGAGGGTCGCAGGTTCGGAATTCAGGACTGGATCCTGGTTACCACGGACATGAGCCTCCGAGGATGGGGAGCGGTCCCACAGGGAAAATAAGAATTTACTCACCGGTAATTCTATTTCTCGTAGTCCGTAGTGGATGCTGGGAACTCCGTAAGGACCATGGGGAATAGCGGGCTCCGAATGAGGCTGGGCACTCTAGAAAGATTTATGACTACCTGGTGTGCACTGGCTCCTCCCACTATGACCCTCCTCCAAGCCTCAGTTAGGACACTGTGCCCGGACGAGCTGACATAATAAGGAAGGATTTAGAATCCCGGGTAAGACTCTTACCAGCCACACCAATCACACCGTACAACTCGTGATACTATATCCAGTTTTACAGTATGAAAACAACTGAGCCTCTCAACAGATGGCTCAACAATAACCCTTTAGTTAACAATAACTATTTACAAGTATTGCAGACAATCCGCACTTGGGATGGGCGCCCAGCATCCACTACGGACTACGAGAAATAGAATTACCGGTGAGTAAATTCTTATTTTCTCTGACGTCCTAGTGGATGCTGGGAACTCCGTAAGGACCATGGGGATTATACCAAAGCTCCCAAACGGGCGGGAGAGTGTGGATGACTCTGCAGCACCGAATGAGAGAACTCCAGGTCCTTCTCAGCCAGGGTATCAAATTTGTAGAATTTTGCAAACGTGTTTGCCCCTGACCAAGTAACTGCTCGGCAAAGTTGTAAAGCCGAGACCCCTCGGGCAGCCGCCCAAGATGAGCCCACCTTTCTTGTGGAATGGGCATTCACAGATTTTGGCTGTGGCAGGCCTGCCACAGAATGTGCAAGCTGAATTGTACTACAAATCCAGCGAGCAATAGACTGCTTAGAAGCAGGAGCACCCAGCTTGTTGGGTGCATACAGGATAAACAGCGAGTCAGATTTTCTGACTCCAGCCGTCCTGGAAACATATATTTTCAGGGCCCTGACAACGTCTAGCAACTTGGAGTCCTCCAAATCCTTAGTAGCCGCAGGCACCACAATAGGCTGGTTCAGGTGAAACGCTGACACCACCTTAGGGAGAAATTGGGGACGAGTCCTCAATTCTGCCCTATCCATATGGAAAATCAGATAAGGGCTTTTACATGATAAAGCCGCCAATTCTGACACTCGCCTGGCTGAAGCCAAGGCCAATAACATGACCACTTTCCACGTGAGATATTTCAGATCCACGGTTTTTAGTGGCTCAAACCAATGTGATTTTAAGAAGCTCAACATCACGTTGAGATCCCAAGGTGCCACAGGAGGCACAAATGGGGGCTGAATATGCAGCACTCCTTTCACAAATGTCTGAACTTCAGGTACTGAAGCTAGTTCTTTTTGAAAGAAAATCGACAGAGCCGAGATCTGTACTTTAATGGAGCCTAGTTTTAGGCCCATATTCACTCCTGCTTGCAGGAAATGCAGAAATCTACCTAGTTGAAATTCCTCTGTTGGGGCCTTTTTGGCCTCGCACCATGCAACATATTTCCGCCATATGCGGTGATAATGCTTTGCCGTAACATCTTTCCTGGCCTTAATAAGCGTAGGAATGACTTCTTCCGGAATACCCTTTTCCTTTAGGATCCGGTGTTCAACCGCCATGCCGTCAAACGCAGCCGCGGTAAGTCTTGGAACAGACAGGGCCCCTGCTGTTGCAGGTCCTGTCTGAGCGGTAGAGGCCACGGGTCCTCTGAGAGCATCTCTTGAAGTTCCGGGTACCACGCTCGTCTTGGCCAATCCGGAACCACGAGAATGGTGTTTACTCCTCTCTTTCTTATTATTCTCAATACCTTTGGTATGAGAGGCAGAGGAGGGAACACATAAACCGACTGGTACACCCACGGTGTCACTAGAGCGTCCACAGCTACCGCCTGAGGGTCCCTTGACCTGGCGCAATATCTTTTTAACTTTTTGTTGAGGCGGGACGCCATCATGTCCACCTGTGGTTTTTCCCAACGGTTTACCAGCATCTGGAAGACTTCTGGATGAAGTCCCCACTCTCCCGGGTGGAGGTCGTGTCTGCTGAGGAAGTCTGCTTCCCAGTTGTCCACTCCCGGAATGAACACTGCTGACAGTGCTAGTACATGATTCTCCGCCCATCGGAGAATTCTTGTGGCTTCTGCCATCGCCATCCTGCTTCTTGTGCCGCCCTGTCGATTTACATGGGAGACTGCCGTGATGTTGTCTGACTGGATCAGCACCGGCTGGTGTAGAAGCAGGGATTTTGCTTGACTTAGGGCATTGTAGATGGCCCTTAGTTCCAGAATATTTATGTGAAGGGAAGTCTCCTGACTCGACCATAGTCCTTGGAAGTTTCTTCCCTGTGTGACTGCCCCCCAGCCTCGAAGGCTGGCATCCGTGGTCACCAGGACCCAGTCCTGTATGCCGAACCTGCGGCCCTCTAGAAGATGGGCACTCTGCAGCCACCACAGTAGAGACACCCTGGTTCTTGGAGACAGGGTTATCAAGCGATGCATCTGAAGATGCGATCCGGACCACTGGTCCAACAGGTCCCACTAAAAGAATCTGGCATGGAACCTGCCGAATGGAAATGCTTCGTAAGAAACCACCATCTTTCCCAGGACCCGCGTGCAGCGATGCACTGATACCTGTTTTGGTTTCAGGAGGTCTCTGACTAGAGATGACAACTCCCTGGCTTTCTCCTCCGGGAGAAACACTTTTTTCTGGACTGTATCCAGAATCATACCCAGGAACAGTAGCCGTGTTGTCGGAACCAGCTGTGACTTCGGGATATTCAGAATCCAGCCGTGCTGGTGTTGCACCTCCTGAGATAGTGCTACTCCCACCAACAACTGTTCCTTGGACCTCGCTTTTATTAGGAGATCGTCCAAGTACGGGATAATTAAAACTCCCTTTTTTCGAAGGAGTATCATCATTTCCGCCATAACCTTGGTAAATACCCTCGGTGCCGTGGACAGTCCAAACGGCAGCGTCTGGAATTGGTAATGGCAATCCTGTACCACAAATCTGAGGTACTCCTGGTGAGGATGGTAAATGGGGACATGCAAGTAAGCATCCTTGATGTCCAGGGATACCATGTAATCCCCCTCTTCCAGGCTCGCAATAACCGCCCTGAGCGATTCCATCTTGAACTTGAATTTTTTTATGTATGTGTTCAAGGATTTCAAATTTAAAATGGGTCTCACCGAACCGTCCGGTTTCGGTACCACAAATAGTGTGGAATAGTAACCCCGGCCTTGTTGAAGTAGGGGTACCTTGATTATCACCTGCTGGGAATACAGCTTGTGAATTGCCGCTAGCACCGCCTCCCTGTCTGAGGGAGCAATCGGCAAGGCAGATTTTAGGAACCGGTGGGGTGGAGACGCCTCGAATTCCAGTTTGTACCCCTGAGATACTATTTGAAGGACCCAGGGATCCACCTGTGAGCGAGCCCACTGATCGCTGAAATTCTTGAGGCGGCCCCCCACCGTACCAGGCTCCGCCTGTGGAGCCCCACCGTCATGCGGCGGACTTGGCAGAAGAAGCGGGGGAGGACTTTTGCTCCTGGGAACCTGCTGTTTGTTGCAGCCTTTTTCCCCTACCTCTGCCTCTGGATAGAAAAGACCCGCCTTTTCCACGCCTGTTTTTCTGGGTCCGAAAGGACTGAACCTGATAAAACGGCGCCTTCTTAGGCTGTGAGGGGACATGGGGTAAAAATGCTGACTTCCCAGACGTTGCTGTGGAAACTAGGTCCGAGAGACCATCCCCAAATAATTCCTCACCTTTATATGGCAACACTTCCATGTGCCTTTTAGAATCTGCATCTCCTGTCCATTGGCGAGTCCATAAGCCTCTCCTAGCAGAAATGGACAATGCACTAACTTTAGATGCCAGTCGGCAGATTTCCCTCTGTGCATCTCTCATATATAAGACTGAGTCTTTTATATGGTCTATGGTTAACAGGATCGTGTCTCTGTCTAATGTGTCAATATTTTCTGACAGTTTATCTGACCACGCAGCGGCAGCACTGCACATCCAAGCTGACGCAATAGCTGGCCTAAGTATAATGCCTGAGTGTGTATATACAGACTTCAGGATCGCCTCCTACTTTCTATCAGCAGGTTCCTTGAGGGCGGCCGTATCCGGAGACGGTAGTGCCACCTTTTTTGACAAACGTGTGAGCGCTTTATCCACCCTAGGAGGTGTTTCCCAACGTGACCTATCCTCTGGCGGGAAAGGGAACGCCATTAGTACCTTCTTAGGAATTACCAATTTTTTATCAGGGAAAGCCCACGCTTCTTCACACACTTCATTTAATTCATCTGATGGGGGAAAAACTACGGGTAGTTCTTTCTCCCCAAACATAATACCCTTTTTAGTGGTACCTGTATTTATATCAGAAATGTGTAACACCTCTTTCATTGCCTCAATCATGCAGTGAATGGCCTTAGTGGGCATCAGATTAGACTCATCGTCGTCGACACTGGTGTCAGTATCAGTGTCGACATCTGGGTCTGCGGTCTGAGGTAGCGGGCGTTTTAGAGCCCCTGATGACCTGTGCGACGCCTGGGCAGGCACGAGCTGAGAAGTCGGCTGTCCCACATTTGGCATGTCGTCAAATTTCTTATGTAAGGAGTCTATACGTGCACTCATTTCTTTCCATAAGCTCAACCACTCAGGTGTCTGCCCCGCAGGGGGTGACATCCCTTCTAAAGGCATCTGCTCCGTCTCCACATCATTATCCTCATCAAACATGTCGACACAGCCGTACCGACACCGCACACACACAAGGAATGCTCCAACAGAGGACAGGACCCACAAAAGCCCTTTGGGGGGACAGAGTGAGAGTATGCCAGCACACACCAGAGCGCTATATAATGCAGGGACTAACTGAGTTATGTCCCCTATAGCTGCTTTTTTATATATAATTTATACAGCGCCTAAATTTAGTGCCCCCCCTCTCTTTTTTTACCCTTTTCTGTAGTGTAGACTGCAGGGGAGAGCAAGGGAGCTTCCTTCCAGTGGATCTGTGAAGGAGAAATGGCGCCAGTGTGCTGCAGGAGATAGCTCCGCCCCTTTTCCGCGGCCTATTCTCCCGCTTTTTTCTGGATTCTGGCAGGGGTATTTTCCACATATATAGCCTCTAGGGCTATATATTGTGGTATTTTTGCCAGCCAAGGTGTTATAATTGCTTCTCAGGGCGCCCCCCCCCCAGCGCCCTGCACCCTCAGTGACCGGAGTGTGAAGTGTGTGTGAGGAGCAATGGCGCACAGCTGCAGTGCTGTGCGCTACCTTGGAGAAGACTGATGTCTTCTGCCGCCGATTTTCCGGACCTCTTCTTGCTTCTGGCTCTGTAAGGGGGACGGCGGCGCGGCTCCGGGACCGAACACCAAGGACTGGGCCTGCGGTCGATCCCTCTGGAGCTAATGGTGTCCAGTAGCCTAAGAAGCCCAATCCGGCTGCAAGCAGGCGAGTTCGCTTCTTCTCCCCTTAGTCCCTCGCTGCAGTGAGCCTGTTGCCAGCAGGTCTCACTGAAAATAAAAAACCTAAGTCTATCTTTCTTTCTAAGAGCTCAGGAGAGCCCCTAGTGTGCATCCAACCTCGGCCGGGCACAAAATCTAACTGAGGCTTGGAGGAGGGTCATAGTGGGAGGAGCCAGTGCACACCAGGTAGTCATAAATCTTTCTAGAGTGCCCAGCCTCCTTCGGAGCCCGCTATTCCCCCTGGTCCTTACGGAGTTCCCAGCATCCACTAGGACGTCAGAGAAAACATTTTCAGGGTCTTTGGTCAGACCAGGAGTCCTGTCTACACATCAATGTGTTGGAACTCAGGGCCATTTACAACGGCCTTCGACAAGCGGAGAGTCTTCTTCGAAACCTACCGGTTCTGATTCAATCAGACAATGTCACAGCAGTGGCTCATGTGAACCGCCAAGGCGGGACAAGAAGCAGAGTCGCGATGGCGGAAGCCACAAAGATCCTTCGCTGGGCAGAAAATCATGTAAGCGCTCTGTCGGCTGTCTTCATTCCGGGAGTGGACAACTGGGAAGCAGACTTCCTCAGCAGACACGATCTCCATCCAGGAGAGTGGGGACTTCATCAAGAAGTCTTTGCAGACGTAACGCGTCTTTGGGGAACTCCTCAAATAGACATGATGGCGTCACGCCTCAATAAAAAGCTTCGGAGGTATTGTGCCAGGTCTCGGGACTCTCAGGCAGTAGCAGTAGACGCTCTGGTAACACCGTGGGTGTTCAAATCGGTCTACGTGTTTCCTCCTCTTCCTCTCATCACAAAAGTGTTGAGGATAATAAGACGAAGAAGAGTACAGACGGTACAGACGATACTCGTTGTCCCAGACTGGCCTCGAAGGGCCTGGTACTCGGATCTACAAGAGATGCTCACAGGAGATCCCTGGCCTCTTCCTCTCAGGGAAGACCTGTTGCAACAGGGGCCCTGTGTATTTCAAGACTTACCGCGGTTACGTTTGACGGCATGGCGGTTGAACGTCGAATCCTAGTGAAAAAGGGGATTCCGGAAGAGGTCATCCCTACTTTAATAAAGGCTAGGAAGGAGGTGACGGTAAAACATTATCACCGTATATGGCGAAAGTATGTGTCTTGGTGTGAGTCCAAGAATGCGCCTACGGAAGATTTTCATCTGGGTCGTTTTCTCCACTTCCTACAGACAGGAGTGGATGTGGACCTGAAATTAGGCTCTGTTAAGGTACAGATTTCGGCCCTCTCGATTTTCTTTCAGAAGGAATTGGCTTCTCTTCCAGAAGTCCAGACGTTTTTGTAATGGGAGTGCTGCACATCCAGCCCCCCTTTTGTGCCTCCAGTGGCACCATGGGACTTGTACGTGGTGTTGCAGTTCTTAAAATCACACTGGTTTGAACCGCTTACCAAGGTTGAGTTGAAATTTCTTACCTGGAAGGTGGTCATGCTGTTGGCCTTGGCATCAGCAAGGCGAGTGTCTGAATTGGCGGCTTTGTCACACAAAAGCCCCTACTTGATTTTTCTTGTGGATCGAGCTGAATTGAGGACACGTCCGCAATTTTTGCCTAAAGTGGTTTCTTCATTCCATATGAATCAACCTATTGTGGTGCCTGTGGCTACAAGTGACCTGGAGGATTCCAGATACCTGGATGTAGTCAGGGCCTTAAAGATTTATGTAGCCAGAACGGCTAAAATTAGGAAAACAGAGGCTCTGTTTGTCCTGTATGCTGCTAATAAGATTGGCGCACCTGCTTCGAAGCAGACTATTGCTCGCTGGATCTGTAATACGATTCAGCAGGCTCATTCTACGGCTGGATTGCCGGTACCAAATTCGGTTAAGGCCCATTCCACTAGGAAGGTGGGCTCTTCTTGGGCGGCTGCCCGAGGGGTCTCGGCATTACAGCTTTGCCGAGCGGCGACTTGGTCGGGGTCAAACACTTTTGCTAAATTCTACAAGTTTGATACCCTGGCTGATGAGAACCTAGCGTTTGCTCAGTCGGTGCTGCAGAGTCATACGCACTCTCCCGCCCGATTGGAGGCTTTGGTATAAACCCCATGGTCCTTATGGAGTCCCCAGCATCCTCTAGGACGTAAGAGAAAATAAGATTTTAAACCTACCGGTAAATCTATTTCTCCTAGTCCGTAGAGAATGCTGGGCGCCCGTCCCAGTGCGGAAACTCTGCAAGACTTGTATATAGTTGTTGCTTACATAAGGGTTATGTTACAGTTGGAATAGGTCTTGGACCGTTACTGTCGTTTGTTCATACTGTTAACTGGTTATGTATGTTCCAGGTTACATGGTATGATTGGTGTGGGCTGGTATGAATCTTGCCCTTGGATTGCTAATTCCTGCCTTGTATTGTCCATCTCCTCTGGGCACAGTTCTCTAACTGAGGTCTGGAGGAGGGGCATAGAGGGAGGAGCCAGTGCACACCCATAGTCAAAGTTCTTTTTAGGTGCCCTATCTCCTGCGGAGCCCGTCTATACCCCATGGTCCTTACGGAGTGCCCAGCATCCTCTACGGACTAGGAGAAATAGATTTACCGGTAGGTTTAAAATCTTATTTTATATCAGCCAAGTTTTCCAACTCTACCCTATCCCCTGGAAACACGTCCCTTGCAAGTACTGCTCCTCCATCTCGGAGATCTGTATGCACGGACACCAGGACTTACACCCGGAACCCGAACCTTCATCCCTCTAGAAGGACAGAACCGAGCAGACACCACAGGAGCGATGTCCTGGCCGTTAGGCTTATATTCATGTGCGTGTGCAGGTGAGACCCGGACCACCTTTTCAACTAGTCTCTTGAAAACCATTCCGGCAGTAAAGCCTCTCACCAAAAAAGGCCTCACCGGCCGCAGCCAACCGGTTAAGTAACTGAACACCTTGATGAAGTGTCACGGGAAAACCGATCCAACCCTGGATGTGCAGACCTCTTTTCACATGGAAAAAAATAAGATTTTACTTACCGATAAATCTATTTCTCGTAGTCCGTAGTGGATGCTGGGACTCCGTCAGGACCATGGGGATTAGCGGCTCCGCAGGAGAGAGGGCACAAAAATAAAGCTTTAGGATCAGGTGGTGTGCACTGGCTCCTCCCCCTATGACCCTCCTCCAAGCCTCAGTTAGGATACTGTGCCCGGACGAGCGTACACAATAAGGAAGGATTTTGAATCCCGGGTAAGACTCACACCAGCCACACCAATCACACCGTACAACTTGTGATCTGAACCCAGTTAACAGTATGACAAACGTAGGAGCCTCTGAACAGACGGCTCACAACAATAACAACCCGATTTTTTTGTAACAATAACTATGTACAAGTATTGCAGACAATCCGCACTTGGGATGGGCGCCCAGCATCCACTACGGACTACGAGAAAATAAGAATTTACTTACCGATAATTCTATTTCTCGGAGTCCGTAGTGGATGCTGGGGTTCCTGAAAGGACCATGGGGAATAGCGGCTCCGCAGGAGACAGGGCACAAAAGTAAAGCTTTCCGATCAGGTGGTGTGCACTGGCTCCTCCCCCTATGACCCTCCTCCAAGCCAGTTAGGTACTGTGCCCGGACGAGCGTACACAATAAGGGAGGAATTTTGAATCCCGGGTAAGACTCATACCAGCCACACCAATCACACCGTACAACTTGTGATCTAAACCCAGTTAACAGTATGATAACAGCGGAGCCTCTGAAAAGATGGCTCACAACAATAATAACCCGATTTTTGTAACTATGTACAAGTATTGCAGATAATCCGCACTTGGGATGGGCGCCCAGCATCCACTACGGACTCCGAGAAATAGAATTATCGGTAAGTAAATTCTTATTTTCTCTATCGTCCTAGTGGATGCTGGGGTTCCTGAAAGGACCATGGGGATTATACCAAAGCTCCCAAACGGGCGGGAGAGTGCAGATGACTCTGCAGCACCGAATGAGAGAACTCCAGGTCCTCCTTAGCCAGGGTATCAAATTTGTAGAATTTAGCAAACGTGTTTGCCCCTGACCAAGTAGCTGCTCGGCAAAGATGTAAAGCCGAGACCCCTCGGGCAGCCGCCCAAGATGAGCCCACCTTCCTTGTGGAATGGGCATTTACATATTTTGGCTGTGGCAGGCCTGCCACAGAATGTGCAAGCTGAATTGTATTACACATCCAACTAGCAATAGTCTGCTTAGAAGCAAGAGCACCCAGTTTGTTGGGTGCATACAGGATAACAGCAAGTCAGTTTTCCTGACTCCAGCCGTCCTGGAACATATTTTCAGGGCCCTGACAACATCTAGCAACTTGGAGTCCTCCAAGTCCCTAGTAGGTGCAAGGCACCACAATAAGCTGGTTCAGGTGAAACACTGACACCACCTTAGGGAGAGAACTGGGGACGAGTCCGCAGCTCTGCCCTGTCCGAATGGACAAACAGATATGGGCTTTTTTGAGAAAAAACCACCAATTTGACACTCGCCTGGTCCAGGCCAGGGCCAAGAGCATGGTCACTTTTCATGTGAGATGCTTCAAATCCACAGATTTGACTGGTTTTAAACCAATGTGATTTGAGGAATCCCAGAACTACGTTGAGATCCCACAGTGCCACTGGAGGCACAAAAGGGGGTTGTATATGCAATACTCCCTTGACAAACTTCTGGACTTCAGGAACTGAAGCCAATTCTTTCTGGAAGAAAATCGACAGGGCCGAAATTTGAACCTTAATGGACCCCAATTTGAGGCCCATAGACACTCCTGTTTGCAGGAAATGCAGGAAACGACCGAGTTGAAAATTCTTTGTGGGGCCTTCCTGGCCTCACACCACGCAACATATTTTCGCCACATGTGGTGATAATGTTGTGCGGTCACCTCCTTTCTGGCTTTGACCAGGGTAGGAATGACCTCTTCCGGAATGCCTTTTTCCCTTAGGATCCGGCTTTCCACCGCCATGCCGACAAACGCAGCTGCGGTAAGTCTTGGAACAGACATGGTACTTGCTGAAGCAAGTCCCTTCTTAGCGGCAGAGGCCATAAGACCTCTGTAAGCATCTCTTGAAGTTCCGGGTACCAAGTCCTTCTTGGCCAATCCGGAGCCATGAGTATAGTTCTTACTCCTCTACGTCTTATAATTCTCAGCACCTTAGGTATGAGAAGCAGAGGAGGGAACACATACACCGACTGGTACACCCACGGTGTTACCAGAACGTCCACAGCTATTGCCTGAGGGTCTCTTGACCTGGCGCAATACCTGTCCCGTTTTTTGTTCAGACGGGACGCCATCATGTCCACCTTTGGTATTTCCCAACGGTTTACAATCATGTGGAAAAAACTTCCCGATGAAGTTTCCACTCTCCCGGGTGGAGGTCGTGCCTGCTGAGGAAGTCTGCTTCCCAGTTTCCATTCCCGGGATGAAACACTGCTGACAGTGCTATCACATGATTTTCCGCCCAGCGAAAAGTCCTTGCAGTTTTTGCCATTGCCCTCCTGCTTCTTGTGTCGCCCTGTCTGTTTACGTGGGCGACTGCCGTGATGTTTTTCCCACTGGATCAATACCGGCTGACCTTGAAGCAGAGGTCTTGCTAAGCTTAGAGCATTATAAATTTACCCTTAGCTCCAGTATATTTATGTGGAGAAAAGTCTCCAGACTTGATCACACTCCCTGGAAATTTTTTCCTTGTGTGACTGCTCCCCAGCCTCTCGGGCTGGGCTCCGTGGTCACCAGCATCCAATCCTGAATGCCGAATCTGCGGCCCTCTAGAAGATGAGCACTCTATAACCACCACAGGAGAGACACCCTTGTCCTTGGATATAGGGTTATCCGCTGATGCATCTGAAGATGCGATCCGGACCATTTGTCCAGCAGATCCCACTGAAAAGTTCTTGCGTGAAATCTGCCGAATGGAATTGCTTAGTAGGAAGCCACCATTTTTACCAGTACCCTTGTGCAATGATGCACTGTTTTTAGGAGGTTCCTGACTAGCTCGGATAACTCCCTGGCTTTCTCTTCCAGGAGAAACACCTTTTTCTGGACTGTGTCCAGAATCATCCCTAGGCACAGCAGACGTGTCGTCGGGATCAGCTGCGATTTTGGAATATTTAGAATCCACCCGTGCTGTTGTAGCAGTATCCGAGATAGTGCTACTCCGACCTCCAACTGTTCCCTGGACTATGCCCTTATCAGGAGATCGTCCAAGTAAGGGATAATTAAGACGCCTTTTCTTCGAAGAAGAATCATCATTTCGGCCATTACCTTGGTAAAGACCCGGGGTGCCGTGGACAATCCAAACGGCAGCGTCTGAAACTGATAGTGACAGTTCTGCACCACGAACCTGAGGTACCCTTAGTGAGAAGGGCAAATTTGGGACATAGAGGTAAGCATCCCTGATGTCCCGGGACACTATATAGTCCCCTTCTTCCTGGTTCGTTATCACTGCTCTGAGTGACTCCATCTTGATTTGAACCTTTGTAAGTGTTCAAAAAATTTTTTAGAATAAGTCTCACCTAGCCTTCTGGCTTCAGTACCACAATATAGTGTGGAATAATACCCCTTTTCTTGTAGTAGGAGGGGTAATTTAATTATCACCTGCTGGGAATACAGCTTGTGAATTTTTTCCCATACTGCCTCCTTGTCGGAGGGAGACCTTGGTAAAGCAGACTTCAGGAGCCTGCGAAGGGGAAACGTCTCGACATTCCAATCTGTACCCCTGGGATACTACTTGTAGGATCCAGGGGTCCTGTACGGTCTCAGCGCCATGCTGAGAACTTGTCAGAAGCGGTGGAACGCTTCTGTTCCTGGGAATGGGCTGCCTGCTGCAGTCTTCTTCCCTTTCCTCTATCCCTGGGCAGATATGATCTTATAGGGACGAAAGGACTGAGGCTGAAAAGACGGTGTCTTTTTCTGCAGAGATGTGACTTAGGGTAAAAACGGCGGATTTTCCAGCAGTTGCCGTGGCCACCAGGTCCGATGGACCGACCCCAAATAACTCCTCTTCCTTTATACGGCAATACACCTTTGTGCCGTTTGGAATCTGCATCACCTGACCACTGTCGTGTCCATAACATCTTCTGGCAGATATGGACATCGCATTTACTCTTGATGCCAGAGTGCAAATATCCCTCTGTGCATCTCGCATATATAGAAATGCATCCTTTAAATGCTCTATAGTCAATAAAATACTGTCCCTGTCAAGGGTATCAATATTTTTAGTCAGGGAATCCGACCAAGCCACCCCAGCTCTGCACATCCAGGCTGAGGCGATCGCTGGTCGCAGTATAACACCAGTATGTGTGTATATACTTTTTATGATATTTTCCAGCATCCTGTCAGCTGGTCCTTGAGGACGGCCCTATCTATAGACGGTACCGCCACTTGTTTTGATAAGCGTGTGAGCGCCTTATCCACCCTAAGGGGTGTTTCCCAACGCGCCCTAACTTCTGGCGGGAAAGGGTATACCGCCCATAATTTTCTATCGGGGGGAACCCACGCATCATCACACACTTTATTTAATTTATCTGATTCAGGAAAAACTGCGGTAGTTTTTTCACATCCCACATAATACCCTCTTTTGTGGTACTTGTAGTATCAGAAATATGTAACACCTCCTTCATTGCCTTTAACGTGAGGCCCTAATAAGGAATACGTTTGTTTATTCACCGTCGACACTGGATTCAGTGTCCCTGTCTGTGTCTGTGTCGACCGACTAAAGTAAACGGGCGTTTTAAAACCCCTGACGGTGTTTTTGAGACGTCTGGACAGGTACTAATTGTTTGTCGGCCGTCTCATGTCGTCAACCGACCTTGCAGCGTGTTGACATTATCACGTAATTCCCTAAATAAGCCATCCATTCCGGTGTCGACTCCCTAGAGAGTGACATCACCATTACAGGCAATTGCTCCGCCTCCTCACCAACATCGTCCTCATACATGTCGACACACACGTACCGACACACAGCACACACACAGGGAATGCTCTGATAGAGGACAGGACCCACTAGCCCTTTGGAGAGACAGAGGGAGAGTTTACCAGCACACACCAAAAACGCTATAATTATATAGGGACAACCTTATATAAGTGTTTTCCCTTATAGCATCTTTTTTATATATTTCTAACGCCAAATTAGTGCCCCCCCCTCTCTGTTTTAACCCTGTTTCTGTAGTGCAGTGCAGGGGAGAGCCTGGGAGCCTTCCCTCCAGCCTTTCTGTGAGGGAAAATGGCGCTGTGTGCTGAGGAGATAGGCCCCGCCCCTTTTTCGGCGGCCTCGTCTCCCGCTCTTAACGGATTCTGGCAGGGGTTAAATATCTCCATATAGCCTCCGGAGGCTATATGTGAGGTATTTTTAGCCAAAATAGGTATTCATTTGCCTCCCAGGGCGCCCCCCTCCCAGCGCCCTGCACCCTCAGTGACTGCCGTGTGAAGTGTGCTGAGAGGAAAATGGCGCACAGCTGCAGTGCTGTGCGATACCTTTAGAAGACTGAGGAGTCTTCTGCCGCCGATTCTGGACCTCTTCTTACTTCAGCATCTGCAAGGGGGCCGGCGGCAAGGCTCCGGTGACCATCCAGGCTGTACCTGTGATCGTCCCTCTGGAGCTGACGTCCAGTAGCCAAGAAGCCAATCCATCCTGCACGCAGGTGAGTTCACTTCTTCTCCCCTAAGTCCCTCGTTGCAGTGATCCTGTTGCCAGCAGGACTCACTGTAAAATAAAAAACCTAAGCTAAACTTTTCTAAGCAGCTCTTTAGGAGAGCCACCTAGATTGCACCCTTCTCGGCCGGGCACAAAAATCTAACTGGCTTGGAGGAGGGTCATAGGGGGAGGAGCCAGTGCACACCACCTGATCGGAAAGCTTTACTTTTGTGCCCTGTCTCCTGCGGAGCCGCTATTCCCCATGGTCCTTTCAGGAACCCCAGCATCCACTAGGACGATAGAGAAATAGATTTATCGGTAAGTAAAATCTTATTTTCTCTGACGTCCTAGTGGATGCTGGGACTCCGTCAGGACCATGGGGATTATACCAAAGCTCCCAAACGGACGGGAGAGTGCGGATGACTCTGCAGCACCGAATGAGAGAACTCCAGGTCCTCTTTAGCCAGGGTATCAAATTTGTAGAATTTTACAAACGTGTTCTCCCCCGACCACGTAGCTGCTCGGCAGAGTTGTAATGCCGAGACCCCTCGGGCAGCCGCCCAGGATGAGCCCACCTTCCTTGTGGAATGGGCCTTGACAGATTTAGGCTGTGGCAGGCCTGCCACAGAATGTGCAAGTTGAATTGTGCTACAAATCCAACGAGCAATCGTCTGCTTAGAAGCAGGAGCACCCAGCTTGTTGGGTGCATACAGTATAAACAGCGAGTCAGATTTTCTGACTCCAGCCGTCCTTGAAATATATATTTTCAATGCCCGGACAACGTCCAGCAACTTGGAATCCTCCAAATCGCTAGTAGCCGCAGGCACCACAATAGGCTGGTTCAGGTGAAACGCTGACACCACCTTAGGCAGAAACTGAGGACGCGTCCGCAGTTCTGCCCTGTCCGAATGGAAAATCAGATATGGGCTTTTATACGATAAAGCCGCCAATTCTGATACTCTCCTGGCTGAAGCCAGGGCCAGTAGCATGGTTACTTTCCACGTAAGATATTTCAAATCCACCGATTTGAGTGGCTCAAACCAATGGGATTTGAGAAAATCCAAAACTACATTAAGGTCCCACGGAGCCACTGGGGGCACAACCGGGGGCTGTATATGTAGTACTCCTTTTACAAAAGTCTGGACTTCAGGAACTGAAGCCAATTCTTTCTGGAAGAAAATCGACAGGGCCGAAATTTGAACCTTAATGGACCCCAATTTGAGGCCCATAGACAATCCTGTTTTCAGGAAATGTAGGAATCGACCCAGTTGAAATTCCTCCGTGGGGGCCTTCCTGGCCTCACACCACGCAACATATTTTCTCCAAATGCGGTGATAATGTTGTGCAGTCACCTCCTTCCTGGCTTTTACCAGTGTAGGAATGACCTCTTCCGGAATGCCTTTTTCCCTTAGAATTCGGCGTTCAACCGCCATGCCGTCAAACGCAGCCGCGGTAAGTCTTGGAATAGACACGGTCCCTGCTGAAGCAGGTCCCGTCTTAGAGGTAGAGGCCACGGATCTTCCGTGAGCATCTCCTGAAGTTCCGGGTACCAAGTTCTTCTTGGCCAATCCGGAGCCACGAGTATCGTTCTTACTCCCCTTTGCCGTATAATTCTCAGTACTTTTGGTATGAGAGGCAGAGGAGGAAACACATACACTGACTGGAACACCCACGGTGTTACCAGAGCGTCCACAGCTATTGCCTGAGGGTCTCTTGACCTGGCGCAATACCTGTCCAGTTTTTTGTTGAGGCGAGACGCCATCATATCCACCTTTGGTTTTTCCCAACGGTTCACAATCATGTGGAAGACTTCTGGATGAAGTCCCCACTCTCCCGGGTGTAGATCGTGTCTGCTGAGGAAGTCTGCTTCCCATTTGTCCACTCCCGGAATGAACACTGCTGACAGTGCTATCACATGATCTTCCGCCCAGCGAAGAATCCTTGCAGCTTCTGCCATTGCTCTCCTGCTTCTTGTGCCGCCCTGTCTGTTTACGTGGGCGACTGCCGTGATGTTGTCCGACTGGATCAACACCGGCTGACCCTGAAGCAGGGGTTTTGCCAGGCTTAGAGCATTGTAAATCGCTCTTAGCTCCAGTATATTTATGTGAAGAGACATCTCCAGGCTTGACCATACTCCCTGGAAGTTTCTTCCCTGTGTGACCGCTCCCCAGCCTCTCAGACTGGCATCCGTGGTCACCAGGACCCAGTCCTGTATGCCGAATCTGCGGCCCTCTAACAGATGAGCACTCTGCAACCACCACAGAAGAGACACCCTTGTCCGTGGCGATAAGGTTATCCGCTGATGCATCTGCAGATGCGATCCGGACCATTTGTCCAGCAGATCCCACTGAAAAGTTTGTGCGTGGAATCTGCCGAATGGAATCGCTTCGTAAGAAGCCACCATCTTTCCCAGGACTCTTGTGCATTGATGCACAGACACTTTTCCTGGTTTTAGGAGGTTCCTGACAAGTTCGGATAACTCCCTGGCTTTCTCCTCCGGAAGAAACACCTTTTTCTGAACCGTGTCCAGAATCATTCCCAGGAACAGCAGACGTGTCGTCGGGTTCAATTGAGATTTTGGAAAATTCAGAATCCACCCGTGCTGTTGCAGCACTACTTGGGTTAGTGCTACTACGTCTTCCAGCTGTTCTCTGGACCTTGCCCTTATCAGGAGATCGTCCAAGTAAGGGATAATTAATACGCCTTTTCTTCGCAGAAGAAACATCATCTCGGCCATTACCTTGGTAAAGACCCGAGGTGCCGTGGACAATCCAAACGGCAGCGTCTGAAACTGATAATGACAGTTTTGCACCACGAACCTGAGGTACCCTTGGTGTGAAGGGCAAATTGGGACATGCAGGTAAGCATCCTTGATGTCCAGGGACACCATAAAGTCCCCTTCTTCCAGATTCGCTATCACTGCTCTGAGTGACTCCATCTTGAACTTGAATTTTTGTATGTACAGGTTCAAAGATTTCAGATTTAGAATAGGTCTTACCGAGCCGTCCGGCTTCGGTACCACAAATAGCGTGGAGTAATACCCCTTTCCCTGTTGTAGGAGGGGTACCTTGACTATCACCTGCTGAGAAAACAGCTTGTGAATGGCTTCCAATACCGTCGCCCTGTCTGAGGGAGACGTTGGCAAAGCAGACTTTAGGAACCGGCGAGGGGGATACTTCTCGAATTCCAACCTGTAACCCTGAGATACTACCTGCAGGATCCAGGGGTCCACCTGTGAGCAAGCCCACTGCGCGCTGAAATTCTTGAGTCGACCCCCCACCGCTCCTGAGTCCGCTTGTAAAGCCCCAGCGTCATGCTGAGGGCTTTGCAGAACCCGGGGAGGGCTTCTGTTCCTGGGAAGGAGCTGCTTGCTGCCCTCTCTTACCCTTTCCTCTGCCTCTGGGCAGATATGACTGTCCTTTTGCCCGCTTGTTCTTATAGGACCGAAAGGACTGCGGCTGAAAAGACTGTGTCTTTTTCTGTTGGGAGGGGGTCTGAGGTAAAAAGGTGGATTTCCCGGCAGTTGCCGTGGCCACCAGATCCGATAGACCCACGCCAAATATTGCTCTAAAGTCAATAAAATACTGTCCCTATCCAGGGTATCAATATTTTCAGTCAGGGAATCCGACCAGACCACCCCAGCACTGCACATCCAGGCTGAGGCGATGGCTGGTCGCAGTATAACACCAGTATGTGTGTATATACTTTTTAGGGTAGTTTCCAGCCTCCTATCAGCTGGATCCTTGAGGGCGGCCGTATCAGGAGACGGTAACGCCACTAGTTTTGATAAGCGTGTGAGCGCCTTATCCACCCTAGGGGGTGTTTCCCAGCGCGCCCTAACCTCTGGCGGGAAAGGGTATAATGCCAATAACTTTTTTGAAATTAGCACTTTTCTATCTGGGTTAACCCACGCTTCATCACATACATCATTCAATTCCTCTGATTCAGGAAAAACTACAGGTAGTTTTTTCACACCCCACATAATACCCCTTTTTGTGGTACTTGCAGTATCAGAGATATGTAAAGCCTCCTTCATTGCCGTGATCATATAACGTGTGGCCCTACTGGAAAATACGTTTGTTTCTTCACCGTCGACACTAGATTCAGTGTCCGTGTCTGGGTCTGTGTCGACCGACTGAGGTAAAGGGCGTTTTACAGCCCCTGACGGTGTCTGAGACGCCTGGGCAGGTACTAACTGGTTTGCCGGCTGTCTCATGTCGTCAACTGATTTTTGTAATGTGCTGACATTATCACGTAATTCCATAAACAAAGCCATCCATTCCGGTGTCGACTCCCTGGGGGGTGACATCACCATTACCGGCAATTGCTCTGCCTCCACACCAACATCGTCCTCATACATGTCGACACACACGTACCGACACACAGCAGACACACAGGGAATGCTCTATTGAAGACAGGACCCCACTAGCCCTTTGGGGAGACAGAGGGAGAGTTTGCCAGCACACACCCAAGCGCTATAATATATATGGGAACAACCCTATATAAGTGTTGTATCCTTATAGCAGCTTAAATATAGTAATATCGCCAAAAAAAGTGCCCCCCCTCTCTGTTTTACCCTGTTTCTGTAGTGCAGTGCAGGGGAGAGTCCTGGGAGCCTTCCTCACAGCGGAGCTGAGCAGGAAAATGGCGCTGTGTGCTGAGGATAATAAGCCCCGCCCCCTATTTCGGCGGGCTCTTCTCCCGGAGTTTGTGAGATCTGGCAGGGGTTAAATACATCCATATAGCCTCAAGGGCTATATGTGATGTATTTTTAGCCATAAGAAAGGTATTATACATTGCTGCCCAGGGCGCCCCCCCCCCAGCGCCCTGCACCCTCAGTGACCGCTGTGTGAAGTGTGCTGACAACAATGGCGCACAGCTGCAGTGCTGTGCGCTACCTCATGAAGACTGAAAAGTCTTCTGCCGCCTGTTTCTGGACCTCTTCAATCTTCGGCATCTGCAAGGGGGGTCGGCGGCGCGGCTCCGGGACCGGACTCCATGGCTGGGCCTGTGTTCGATCCCTCTGGAGCTAATGGTGTCCAGTAGCCTAAGAAGCCAATCCATCCTGCACGCAGGTGAGTTCACTTCTCTCCCCTAAGTCCCTCGATGCAGTGAGCCTGTTGCCAGCAGGACTCACTGAAAATAAAAAACCTAAAAACTTTTTCTAAGCAGCTCTTTAGGAGAGCCACCTAGATTGCACCCTGCTCGGACGGGCACAAAAACCTAACTGAGGCTTGGAGGAGGGTCATAGGGGGAGGAGCCAGTGCACACCACCTGATCCTAAAGCTTTATTTTTGTGCCCTGTCTCCTGCGGAGCCGCTAATCCCCATGGTCCTGACGGAGTCCCAGCATCCACTAGGACGTCAGAGAAACCCCGAACGTTTACCGGTCATTATCAACTCTGAAAAAAACACCTCCAAACAGCCGATCCCTGTGTCCAGGAAAAGTCAGAGAGAAACAACGATTTGCACCTTTATACAGGGACCACAGGACAATGTTCTGATCCTGACGCACCTCTGTACGGCGTTGTGTACTATGTTCCCTTCCAGAATGGAATGGCAAAAACTATTAGAAAACAGTAAAGGGAAACAACGTAACTCCAAATGTTCCCCTTTGGATTCTATAAATAACCCACAGGTCCCAGTCTATTTCCGGACCAACCGAAGCATAGTAGACAAGTGCCCGCCGGAGCGGGGACCAGCCCGATAGACTCAGCGACAAGTGGTGGATGTGGAGGAAACAGAAACTACATCCACTTCTGCGAACCTAACAAGGCTGCAGAACTCTTACCTTTTCACCTTCCCCTTACTACACAGAACAGAAAAAAGGACTGTATCGAACCGGTTAAAATGACCACATCCCACAAAAGAATGCGTCACCAACCGTTGTGAAAGAGGCTTATACACGAAGTTAGACTTACCAGAGGAATCCGCCGAGATTGACTGACCATAGGCCACCAAACAGCTGTATACCTTCCTCCATCATCTCCCGGAGACATCCTCCGCATTTTTCTGGTCACACCTCTGTCACGTGGCAGCCTGCTGCAATGCTATAAGGTAGAACAAACATAGACAAGCCTACCCACACTGGGCAGGGTAATTCTATCGGATGCCTACCCGAATACAACACTCCCTCAAGTGCATACAGCGCAACAAGGTCAAAGTATAGAAATAAAATTTCACTTAGCTGCCGGTGTATGATCCTTTGCGACCGGGATCTGCGTCGGCCAGGAGTTGACTGTCACAATTTTCTCTCCGCGATGTGAAGAGAAGAATATTCGGACACCTTGAGAGGATCGAACCAACTCGTCACGGCCAATCTAGAGCTTATTCAACAGAGCGACCTGTACATGATAAGAATACCATTATTTCAGCATTCATGGATATACATCAGGTAATACACAATAAAACACATATATCCTAACCATGCATATACTACCTATATCTACATATATACACATATAGATATAACCTATACGTAAGTGGATTGTCCAGACCTGTCAGGTCTCTAGTGACGGTAATGTGTTGTGAATGTGTATGACCATGTACTGACATGCCCCCGATGTGGATCTACCAGGAACGTTAAGGTCAACAGAAACTTAGTAAATGTCGACAGAAAAGGAATAGTAAGCGGGCAAAATATAATCACGGAACCCCGAGGGGTCCGATGGAAGGATACAAAATACAAAATCGGATAACACTCCCCCCACATATACCAATAAAAAAAAAAAAATATATATATATATATATATATATATATATAACACCGTTTATGGGTCTGGCACTCCTCAATCCCACAGGGTATTTGCTCCGGTGCCCTCCTTAAGCGGCAATCGCTCAATGTATAGTCTGGAGAAGGCGGCACTCAGAGACTTTCACAAATTCTGTACGTGCTTTTAATGTGCGTCAACGTTTCGGGAGATGTACTCCCTTCCTCAGGACGTACTCCCTTCCTCTATTGTGTGAAGTTAAAATACATTGGAGTGGCTGCGAATCCACCTTCAGTGCTGTATTGTTGCTATCTTGTTGAGTTACATTTACTCTAGTTGTGACTATTTCAATATAAAATTATATGCAAGGCTTGTCTTGAGAAAGGCTCCACTTATAGAGCCGAAACGTCGACTTAAAAAAGCCAATTGTGTGACCAAATAAAGCCTATTATGGATTAAGAAGTTTCATGTGATGATGTTCAAAGGAGAGTGCCCCCCAGGAAACTGGAACTACTACTACTATATATGTTGATCTACAGAGATTGTGTGGATTCTACTGGGTGCACCCCACAGCTGATCCTTTACGGACGTGAGTGCAGGACTCCCATGGATATATATATATATATATATAACATGCAGTAACTCCACTATGTGGAAAAGACAGCACTCTCCAGATTGAATTTTAAAAAAAATCAAAAGTGAATATTTATTATAAAGTCTATCTCACAGTTTTCCAGGAAATGTCCAACGTTTCAGTCCACAGCGGGACCTTTTTCAAGGTATACAGCAGCAAAACATCCAATACAGCAATGCAGCATAAGTCAAATCAAGTAGGGAAACTGGAGCCCAGTTTCCCTACTTGATTTGACTTATGCTGCATTGCTGTATTGGCTGGTTTTGCTGCTGTATACCCAGAGCCGGCCATAGGCATAGGCAAACTAGGCAATTGCCTAGGGCATTTGATATGCCTAGGGGCATCAGCAGCTTCTGCTGATTAAAATGATATGTGGCATGCCTATATTCTGTTTGTAGCATTTCTTATGCAGATACAGCCACAATCTCACACAATATATAGGCATGCTGCATATCATTTTAATCAGCAGAAGCTGCTTGTGAATCCTAGCCACATAGCAATGCAAATAAGATGCATTTTCATAAAAAAGGTGCCCGACATTAGCAATGAGGCAAGATGTATGAGGACACATCTGTATCCAAGCAGAGGCAGAGGTCACAGTGTTAGTGGCAGTGTGAGTGCTGTGTGCATATGAGTTGGTTGGTTGTGCAGTAGTGTTTGGAATATGTGTAAGGAGCATTATGTGTGTCATGTAAAAATGCATTAATAATGTGCAGCAAATGTGTAGGGGGCACTATGTGTGTCATTATGTGTATAAGGGCATTAATAATGTGCGGCATATATGTAAGGGACATTATGTGTAAAAGGGCATTAATAAAGGTTGTCATAATGTGTAAGGCGCATTATGTTTATAAGGACATTAATACTGTGTAAGGGGCATCACTGTGTGGAATTAAGTGTATAAATGCATGACTAATGTGTGGCATTATGTGTATAAGGTACTCTACTATGTGGCGTTGCGTATAGAAAGGGCACTACTGTGTTGTCTAATATGAATAAAGAGCAATAGGGTGTGGTGTAATGTGAATAAGGAGCAATTCAGTGTGATGTAATGTGAATAAGGGGCTCTACTGTGATGAGTAACGTTTATAAGGTAAAGTGATACTACTGTGGGATGTAATATGAATTATGGATACTATCTCATGATCAAATGTGAATAAAGTTGCAGTACTGTGTGGCGTAATTGGAATTGGGGTTACAATTGTGTAGCCATGCCCCTTGCCAGCAAAAACACACCCCTTTTTGCGCTGTGTGCCAAATGTGCGAACTGTTCCTATTTCAAATATAGGGTGTACAAACACCAAAATAAGGACTGCTATGGATGAGGGGTGATGGTGCTGGGAAAGAGGTGCAAGGTCAGAGGCGGAACCAACGGTGGTGCTAGGGGGCACCAGCCAAAATCTTGCCTAGGGCATCATATTGGTTAGGGCCGGCTCTGTGTATACCTTGAAAAAGGTCCCGGTGTGGACCGAAACGTTGGACATTTCCAGGAAAACTGTGAGAAAGACTTTATAATAAATATTCACTTTTGATTTTTTGAAAATTCAATCTGGAGAGTGCTGTCTTTTCCACATAGTGGAGATACTGCATGCTGTACTATGGGTCCCATCTTCTAGGAGATTGGACTCTGATTGGCACCCCAGTAGTTGTCTGTGTTATGTGAGAGTGCAGGGATTCCCACACTATATATATATACACAGGTACAAGGCAATAACAGCCTGACAATTCCTTTTTTTTTTTTTTTATATATATATCCAGGAAATACCGGTGATGCCGACAGGACATCCCCAAACAACTGTATCTCCCCTATCGTGTTTACTGTTTTAATCACACAAACACCAATTTGCTAATACTTAATTTCCCGAATCAAGTACTGCCATGCGCCGGCGAAGCCGACAGTTATCCCCACAGCTGCTTGTGACAAAGCCCTCACACCTGCCGACATATGTCGACTAACCAATAGTGGGAACAAACAGGGAAACCGTGAATATATGTAATTATGCGCCCCTTATCAAACCTAAGGCTATATGACACCTATATGGCTTTAAAACACTGTGCCCCCCCCCCCCCCCCCCCTCCAACTCACTATCTAGCAAGTCCTGGCGGGGATCCGAGGAAAATGGCGCTGATTTCCCTGTGAGGGCTAAGCTCCGCCCCTTCCCGGCGCGCTTAAGCCCGCTCAATTATATAAATATATAATATACCAAAAACTAGCTGGGGACCCTATATACAGGGGGTAACACCCTGTATAACTTGCTTTATGTCCCAACGCAGCCCAGGGCGCCCCCCCCTGCGCCCTGCACCCACGGAAGCCGTTGGTGTGTGGGAGCAATGGACCGCAGCGTGCACACTGCGGTCTCCCGGCAGGGCGAAGACACCCGCTGTCCGGGTTTGTTTCCCCGCTCGGGATCCTTTCATAAATGCCGCCCAGGGTGCTCCCCCCCAGCGCCCTGCACCCTGCAGGCCGATGGAGAGCGGGAGCAGAGAGCGCAGCGCTACCGCTGCTGCTCCCTCCCATTCGCGGCGCACTGGCGGGGCGGGCCAGTGATCTACTATCTATCTAAATTCACCTGCTATATGCTGCCCAGGGCGCTCCCCCCCAGCGCCCTGCACCCTGCAGGCCCGGTGGAGTGCGGGAGCCGGGAGCGCAGCGCTACCGCTGCTGCTCCCTCCCGTTCGCGGCGCACTGGCGGGGACCGAAGTATGTCCCCCCGCCAGTGAATTACAGATTATAAGCTATAAGCTGCCCAGGGAGCCCCCCCCCCCCCAGCGCCCTGCACCCTGCAGGTGATGGTAAGCGTGGGAGCAGGGAGCGCAGCACTACCGCTGTCTCTCCCCCCTGCGGCACCCTGGCGGGGTGAACATACGCTGTGCCCAGGCACCGAAAAATGTCCCCCGCCAGCATTGTAGACCCTCAGCAACATGCCCCCAGGGCGCTCCCCCCAGCGCCCTGCACCCTGCCAGAGACGTTGGTGTGTGGGAGCATGGAGCGCAGCGCTACCGCTGCTGTTACCTCCGTTACTGAAGTCTTCTGCCGTCACTGAAGTCTTCATTTCTTCCAATACCCACCCGGCTTCTTTCTTCCGGCTTTTGTGAGGGGATTGACGGCGCGGCTCCGGGAACAAGCAGCTAGGCGAACCAAGTGATCGAACCCTCTAGAGCTAATGGTGTCCAGTAGCCGAGAAGCAGAGCCCTTGAACTAAGAAGAAGTAGGTCCTGCTTCCCTCCCCTCACTCCCACTATGCAGGGAGCCTGTAGCCAGCAGGTCTGCCTGAAAATAACAAACCTAACATAAAGTCTTTCAGAGAAACTCAGGAAAGCTCCCCTAGTGTGTGTCCCATCACTCCTGGGCACAAAGTCTAACTGAGGTCTGGAGGAGGGGCATAGAAGGAGGAGCCAGTTCAAGTCTCTATAGTGTGCCCAAGCTCCTGCGGATCCGTCTATACCCCATGGTCCTGTTGGAGTCCCCAGCATCCTCTAGGACGTATGAGAAATATGTACATACACGTTTATTTATTCAATATATTATAAAACACATTGTGAATGTTGATTTCACTCAATCACCTAAAAATCTCTGTCACCCTCCCTGCTAAATATCCAAACTCATTTCCACTCTATCCTGCCCACATTGGCCCTCATTCCGAGTTGTTCGCTCGCTAGCCGCTTTTCGCAGCAGTACACACGCTAAGCTGCCGCCCTCTGGGAGTGTATCTTAGCTTAGCAGAATTGCGAACGAAGTATTCGCAATATTGCAAAAAGATTTTTCTGTGCAGTTTCTGAGTAGCTCGAGACTTACTCTTCCAGTGCGATCAGTTCAGTGCTTGTCGTTCCTGGTTTGACGTCACAAACACACCCAGCGTTCGCCCAGACACTCCCCCGTTTCTTCAGCCACTCCCGCGTTTTTCCCAGAAACTGCAGCGTTTTTTCACACACTCCCATAAAACGGCCAGTTTCCGCCCAGAAACACCCACTTCCTGTCAATCACACTACGAAGAAAAAACCTCGTAATGCCGTGAGTAAAATACCAAACTTCTTAGCAAATTTACTTGGCACAGTCGCAGTGCGAATTAGCGGTAAATCGCTGCGATGCGAAGAAAATTACCGAGCGAACAACTCGGAATGAGGGCCATAGTTCAGCCTACAACCGCCTCCCCCCACACCTTGTGGATCACCAGCTGCCACTCCCATCTTTAGGATGTCTTACTCCGATTCTAACCTCTGGACTGGCCGCCCACGCTGTCATAGTCACCTAGCCTCACAGCCTTTAAGAAAAACTTTTTAATTGAAGCCTAAAGCGAGATACACACTATGGGGGTAATTCCAAGTTGATCGCAGCAGGAATTTAGTTAGCAATTGGGCAAAACCATGTGCACTGCAGGGGAGACAGATTTAACATGTGCAGAGAGAGTTATATTTGGGTGGAGTGTGTTCAATCTGCAATCTAATTTGCAGTGTAAAAATAAAGCAGCCAGTATTTACCCTGCACAGAAATAAAATAACCCACCCAAATCTAACTCTCTCTGCACATGTTAAATCTGCCTCCCCTGCAGTGCACATGGTTTTGCCCAATTGCTAACTAAATTCCTGCTGCGATCAACTTGGAATTACCCCCTATGTGAAGTTTGACAGAACTGACAACAGACACAATTTTTTGGCAAACAGAAGATACCAATCTTATGACATAACAGTTAGTTGGTTGAAATGAAAATCTGGTAATATATGGGGGCAAAAGACAATCAGCAATTTGCTCAAAACACTGGAAAACGGTCAAAAGCTGACATTTAGACAAATTGTTTAAATTAAAGATTTAACAAACTTATCCAAAAGGCAATTTAATCTGTTTTCTAGAGTTTGAAGCAAGTTGCTGATCAACATTTGCTCCCATACATTACCAGATTTAAGGGGAGATGTACTAAGCAGTGATAAAATTGGAGAAGTGAGCCAGTGGAATGAAGTGAGCCAGTGCTCTGTATACTTTTATAGTATGCAAATTTATAAATGTTTTGTCAACGCTGACTTCTCCACTAGCTCACTTTTTCACTTTATCACTGCTTAGTACATCTCCCCCTTAGGCCCAGATGTATCAAGTCCTAGAGAGTGATAAATTGCACTGTGATAAAGTGCCAACCAATCAGCTCCTAATTGTCATCTTTCAAACATAGCCTGCAACATGGCAGGTAGTAGCTGATCGACTGGTACTTTATCACCGTGAAATGTATCACTCTCCAGGGCTTGATAAATCTGGACCTTAACTTCCAACCTTCTCCTACCGTCTCTTCAATGTAATTGATGGATTTGTATTATGTAATTATGTACATCTGTCACTGTTGTTAGTCTGTAACTGCCTAATTTACTTTACCTTTTTGTTATATGCTATGCCTCTATGTTCAGTACTAAGAAACCATTCCTGCTAAACGAGAATAGTCACACAATAAGTTATATCAACTGTTTATAATAGAGCTTACCTGTAACAAAAATTCATAACAATAAAAGAAAAACATTAAAAACAGCTCCACATATATTGCAAATCCATGCCATATACACAGTGATAACTGTACACAGCTCAGATATCACACACCTGATCACCATACAGATATCACACACCTGATACATACTGATAACGTACACAGCTCACATACCTGATACATACTGATAACGTACACAGCTCACATACCTGATACATACTGATAACGTACACAGCTCACATACCTGATACATACTGATAACCTACACAGCTCACACACCTGATACATACTGATAACGTACACAGCTCACACACCTGATACATACTGATAACCTACACAGCTCACATACCTGATACATACTGATAACGTACACAGCTCACATACCTGATACATACTGATAACGTACACAGCTCACATACCTGATACATACTGATAACGTACACAGCTCACACACCTGATACATACTGATAACCTACACAGCTCACACACCTGATACATACTGATAACGTACACAGCTCACACACCTGATACATACTGATAACCTACACAGCTCACATACCTGATACATACTGATAACCTACACAGCTCACACACCTGATACATACTGATAACGTACACAGCTCACACACCTGATACATACTGATAACGTACACAGCTCACACACCTGATACATACTGATAACGTACACAGCTCACATACCTGATACATACTGATAACCTACACAGCTCACACACCTGATACATACTGATAACGTACACAGCTCACACACCTGATACATACTGATAACGTACACAGCTCACACACCTGATACATACTGATAACGTACACAGCTCACACACCTGATACATACTGATAACGTACACAGCTCACATACCTGATACATACTAATAACGTACACAGCTCACACACCTGATACATACTGATAACGTACACAGCTCACACACCTGATACATACTGATAACGTACACAGCTCACATACCTGATACATACTAATAACGTACACAGCTCACACACCTGATACATACTGATAACGTACACAGCTCACACACCTGATACATACTGATAACGTACACAGCTCACATACCTGATACATACTAATAACGTACACAGCTCACACACCTGATACATACTGATAACGTACACAGCTCACACACCTGATACATACTGATAACGTACACAGCTCACACACCTGATACATACTGATAACGTACACAGCTCACACACCTGATACATACTGATAACGTACACAGCTCACACACCTGATACATACTGATAACGTACACAGCTCACACACCTGATACATACTGATAACGTACACAGCTCACACACCTGATACATACTGATAACGTACACAGCTCACACACCTGATACATACTGATAACGTACACAGCTCACACACCTGATACATACTGATAACCTACACAGCTCACACACCTGATACATACTGATAACGTACACAGCTCACACACCTGATACATACTGATAACGTACACAGCTCACACACCTGATACATACTGATAACGTACACAGCTCACATACCTGATACATACTAATAACGTACACAGCTCACACACCTGATACATACTGATAACGTACACAGCTCACACACCTGATACATACTGATAACGTACACAGCTCACATACCTGATACATACTGATAACGTACACAGCTCACATACCTGATACATACTGATAACGTACACAGCTCACATACCTGATACATACTGATAACGTACACAGCTCACACACCTGATACATACTGATAACGTACACAGCTCACACACCTGATACATACTGATAACGTACACAGCTCACATACCTGATACATACTAATAACGTACACAGCTCACACACCTGATACATACTGATAACGTACACAGCTCACACACCTGATACATACTGATAACGTACACAGCTCACACACCTGATACATACTGATAACGTACACAGCTCACACACCTGATACATACTGATAACGTACACAGCTCACATACCTGATACATACTGATAACGTACACAGCTCACATACCTGATACATACTGATAACGTACACAGCTCACACACCTGATACATACTGATAACGTACACAGCTCACACACCTGATACATACTGATAACGTACACAGCTCACACACCTGATACATACTGATAACGTACACAGCTCACACACCTGATACATACTGATAACGTACACAGCTCACATACCTGATACATACTGATAACGTACACAGCTCACATACCTGATACATACTGATAACGTACACAGCTCACACACCTGATACATACTGATAACGTACACAGCTCACACACCTGATACATACTGATAACGTACACAGCTCACATACCTGATACATACTGATAACGTACACAGCTCACACACCTGATACATACTGATAACCTACACAGCTCACATACCTGATACATACTGATAACGTACACAGCTCACATACCTGATACATACTGATAACGTACACAGCTCACATACCTGATACATACTAATAACGTACACAGCTCACACACCTGATACATACTGATAACGTACACAGCTCACACACCTGATACATACTGATAACGTACACAGCTCACACACCTGATACATACTGATAACCTACACAGCTCACACACCTGATACATACTGATAACGTACACAGCTCACATACCTGATACATACTGATAACGTACACAGCTCACACACCTGATACATACTGATAACGTACACAGCTCACATACCTGATACATACTGATAACGTACACAGCTCACACACCTGATACATACTGATAACGTACACAGCTCACACACCTGATACATACTGATAACCTACACAGCTCACATACCTGATACATACTGATAACCTACACAGCTCACACACCTGATACATACTGATAACGTACACAGCTCACACACCTGATACATACTGATAACGTACACAGCTCACATACCTGATACATACTGATAACCTACACAGCTCACATACCTGATACATACTGATAACCTACACAGCTCACACACCTGATACATACTGATAACGTACACAGCTCACACACCTGATACATACTGATAACGTACACAGCTCACACACCTGATACATACTGATAACGTACACAGCTCACATACCTGATACATACTAATAACGTACACAGCTCACACACCTGATACATACTGATAACGTACACAGCTCACACACCTGATACATACTGATAACGTACACAGCTCACATACCTGATACATACTAATAACGTACACAGCTCACACACCTGATACATACTGATAACGTACACAGCTCACACACCTGATACATACTGATAACGTACACAGCTCACACACCTGATACATACTGATAACGTACACAGCTCACACACCTGATACATACTGATAACGTACACAGCTCACACACCTGATACATACTGATAACGTACACAGCTCACACACCTGATACATACTGATAACGTACACAGCTCACATACCTGATACATACTGATAACGTACACAGCTCACATACCTGATACATACTGATAACGTACACAGCTCACACACCTGATACATACTGATAACGTACACAGCTCACACACCTGATACATACTGATAACGTACACAGCTCACATACCTGATACATACTGATAACGTACACAGCTCACACACCTGATACATACTGATAACGTACACAGCTCACATACCTGATACATACTGATAACGTACACAGCTCACATACCTGATACATACTGATAACGTACACAGCTCACACACCTGATACATACTGATAACGTACACAGCTCACACACCTGATACATACTGATAACGTACACAGCTCACATACCTGATACATACTGATAACGTACACAGCTCACACACCTGATACATACTGATAACGTACACAGCTCACACACCTGATACATACTGATAACGTACACAGCTCACACACCTGATACATACTGATAACGTACACAGCTCACACACCTGATACATACTGATAACGTACACAGCTCACACACCTGATACATACTGATAACGTACACAGCTCACACACCTGATACATACTGATAACGTACACAGCTCACATACCTGATACATACTGATAACGTACACAGCTCACACACCTGATACATACTGATAACGTACACAGCTCACACACCTGATACATACTGATAACGTACACAGCTCACACACCTGATACATACTGATAACGTACACAGCTCACACACCTGATACATACTGATAACGTACACAGCTCACACACCTGATACATACTGATAACGTACACAGCTCACATACCTGATACATACTGATAACGTACACAGCTCACACACCTGATACATACTGATAACGTACACAGCTCACACACCTGATACATACTGATAACGTACACAGCTCACATACCTGATACATACTGATAACGTACACAGCTCACACACCTGATACATACTGATAACGTACACAGCTCACACACCTGATACATACTGATAACGTACACAGCTCACACACCTGATACATACTGATAACGTACACAGCTCACACACCTGATACATACTGATAACGTACACAGCTCACACACCTGATACATACTGATAACGTACACAGCTCACATACCTGATACATACTGATAACGTACACAGCTCACACACCTGATACATACTGATAACGTACACAGCTCACACACCTGATACATACTGATAACGTACACAGCTCACACACCTGATACATACTGATAACGTACACAGCTCACACACCTGATACATACTGATAACGTACACAGCTCACACACCTGATACATACTGATAACGTACACAGCTCACACTACCTGATACATACTGATAACGTACACAGCTCACACACCTGATACATACTGATAACGTACACAGCTCACACACCTGATACATACTGATAACGTACACAGCTCACACACCTGATACATACTGATAACGTACACAGCTCACACACCTGATACATACTGATAACGTACACAGCTCACATACCTGATACATACTGATAACGTACACAGCTCACACACCTGATACATACTGATAACGTACACAGCTCACACACCTGATACATACTGATAACGTACACAGCTCACACACCTGATACATACTGATAACGTACACAGCTCACACACCTGATACATACTGATAACGTACACAGCTCACACACCTGATACATACTGATAACGTACACAGCTCACACACCTGATACATACTGATAACGTACACAGCTCACACACCTGATACATACTGATAACGTACACAGCTCACAAACCTGATACATACTGATAACGTACACAGCTCACACACCTGATACATACTGATAACGTACACAGCTCACACACCTGATACATACTGATAACGTACACAGCTCACACACCTGATACATACTGATAACGTACACAGCTCACACACCTGATACATACTGATAACGTACACAGCTCACACACCTGATACATACTGATAACGTACACAGCTCACACACCTGATACATACTGATAACGTACACAGCTCACACACCTGATACATACTGATAACGTACACAGCTCACACACCTGATACATACTGATAACGTACACAGCTCACATACCTGATACATACTGATAACGTACACAGCTCACACACCTGATACATACTGATAACGTACACAGCTCACACACCTGATACATACTGATAACGTACACAGCTCACACACCTGATACATACTGATAACGTACACAGCTCACACACCTGATACATACTGATAACGTACACAGCTCACACACCTGATACATACTGATAACGTACACAGCTCACACACCTGATACATACTGATAACGTACACAGCTCACACACCTGATACATACTGATAACGTACACAGCTCACACACCTGATACATACTGATAACGTACACAGCTCACACACCTGATACATACTGATAACGTACACAGCTCACACACCTGATACATACTGATAACGTACACAGCTCACACACCTGATACATACTGATAACGTACACAGCTCACACACCTGATACATACTGATAACGTACACAGCTCACACACCTGATACATACTGATAACGTACACAGCTCACACACCTGATACATACTGATAACGTACACAGCTCACACACCTGATACATACTGATAACGTACACAGCTCACACACCTGATACATACTGATAACGTACACAGCTCACACACCTGATACATACTGATAACGTACACAGCTCACACACCTGATACATACTGATAACGTACACAGCTCACATACCTGATACATACTGATAACGTACACAGCTCACACACCTGATACATACTGATAACGTACACAGCTCACA